>NC_133390.1:17265854-17574718 GCF_047511655.1 Castor canadensis | reverse complement strand
TTGCCCTGGGTCCCAAAGGGGGCCTCCACCCATTCCCACATCAACAGGGCCCAAATCAACAACAAAGACAAAGTGATCACCGCACTGAACCCAGTTTACAGAGAAGTTCTAGACATGCCTGGTAATTCTACCTACCTTGCTCCAAAACAGAGTTTTGTCCACATTAGGCCATGCCTTCTTAAGTGGGACAGGTTTTCCTAAGATTCTTGGCTCAATACTTAACAGCAACAATCTAACATTCCTCCATATTAAAGTGAATGAGGTCACAGACAAAGAGTTCAAAGTGATGAAGAGACTGAGAGTCAGGCAAGGGAGACTGGGCTTCTGTTACTTAATAATATTTGTGTGAGTTTAGGCAGCAATTCTTTATCTTCAGATCTTTTCTTCACCTGTAAAATGAGAGGGCCTAAGACAGGATTCCATCTGCTCCAAACTATGATTCTCTTCCTAGACAGCAGTAAGTTGAGTTGTAATATCCAACAGAGCAGTCACTAGTCACGTGTGGCTATCAAGTACTAGAGATTATGTCACTTATCTGAATTAAAATATGTTCCATGAATTAAAATTTGAAGATATTACATGAAAAAAAGCATGTAATACATTTCATGAATACTTTTTATATTGATCACAAGTTGAAATAATATCTTAGTTTTATTAACATGTTAAAATTAATTTTACCTGCCTTACTTTTCTGTTTAGTTTTGTTTTGCTTTGTGGTGCTAGGGATTAATACAGGGCTTCACGCATGTTAAACACACTCTGTACTACTGAGTGACACCATTAGCTCCCCTTTTCTTTTTATGTGGCTACTTGAAGATGTTAAAGGAGTCCCATTATGCTTTTATAGGACAGTGCTGGAATTCTGAGATAAAATGACCCCCAGGGGCCATTTGAATGGAATAGTGCCATTCCTTGGCTCTTCATGGTAAGACTGGAGCTTATTATACTGCCACACCATGTGCTAATGGTTGTTTTAAAGCCATATTTCAGTTTTCTTATTCTGCATACCAACAATTAATCAAAAGCAAATAACACTGTGTCTAAAAATAATCACTGTCTCTTCATTTATTCCAAGGGTGAATCTTAATTATCAACTGCCGGCCTTAAGGACAATCCTAAAAGGACATACCTTCATACAGGTTCTTTTAGCTTTTCAGTTTCCTTCGAATTCCATGTGTATTCATAGTAATAATCTAGGTTGCCTCATAAAAATTATAATTTTCCATTTTTTAAAACATGTGTCTTAATTTAGTAGGAACAACCAAAATGAATTTGTATGAATGGGCCACATTTTATTTCATTTTTATCTAACTAAAACTTTTTCAACTAAGAAAGATTCTAGTGAGTTTATCTACTTAGATAGGAAACAGACTATGAAACGCTGCCAGTAAAATATTTACAAGATTCAGGTTAGTCAGGGCTGGGGTAGAGCACTTGCCTCATATGCACAAGGCCTGGGTTCAATCCCCAACCAAGAAAAAAGGGGAAAAAGAAAAAAACAGAGAGAGAAGAGAGAGAGAGAGAGAGAGGCAAAGAGAGATTCAGGTTGGCCGAGAGTACTCAAGTGTTCTCGTGTACCCTTCATTGACAACTTTTTCAATTTGATGATCTTGAACAAAGGCATATATCCAACTGCCTGCAACACTGACTACTGATTATTTAAAGTCAAGTAAAGCCACCAAGTCCTACATCTGCAGTCCAAATCAGTGACAACCACCTATTTCAGACTGGGTTCAAAGCATAATTAGTTATGATAGCTCAAATATTTTCAGATATATGAAAGCTGAACAGAATTCAGAATAAAATATATATTCTTTTGGAGAATTTTTTAAATAAAATTTTTCAGATGATATGAACTATGTAACTGCTATAAAATTAAGCAGCAATTAAATAATTTTATTTTCAAATCTAAAAATATTAAAATAAAACTTGGCCACATAAATTACCACCTACTCTCTCTTTATGGGGCATAAAAAGTATAATTTTAAAATACTGACCATGAAATGTGAGAAAAAATACATTCAAACATATGGCTACTTTTCTAATTTCATCAATCAACAACCATCCCTGACATACACAAAACTTCATCTAGTTTTCTGTAGGAAACTAGTAGTGGGGTAAGATAAGACAGAAACTCAAAAAAAAATTTTTTTTTAAACACCAAGATTTAAAAATAGTCAAGCATTACACTATGATTACACCTAAAAGGAAGAGAGAGTCCAAAAGGAAATAACCTTGAAAATAAAACAAGTTTTGGAGAAACCACATTTTAGTCTGTTCTTTGCACAAAACCAAGTACAGTATGTGTCACTACTAAGACACATGCACACCTGCACATGCAGGTGCAACATTTACAACAAAATCTGCGAGCCCTGAGGACCACGTCAACCTGCACGGAACTATACTTTCTTCCCCCACATCTTCATTTTATCACGTGCTTTCTGGTACACATTTCCATCTGAACACTTTTAGAATAATGTAAATAATTAAGAAAATAGACATGTAATTCAAGTGAATGTTAAATCAGCATCGCCATTTTTACTGATGCATCTCTTCCATCAATATTTCCAATTTGTTTCATTAACACAAGGAGACATAGCAAATGTGAAAAGCTGTGTAGCATCAGAAAAGGGGCTCAGTTTGATAGGCATAGAGAGCTCTTTTCTAAAAACCTCAAAGCTTGTTTGATCCACTATTCCTTTCAAAGAACAAGTGCAACTAACAGTCTGGAGATCAAATGAAAGATAGTTTACCAACAGGGAGAGTAAAGTGACACTGCCATTACTACCCACAGAGCCACTGAAATTATCCCTTTTTTCCATCTCTCCAGTTGGAAGGATTTCCGAAGAACACATGTCTGAATACATCATAGGTTCAATCAGACAGAGTGAAGGCACAGCTCTTGGGTGTTCTTGGCATTTCCCATCCCCTCCTCCATCACACCACAAAGATGTGCTTTCCTGTGTGGTTAGCTAGCAGGTAAGAAAAGTGGGCAAACCACCCAAACCTACTGTAATTGCTCATGGAGAATCTCTACTTTGGTTCAGAATGATTATTCCTCATTTCCCTCTACATCTCTTTATAGCACTGTATTTCCTCTGCATCCCAGAATGCCACCTGTCACCAAATATTCTACCACTCTTTTATCCTTAACAAAATCTGAGTAGCAAGGAGTGATGGTATGTGCCTACAATCCTAGCTACTTAGGAGAAAGAAGCAGGAGGATCATAAACTTGAGGAGTCTATCTCAAAAACAAAATATAAAAAAAGGGTGGGGAAAATAGAAGTAGAGCACTTGCTAAGTGAACATAAGGCCATGAGTTCAATACCCAGTACTGAAGGAAAAAAAAAAGAGAGAGAGAGAACCTGGAATATGTTCCTGGTAGCAATGTTCTGAGCTAAGAGTACATTTATCAGACTCCCTTGCAGCTAAGTATCACCATCTGGCCAAGGAAATCAGGCAGATATTCATAAGGCCTTCTGCAAAAGCTAGTAAACCTGACTGAATGTTAGTCATCAATAGCTACCCCATATTAGGAGAATTTAAAAGTACCTCACTGCTGGGAAAATGAAGTTCAAATCACCAGAGGCATCCCAAATCATTAATCTCCTACCATCTCCCTTGCCAACACACTCATGCATTCTTCTTTTGAACCTCTACTCTCACTGTTTGTCTGTCTGGGAAGTCATACCTTGCCCCAGTTAACCTCCCTCCATCCCTGAAATCTTGTCCAAATGTTGCCTCCCTTTCTGTGAAGGCATTATACATCCTTCTACTATAGCCTTTTGCATACCACACCTACTTATTTCTGCATTTATTTCTTCCCCATTGGACTACAGAATTCCTCAAGGTACAGACTGAGTTACCTGTGTACTTACAGCCCCTCCCTGATACTAAAGTTTCCTGTCATAATCAAAACATAGACGCCATACATTACCTATCCAGCAACTGAATGATTTTTAAAGTTGCAAGAGGGAGACATAATGAGTAGTAAATAATAAAAAAATCATAAGACCATATCAATGTCAACATCACAGAAGTCAATCACAAATGTCCTGAGAAAATTTGGAGTAGGGACAGAACAGGAAAACACACAATCTAAATACCAATTAAACATCCTGCATTTACCTTCCCCTCCTCTGCTAACAAAAGAATCATGGTCTTTGGCTTGGACTTGGGTATCATGTGTTCAACCTAAGATATGAATGACCTATGGTGTGAACAAGCAAATGAGCATTAAAGTCAACATATCAGATTCCTTAAAAAGTCTAAACAATTTTACCTGTACTCATTAACTCTTAAACTAAAATTTTATCCACTGTCTTTTCTTCTCCAGAAAAACTTAATACCATTTTTCTCATCTCCCCAGTTATTTATGAAACCAACAACTATTAGAAGTCCATGCATACAAGAAACACTCCCAACAAACTGAACTTGTCCCATCTTTGGTCCATGCAACCTGACTCCCAAGAGTCACAAATTTAACCTTAGAGTCCAGCTCAGGAAAGTAAAGAGAAACATTCAAACGGCAAATAAAAAGAAAGAACAAGGTAGATCCGTTTCCTGCACTGCTTATTTAATTAAGTATACCATCTCTGCCATCCCACCATTCATCATCCTTGTCCTGGCCAGTGCTAATGGCCACGTGGACAAACTACTCTGTCATAGGGACATCTCAACCTAGCATCGTTCCCTTCTAGTCTGTTTCAGCCAAACAGTCACATGGCTACCCTGTCATCTCCTGTAGTCTTCCCACTTCCCTCAGGGAGTCTCTCCTCTCAGACTTCCCTGAACAAGGAAGCAGTCACTCCAAACTTGCAATTTTGTCACAAATACACTCTTCAAAGTAGAGCCCTTCCTTCACTACTTTTCAACTAACACCAGTACGTAAGCTACCCTCACATTCAAACCCTACGAGATAAAAAAGAACCTCCCTCCATCCCCAAACAACTAGAAGATCTTAAAATTTCGTCTGCCTTTAAATTGGATTTAAATTTTCTGGATTGTTTGGTGTAAAGGGATTTAACACTTGACATAAAACATTAAAAACAAGGCTGAGGAAACACAGTAAGATACAAGGCTAATCATAATTACCTCAATTCCATTTTCAATGCCTGTCAAGTTGATGGCACATGGTGGCATGGCTGCAAGGCCTTCAACTTGAAAAGTACAATTTCTTTAGGGAAAAAAAAAAAAAACAGAATTCTAACAGAATACTTTCTTTAAAGGACCAATGTTGATTCCTCTTCACACTTAAATAAAAAGGAAATATTAGCTGTCAAACGGCAAAAACTTGGCAAACTGAAAAAAAAAAAGACATGAAAATAAAATTTTCATTTTGATAGCTACACAATTAATTCCAATACAATTTTCTTCCTAAAGTCCACTATCTTACTCATGCAAAGTAATTTCTAGGCATGTTCAATCAACAGTGTCCCAACAAATCAGGGGATATATGAAATATATTTTAAAGAAGGAGGCATTTTTGCAGGGTCAACTGAATTTCTAAAATAAAGAGTTGCAAATGAATGACTATTATTATTACTGACAGCATTTAACTTTTCCACAATAAAATGTTTTAGAAAAGGCTGCAAGCATAATTCTTACTTAAAAGACTTTAATTTTCTATCTATGCTTATTCATAATCTTTTTTCCTTTTCTAGTGGTTCTGGGGATGGAACCCAGGGCCTTCCCCATGCTAGACAAGCATTCTCCCACTGAGCTACAGCCTCAGTCCCCATAATCTTTTAAACATAAAAGAAATGCCTTCAACTGTCCAAAATCAAACATATAATACTTTATCACCACAATATAGAATTTCTGGAGTACTCACTGAAAATATTTATCAAATATTTAGTAACCACTAGACTTAAGGTATTATTCTATATAGAAAACAGTGGGGTCATAATCAGTGTTAACTTTTCTCTGCTCTCCACCTTCATTCTTAGATCCCTTATTGTATTGCTGTTATGCTTTTATATTACAGTGAATATATAGTTCAGATACTTAAGTTTACCTTTGGGTGGTGACCTCATCAGACCTTTGAAAATACCACATGAAATATCACACCCACAAGATACTTCCATGAGACTCCCCTACACCTCTTGTCCACCTAAATTTTTTCCAAATCACCTACAGCCTGCTGTTTACCCCTCACTGCTCCTTTGGGGGCAGGGACTTAAAAAATATTTGTGAATTAAGAGTGAATTTTGCTTTTCTTATGGTATACCCCTAAGAATCTTGGTTTCTCTGAGTACGAAAATAAGCCAGTACCTTCTCTATAGAAATTGGATTTTAATTTTAAAAGTAATTAACTAATTTAATATGTTAGTATCTGTGAATAAAATGTTTCAGAATTAGTCTGCAGATTTGTGCATTTCCATGGGAGTTTCTTAAGAACTCTTCACTTCAAACTAATATATTGTAATACCAAAGTTATATTTGTTCTAAATAAAATACAGTAAGCAATTATGAGCATCAGGATGGGAAATACTGGCTGTGAGATATGGTTTCTTTTTCTAGCTGTTGCTGTGTTCTGTTGTTTTGTTTTGAGACAGGCCCTAGCTGTGAAGTTCAGCCTGGCCTGGCATTCAAGAACCTCCTAGCCTCAACCTCCAGAGTGCTAGGATTACAGGCATGTACCACCACATCTGGCAAAACACTTTGCATTACTCTCAAAGTAGGTATGGAATTTTCTCTGAATGATTAAAAACAAATCAATATGGGTAAGAAGTAGTGCTTATCTATCTCTATCATGTGGTTTACCAATTCAATTACAAACAAAATAACTGAATAACAATACTGCACAAAATATAATTATGTTTTAGAAAATTCATCTAATAGGAACAGATATAAAAATTGCTTTTGTTGGACTAATCAAGCCTTAACAGACACCATTTTATTTTCTATTAAAAATGAAATGTATATTGCTTCATTAATTTTATTGTAAAATACCAATCAAGTATATACAGACAAAGAAAAACTGAACAAATGAGTCTGGTACCTGGGGAAGAGGGGACTGGTCTAAAACACATGAATGTATGGAGGGAAAGATAAAGCCTCTTGTTTATTTTCCTGTGAAGGGTCTCCATGGGGTCAAATTTTACAGCCATTAAAGCAACAAGAGTGATAAATGCATTTTTTTACTTAATATAAATGGCTTTTCCTTGATACAACAGTCTCTTATCCTCATAAGTGCCCTTTAAGATTGGAAAGCAATTTGTCAGTCTCCATCACTCAAAATGCTTTACTTTTTTTCAGTGAGGATTGTATGTGGCTTTGAGAGCACATAACAAAATTAGAAAAACAATCAGGCTAGGTGCTGGTAGCTCCTGCCTGTAATCCTAGCTATTCAGGAGCCAGAGATCAGGAAGATCATGGTTAAAAGCCATCCTGGGCAAATAGTTCTCGAGACCCTATCTTGAAAACACCTAACACAAAAAAAGGTCTGGCACAGAGGCTCAAGTGGTAGAGTGCCTGCCTAGCAAGCGTGAGGCCCTGGGTTCAAACCCAGTACCACCAAAAAAACAAAAAAGAAAGAAAGAAATCTGGTCTGGCAAGGGACAATTTCATAACTACAAAAAACAAGTAATTTTTCTTGTTGATTTGAATTTTTCAACTGAAAATTATTCTGAACTTCAGAAGATAAAGGAGACCATGTGGGAATTAGGACCACCATGAATGAGAACTTACAAATCAGGCTTATTCCTCTTTCACCTTTTCTGAAATATTTATTTTGTTTATTTCTTATTCCTGCTCATGGATTCTAGGCACATGACTCTGAGGCCATCTCATTTACACCTTACTTTATCTACTCTTAACAGAGTTAAGAGTAGAGTTTACTACAACTATGGCTTCTGTAGTTAGGGTTACATGCCCTTGCCTGAACCTACCTCTGATCTCCTTTTGGTTGACTAGGACAATCAAAAATACACAGGTGTTCCGCAAAAACCTACACCGATTCCTTGGAATTTTGCTTTTTAATCCTTCCATAATGAAAATAAATAAATAAACCTGGTTAAGAAATAGTCCTTGTCTTATTCCTATCACATGGGTCTATCAATTCAATTACAAACCAAGTATCATTTGTTAATCATACCTTGATCACAGTATACTCAGATCCATGTGCTCACAGTTTCCAAATACCTTTAGCTTAATTTTGAAATAAAGTGTGGAAAACCTTTTGAGAGCAAAATACATGGATTTTTTTTAATGAAGTTTTAATTAAGCAGCAGATCACTAAAAAGTTTTGGAAGTCAAAATATGAGTGGTTATACAAGTTTATTTTATTTTGAAACTGGTTTCTTAACAGAAAGGCTGCGTTCTCAGGCAGTCTGCTCCTCGGTTTCCTGCCCTGGGTGAAGCTCACATCGAGATTCCATTCTAGTATCAAAATTCTTTTTGCTGGCATTTGAAATCTTCCTCTTCTGCTCAGGTTGGCAAAGCCTGTTTAGAAAAGGTTTTGCTGGAAACTAAACCAAGCTTGTTCACACAGCTCCTTGCACATAACTGATGGCCAGCTAATAGTTGGGTTAATAATCAAGCCAGTGTACAAACTTGCTCAGTGTCCATGGCAGGCGTCAAAGTGCACATTAAAAGTGGGTCTTTCCCATTTGTCCAAAACTTGCTAATGCTTTTTGCATGTTTCTGTACTAAGCTTTTCAATGAGTATGAGTTATTTTAACACTTTTCAAAAAGCCAACTGAAATAAAAAGTCATATATTTAATCATATATTTGATCAATGAAATTTTATAACATATATTCTGAAATTTTTTAACTGAGATATGTGCTTTTTATATTTAAATCAAATTCATCCATTCTTTCTTTTTCCTATTTTTTTTCCTTTGAACAGGGTCTTCCTATTTAATAGTCCAGGCAGGCTAGCTTTAGGCTCAACCTCTCAAGTGCCTGGATTACAGATGTGCTTCAACACAGTTGGCTGAATTCATTCATTCTTTCGGAGAGCGAGGTGTCAGTTCCTATCTTAGGTGGCCGATAAATGAACTAATTAGTCTAGTAAACGAAACACCATGTATATTTCTTTAACTTTCAAAAATGAAAATTAAGATACATAGTTTTTAAACACATCCACTTAGCATCATGGTCATCTATAATAGTAACAGCACTGACACAGTTTTATATTGAGCCATCTTGCTGCATAAATATTAATTCACATACATGTTCTCAGCATTTTACATATAAAACAATTTAATTTTAATAACCATGAATACTTCTAGCTACACTTACAAAGGCAAGGAAATGTTGACAATGGGGACAGAGCAAGGATTTATGCCCATGTCATCTTGTCCCCTCCAGTTTCTGGATCACAGTATCTTACAGTTTGGATCTTGAATGTCCCCAAAGGCCAACAGACTACAGGCTTAGTCACCAGGTGGCTCTATTTGGAGGTGGTGGAACCTTTAATGGGTAGAGCCTAGCGGGAGGTTTTAGATTACTGAGGGTGTTCCCTTAAAGAGCACTGGGAGACAGTGGTCTCTTCCTCTGCTTTTTGCTTTCAGGCCACCATGGCTGAGAAGTTTGCTTCATCTCGCACTCTCTGCCATGCTGTACTGCCTTGCCACAGGTCCAAAAGTAATGGTGCCAACCAACTATAAAACTGTAAGTCAAAATAATAAACCTTTCCTCTTTTTAAGTATACTGCCTGAGGTAATGTGTTACAGCAAGAGAAAGCTGACTAATACAGTATTCAACACTGCTTTCTCTACCTACACCTGAAAAACACTCGATGACTCAGTGTTACTGGCCCAACATCATACCTGAATCCAAATCAACATTATAAATGTGAAAACAACTCCAGTTCTTTTCATAGAGCTGGATTAAAAAAAAAAATCTCTCATTTTCCTCATTTCAACTACTATCTTCCTTCATAAGATACTCTAATTCTAGCAACACTCAAGCTAAATCTGTGCTGCATGCATCTTCAATAGGTAGCCGCATATGGGAAGCAGTAGCACAAGCCTGTAGTCCCAGCTACCAGGGAAGCTGAGGCAGGAAGACCACTTGAACCCAGGAATTCAAGACCTTTGTGAGCACCACACTGAGATCCCATCTTATAAAACAAAACAGAACAATGGCCTCTTCCCTTCCTATAGCAAATAAGACTTAAGACCTGTGAACGAACCTAAGTCCTCTGGATTCTCTTTTAATTTTTTTTTTTTTCAGTGCTAGGGATTGAGCCAGGGCCTTGCACATGTTAGGCCAGTGCTCTACCACTGAGCTGCATCCCGGCCTTTGTATCCTTCTTTAACAGTCAGCTTATCTATGAAGCATTGCTTCTGCAAAGGCTAATAATGGACAAACATGTCCAACCTTTGTTTTTCCTCTTAAATAAATTTATTCTTAAAGCAGTTATTCTAATCCAGTTTTTGGTGGATTTTTACTTCTAAAGAGGTACCAGTAACATCTAGCTATTAACCAGGATTAATCTGAGCAGGAAAATTCATATTTTTTTTTTCCAACGGAAGATAACAAGGAGTCTTCACTGACACAAACGGTTATTTCTTAAACTATCCAAATTAAACTGAAGAAATAGTTATGTAACATCTACCCCTTCATAAAGGTTTTCACCTGCAAACCAAGTTGGAAGGTTTGGGCGTTGTCTGCTTTTCTTTTTATAAGAAGATGAGAGAGAGAGAGAGAGATTTATCTTACTGTTGTAACCTGCTTCTTACTCAGGGTCACGCTCATCTAAGGTTCGCCAGTCTGCTGTGCCCCTGTCTTCTGCACACCCGGATGAGGAGGCATCTGTATCTTGTGACAGGCTGTAGGACTCACAGCGTGACAGCATCTCCACGGTTTGAATAAGACGGTGGTTAGCACCATTATGACAAAGAAAAGATTTCACGGTCAAGTAGAACAGAGGAGGAGCTGAGGACCGGCCAATTGCCTCAGAAATAGCAGATGAGAATATCCTACATGAGAGGCAAGGGTCTCTGGGCCAATGAGTGCAGTTTGATAGGAATCCTTGCTACCAAAGCAACTTTGAGAAGGGATAAAAACATATGAAAATGGCCAAGTGTTTTCTTCTGCTTTTCTCTATATTTCTTGCTCTACTTGGCATCTCTGCATTACTTGGCCTTCTGTTTTCAGACCAACTTGATGAATCCTGTTAGAAGAGTCTACAAAGGTGGCTTGTGTGTGGTGTTCGTAACTGGCCTCAAAAATCCTGGTTGCACGTAAGAACTGCCCAGAGATTTTTTTTTTTTTTAATACCAGTATTTTGGCATTGCTCCTAGGGATCTCATTTACTGGAGTTCTTTTTGTTTTTTTCTCTAATCCTCATGATGCCTTAAGTTAGGGATGTAAATCAGGGTTCAATCTCCAGCACTTGCACACACACACACAAATCCCCATGATCCCAATGTACAATCAAGGTGAGAACCTCTGGTTATCAAATAACGATAAGAAGTGCTTTACAAATAGTGTTTTCCCCATCCTCTTCATTGCTGTCCAGGGAATCCCTGTTTTCATCATGGACTCCCTCAGTCAAGATGCACCTGAAGACGCCATAAGCTCTCAGATAGCTCGCCTCCTTATTTCTACCTTCCTGCTCCTCTCCAGAGCAGAACCCGCACCTGTCACTACTTATGTCCCTGTGTGTACCATTTGTTTACTATTTGTCTTCCCCAAAAGACTAGAAGCTTCATATTTGGTTTGTCACAATATCATCAGAACTGAGACACAGGGTTTGGCCCAAAAAAGTAAATCAATAAAAATTTCCCTAATGAATAGATGAAGAGATTAATCAAATTGAATTCCACACTTGTGCATTCTTCTATTATTTGAGAACCTCACCTGTGTTCCGTGGTAAAGCAGGCACAGAGAACAGAGAGGTAAAACAGAGGCTCTGCCTACACAGTGTCCTGTGGTGGAGGGGGAGTGGGGCAGAGGTGGAAAGAGGCATCCAAACAAATATTGTACAAGCAAGGACTTAAATGCTGCTTCCCAGACCTGAGATACAAACCTGGCTGGAAATTTACTACCAGGAAATGCTCCAGGATGAGATAATCCTATTGCTTCTTTACTCTTTAAATATGGGTGTTTACCCTGCAACACTTTTACCCAGTCTACCACTTAACCTGTACTTTCTTTTTTAGTACTTAACACACTCTATTTTCTTTTATAATTATGTGCATGTTTTCTTGACCCTATAAACTTCCAGGCGGAGAAGGATGTAAGTAATGTGGTGTATACAGGGAAAATAAACCTTACATTCTGGGAGCTTGACATTTAAAGCACATTTGTGCAGGTTTGCCTTTGCAGACATGATTGACATAAAAGGCAGAGATTTAAAAAGAAATCTATCAATGAGAGATGCTTTGTAAATCTCAAGGCAATAAAATTTGCAGAAATAATATACATGTCTACTGAATTTTATTGCACTTCTTTTATTCACTTCTTCAGGTCCATATGAGCTGTGCTTATTTCCAGAGTGACTGACAGCCTCCATCATACCACTACCTGTATAGAAAACTCTGGTATGTCATAAACGCTAAAACAAAATAGGGATCCTGTAGGACAAAGGAGAAAGCCTTAACCATAAAAATAACCTCTTCATTTCCCTTCAAATCAGTATTCAATGGATCACGTTTCTTTTCGTTTTTGTAAACCAGTCATTTCTAATTTAAACGTGTAATCTTGCATATTCCTTTTCATTTCCTCAGTCTGGACTAGGAATGATTTTGTTCCATCTAGTAACTTCTCTGCAGTACTAATAGCCTCGCAAGTGCCATCAGGGGACTCTGCGGCTGAGGATAACAAGAGAGATATGTTTGCCAGTGATCATGGCTTCCCACTGATGAGAAAGAGAATGGTGACTCCTTACAGATCACCACGCAGTGAGTCTCAGCTTCGCTCTCTGCGCTGGCTTCTACCTCCGGGGCAGTACTACTCAGTAGCAGTTGCTTTTTACAGTGAATCAGCACCACCACCAAGGCAAGATGATCATGATTGGGTTCATCCCTCAGCACAGAAAAATAAAACTCACAAGAACAAATGAATAAATAAGTAAACAAAATAAATCAATGCACCAGGCAAAGCATCAACCCAGGTAGGTATTAACACTTCCCTGCAAGCCAGGGCCCCATTATCACTGTCCTTATTTATCTCACTTCTTTTCCAGAGCCACCTGCAGCAGACCTATTTTCGAAGCTCAACAGAAGACAGTCAACTTGTAATTACATGGTTTCAGTGAACACACGCGGAGCTGCATAAATCCCCCTCGAACCTTATTAGAGCGAATTACCCAGCTTTCTACCAATACTTTGCAAAATGGACTCATGTCAATCTCCACCCTTTAAAGGAGACAATAACAGGAGGAAAAATCTCCAAAAGGATGCCAGGAAAAGCAAGAAAATGCAATCAAATAGGCCAAAATAAATAAATAAATAATCTGAATCATATCAGCCTACAGGCTGCCTCTTCATGCAGGAAAAAAAAAAAAAAATTCAAGAAAGCAAAAGCTCCAAAAAAATAAAGGTCATGTTTTTAATTACTTGATTTGTTTTTAAAATTTGTAGTACAATTTAAAAAAACTTAAAATAATTATACAAATGAAATTTTACATCTTCAGAGACATCAGAATTTCCTTAATGTTTTTTTTTTAAATAAAACCATGGGAAAACAAATTCTTACACTCTTAAAAACAATGTCTTAATTAGCCCTGAAGTGATTCCTAAGTTACTTGTGGATAAAAAGCCGTAGGAAGAAAGTTCAATGACCTTGCAAATTAAGGACTAAAAAACTTAATAATAGTAAGTGTACACAGCCACAGTGAAATTACAAGAAAACACTTGTCCGAAAATTGCTTTTTTTTTTTTTTTTTGGAAAATTACTATGAGGTAGGGGGAAAGGAGGGGGGAAAATGGGAAGGGAAGGTTGTAAATGGTTAAGATCCTTAATAGGAACCCAACCGATGCAAAATACAACTGTCACGCAAACAACTTCTAAGCATCTTCACGGAAAAAGAAAAATAGTCATTTGCACAAGCACCAGCTGAAGGTTGAGAGTTGCGTGAATGAGGAAGACTTGTTACACACCTAGTGGTGGGTGGATTTCACCAGGCTGCAGCCTCTACCCAGCTCTTCTTTGCTGCACTGCAGAGGCGCCATCTTCTCCGTCTTAATCTTCTCTCTATTCAATCCTTTTATCTAGACCCCCTCCCCCCAAAAAAGACCCTACTGACCCTCCCCAGCATTCTGCGCACCCAAGGGGCCTAACTAGAGAGGAGGCCGCGCTTAATCAGATAAACGCCTCCTTTGATGCACAGGACGGGAGAGCCCGCGCCTTCCTAACCACCCACCACTGCCCTTTGCAGACGCACACCCCACTCTCCTCCCGCGAGGTCTCCCCGAGGACTTTACAGCCCGCACAGAATTAACACGCGTGGGTGGTGATCGGGCAGTGGGAAGTGGAGGGCCCCGAGGCTCTGCTGGAGAGGCCCCAGCGCCCAAGGGCTGGCGCGCAGCGAGCGCGGGGTTAGGGAGCCCCAGTGGCGCACAGCCCGCCGCGGCTCAGGCACCGCGCCCCGGACGGCCAGGGCGGGGTGTCGCGGCTTTTGTTCCCCGGGACATGCTCCCGCTCGGAGAGCGGGAGGTGCAAGCACGCGGGGAGGAATGGGCTCGGAGCAGGTGCGGGGTGGCCTTGGGTCCCCGACCCCTCCCCTCTCCAGCAACTCACACAAAAGGGCGACGCGGAAATGTACAAAGTTTGCCCGCGGAAGGCGGCGCGCGACCCCCGCGCAGGATCCGGCTAGGATCGCACGCAGGCCGCCGCCGTTCAGGAATCGGGCCAGGAACCGGGGTGGGGGTAGAAAGGCAAGGTGAAACAGGGTGCAGAATGCAGAGAGACGCCAGAGGGTGGGGGGGTTCCAAAGCCATCCCAGCTCCTCCCCGGGACCGAGAGAAAGGGAAGGGCGGCGACTTCAGAGCTGGGGACCCGATCCAGGGACGCTGCGCTTTCGGTTTTCTACACGTGTTCCCTTCCCCTTCCCCCCATCTGGCTATCTCTCGCCTTCTCGGGCCCCAGCTCTCGAGGCAGGGATTGAGTCAGGGAGTCTGAGATCGGGGTCGCTCCCTCCTCGTCTCTTCTGAGCTGGAGAGGACCAGGGGAGCCCCGTGCCTCACTCGCTCTCTCTCCCCGCGTCCCCGGGGCAGGGCAGGGCCAGAGGCGGGGATGCGCCGGGCACCCGCAAGCGGGGGCGCAGGGGACCTAGGGAGTCCCCGGATTCTCAGTATTAAAGATTTGGGGGGGATCAGTTCCCCACTGTGCTCCACCCCACCCCCTCCACTACCACTCAAGGCGCGGCACCCACCTCCAGCGCCCGAGCCGTCCAGGCGGCCAGCAGGAGCAGCGCCAAACTGGGTAGCATCGCGACCCTGCGCAGGGCACCAAGTGCGCTGCTATACGAATGGGATCCGCCGCGCCCTTGCTCTACCCGTGTCGCCAACGCCGTCTCCGGGGGCCCCCGCGTTAGCACAGCTCCTGGTGCTCTCGCCTACCGCTGCCGAGGAAACTGACGGAGCTGGAGCGCGGCGGCGGGGCTCGGAGCCCGGAGAGTCAGCTGATCCGGCCCGCCCCGCTCGGCACCCGAGAGAGACCCCTAGCGGAGCTCCGGGGAGCTGCGCCCGCGCGCGCCGCGAGGGCCCGCGCCCCCCGCGCCCCTAAGTGCCCTGCGCTCTGCACCCCGCGCACCTCCAGAGCCCACGGCCCACCTGGGCTCGGGGAGCCAGGGAAGGGAAGAGCCTGGGGTCAGCAGGGGGGACCTTGAGGGTAAGATTATGGAAAGGTGAGTCCTAGGACGTTTGGGCTCTGGAAAGTCGGGAGCGCTCCCCGCTCGTTCCCGTCAGCTTGAATCATCCGACCCCGCAGGCCTCTGGGGGTGTCGTGCAAAAAAGGGGTCGTGCTGGGGTGCGTTTTGATCCGCACTTCGTTTTTTGTCTCGATTTGGAGAGGTGAGGCAGTCGTTTCTTTCTGGAAAAGAACGGTTGCAATGGAAGCTTAAAGGAAATAGGATTTCTTTGCTTGGAGAGAGGGGAGAGAGGAGTGAGAGAAGAGAAAAAGAAAAACCTTGGGTTTTTTCCGTCGAAAGCAGGCAGGAGCAACCTGGAATTTCTATCTTTAGAAGGAAGCAAAGGAGAGAGGCGCGGGAACTGGCCAAGAAGTGGGCGACCCATTTTCTTCTGCAAAGGAGTTTTTGTGTTTTTGTTTGTTTGTTTGTTCTTTGACTTCCCCACCCCCCCAGGAGGTGACAGTCATACTGGATTTTTTTTTTTTTTTTTGGTCAGGCAGAGATTTAAATCTGAGATGGAGATGAAGTGAAAGTTCAGAGGGAAGACGAAATCTTGGGAAATGATTCTTGTCCTGCCTCCCTAACTAAGGACTTCCGACCTCGAACTCTATCCTTGTTCTTCATAGTATATGTCCTAAATTACAGAAATGAACCTCCGCATTCCGCTTTTTTCTACATTAAACACACACTGTCCAGTGCTTAGTGTCCAGTTGGTCTACAATGGTCTAGAACTGCCCAGACATAGTCCTGCTCCTGCCCTGAAGTGGTATCAGTCACCAAGCCGCAGTCCCTATAGGACTAGAAGAAGAGAATGAAGCAAGGGAGGAGGATGAAGCAAGGAAGGGCGCTCTGGCCCTTGCTGGGCACTGCAACCTGCTTTCCTCTCAACTGCTCATTGCACGGGTCAGGGATACCCAGCACTGTATGTAGAATAATAGCTCAACCAGGGGATGCCTCTTCCTTTTTGAAAAGTCAGCATTATTTACTAGCTTGCCCAGGTGTTGTCTTTTCCTGCTCTACACATTCAGTCCTGACCCTTTGGTCTCTTTTTGGACCTGAATGTTCTCAAATAATGGCAAATGTTAGTTATACAATATTAATTTTCATACTTCATGTCATTCACCTTCTATAAAAGCTAAGGAGGCCACTAGTATTATTATTCTATTTATAAGTCCAGAAACTGTGGTGTAGCTTAATGGTAGAATGCTTGCTTAATATGTAGGAAGCCCTGCGTTCAATCCCCACAACCCTCTCCCCAAAATCTAAATGTCAGGAAACTAAAGCTAATGAACTTCTCTTAAGTCTGACAGCAAGAAAGTGACATAAAGTTAAGAACTGGGAAAAGCCCAAGGTCACAAACACAAAAAAACAGTTCTTGACCTTCCACCACCATACTGCTTCCCAAACACATAGACCCACTACCATGATTCCCTGTTTATCCCAGGTTTGTCTGAGCAAGGAAGGAGTCTGAATGAGAGAGGAGTGTGACTTGAACATGGGGAGGAAACTGATCCAGCTACACATTTTGTGGGATCTGGTGCAAAATGAAAATGTATTACCTTTTGTTCCAATATTAAGAATTTTAAGATGATGACACCACATTAAACCAAGCACACAGACCTTCTAAGAGCAGAGTCTTAGGTTTAGCAGTTTCCCTTTGCACTGTTGAAAATCATCCCACTCACACATTCCTGGTCAAGATGTTCCTGGGTAAAATGATTAGCTGCTGGTTGTGTCAGAATGATGGACATTCTTTACATTTTTTTTTCCTGTTCCACCATTGGAGAAATCCTGATGGCTTTTTACATCTCACCCACTACCTCTGTCATACATTTAATGTCATTTCCTGCCCTGAGGTATCTTCTAGATCATCTGAGCAGGAAACATTCCTGGGGAAGGGACCAGCCACCTATCTGCTGGAATCCTTACAACAACTAGACTTAAATGCTGTCACTTGAGACGTTCACTAGTTCTTCAACATGTTAGCTTTGAGCTTTCTGGTTATTAGAAAGTTCTTACCCTGTTCAAAGCCCACATCCCCTTTCTTTAAACTTCCACACAGATATCTTTCGTATACTGCCTCTGACAAGGCAAAATGATCCTTTTCTAAACCATACTTTCTGCTCCACTTCAAAAGCTAAGACAGTCACACAAATGGAGTTTCTGATTCCTTCTACAACCTGGCTAGCCCCCTCTAAATAGGTTCTGATTGGTCTGTGTCTGTAGCCTGCCTAGTGCTGCATTTGACTTTAGTAGCTACATCCTACTATGAACTCAGATTGGTGACACTTGCTACCAGATCTTCCAGTCTGTTTTATGCATGATGCTACATAAGTAAGCCAGGTCTCTATCATCTTGTATTAAGCCACATAAATATCACAATTGTGTCACATAAATATCACAAAAAACAATCATAAGCCTCAGCCAGAAGATAAATGCTTTATTAATTTGCTAGGACTGCCGCCATGACAAAGTACCATAGACTGGGTCCTGGGGATGTAGTTCAGTGGTAGGTCACTTGCCTAGCCCCTGCGAGGCCCCTGGGTTTGATCCCCAACACCAAGGGAAAACAAGAGTACACACACCACAAAGTGGCTTAAATACCTGGTACTTATTTTCTCACAGTTCTGAAAACTAGAAGTTCAAGATGAAGGTATCAGCACAGTTGATTTCTCCTGTGGTATCTGTCCTTGGCTTGTTGACAGCCATCTTCTCCCTGGGTCTTCACATCTTCTTCCCCATGTGTGTCTGTGTAAATTTCTTTTTTTAAAGGATACCAGTTACATTGATTTAAAGCCCACTCTACTGACCTCGTTAATTTAAAAACAGCTCCAACCATAGACCCATTCTGAGGTTTGGGGGATTAGGACATCAACATTGGAATCTAAGAATGAGTAGGGATAACAGGGCCACATTTAAAGCAGCTAAGGTTTACTGGATAACCCTGTCACTAATCTTTGGCATTTATTACCAATAACCAATAGTGCTTCTGCCCATTTCAGTTGGAAGATTCTTTTTTTTCCTGCTGAACAGAAAAATAGAAACTGAAGAGATCAACTTTTTCTCAGTCATACGCCAAGGTGGAAGCCTGATCCCTGCGCAGCTGGCTCACTGCTCTCATGACTAACAGACTCTCCAAGTAAATAAAAAGGCCTTTGACGTTTTCACCTTGGAAATGCTATCAAATTTTAAACTTGTATTGCCACTTAAAATCTGTATTCGTTTGGGAGAGCTTCTGTAACAAAATATCAACAGACCAGGTAGCTTTAAAAATCACTCAGTTTTGGAAAAGTCCAAGATGAAGGTATAGGCAGGATTGGATACCTCTGAAGCCTGTCTCCTTGACTCACAGATGAATTCCTTTTGCTGTGTCCTCACGTGGATGGCCTTGCTAGGAATTATCTGTGATGGCAGAAACAATGATGTGTTTGAACATTTCACATGCTTCTTAGAAACTGCCTTCCCTTCCCAAACTTGAAGTCAATTTCTGTTTGCAGATCAAAAGCAAATCCTCAGTTGCATTCTTGCTCATCTTTTTTCTACCTTCTCCAAGACAGAGGGTGCTATGGATTTCTTTACATGGACTGCAGCATCCAATATTAATAGAAGTCTAAACTGGAAACAGCATTCAAGCTTTGCATAATTAAATCCTTTCTCCCAATCATGGGCTTGATTTCTTGCAGAGTAAGTTTGGGTTTCTTTGAGGGAGAGGGGATGTTGAATTCAGGGCCTCACCTTGCTAGGCTGGTGTTCTACCACTTGAGCCAAACCACAAGCCCTTTTTTGCTTTAGCTATTTTTTTTTAATACAGTCTTATATTTTTTGCCCAGGGCCAGTCTAGGACTGAGATCCTCCTACCCACACCTCCTCTGTAGCTGGAATTATAGACACATGCCATCCCATGCCAAGCTTATTTGTTGAGATGGAATCTCATTTTTTTTCTGGGCTGGCCTCTAGTCATGTTTTTTTTTTTCCTTTCTTTTTAATGAGCAGACATAAAGAAATGCTTAAATTAGTAATTGGCAGCTAAGATACCTACATTTGACTATACGCATCTAGTAGACCTGCATGTGAGTAGGGGATGTGACATTTTACTTACCTTTTATCTTAATACTTTGTTTATGGGTCTTTATTGGTGTATCTATGAAATAGTCATATATTTTCAAACAATACAATACTATCTCTACCTAAACTAGAGACAGACTTCAGATCAAATCAATCATATTTTACAAATAGGCTTAGTATTTCAGTAGTAACTCAGTGGAACAACAGAATTAAAAGTTTAACCAGGGACCACTATTGGCAGTTGGCTTACATAACTTATTTGAGGAATGATGGTAATCCCAGATTGTAGCAAGGAGTGATATCAATGAACATTCCTATATTTCATGGAATAAAAAGGAAGAACAAGAAAGGAGAAACAAATAGGCTGTACATAGTAACCCCAGAGGTAGGAAGTGTGAAAACCAATCCAGTAGGGGGAAGACTTAGTGGAGACTCTTGAGCATTATATGGCTTTTCTCCCTTACATAGGTGGGTGGTGATACCCTATAGTAGAAAAGAACTCAGACTTTGAGAAAGACTGATCATTGAATATCAGCTTTTGAAATAGTTAGAAACCCGCCAGAACCTCCTTTTCTGAAAAATGCTCCCACCATCCATGGTGTGGTAATGGCTTGATAAGGTGCCGGTTTACCACAGAAACCAGTTCTCTTGAGAACAAAGCAACTCATAATGAACTTGCATTGCCTTTGCCAGGGGTTGCCAGTGAGGACAGTGACTCTAAACCCAGTGCTACCTAAGTGGATTCCTAAGTAATGTTTTGCTAATAAAAGTTCCAGTTTTGTGAATGACTTTTTCTTTTTTTAATGTAAATAAAAGCAGACTCAAGTTTACCATTAATCTTCTCCAGTTAGTATTCCAACATACGTTTTCTCAAGTAAGAGAGAAAGGAATGGAGCTATAGTTGGTAAGCTGTGAACTAAGCAAAACCCTGACCACTTCCAAGGGTGTGTACTGGGCATGTGAAAAATATACATCCTGTTTGTAGATGGCACAGAGCTTTTTGCTGCTTGCCACAGGTGTTGAGAGGATGACACTGGGCTTGCCCTGCAAAACGGAGAACCACAACATGTGGTCAAGCAAAATCTCTCCCCAAGCAGTTGCAGGGAGTCACTGCTTTTAACAGGAATTGCTGGGGTCTGGGGCCAGTACCAGCACCCAACACTGGTGACAAATATTGAAGATGAGAAATATTAAGTTCCAAAGTAAGGATCGCCTTTATCTCTGCACAAATTACATGTAGGGATTGTCCTTCATAGTCTCTTTAAAAGCAGAGAAGTCCTAAAGACTTTTATGAGTAAATCATCTTCCAAGCTCTAAGTGAAAGCTGTGGTCGGAGGAGTGTCACCTAAGCCTGGGGCGAATAGCCGATTAGAGGCATACAAACTTTGAGAGTTGGGAAATGCATCAGATAAATAAACAACATCCTAGATGACGAAGCAAGCATACAAAACCAGTCAAGAAACAAAGCACCACATTTATTCAATACCCCACGTTGTCTCTGGGCAAACACCCAACTTCACCCCTCAGCCAACATTTTCTGCTCTGTGTAATTCATTCCAGCTAAAGTTAATATGAATATTAAAAATGAAAGTGTTTAGTATTGAAGAATCAGCCCTAATTTTTGTACTTCCACTGTGGGAAGTATAAAAACCTCATATTTACTCATCTAAAACCTTGTGCTTATATGAAAAAATACATATGGGAAGAGAAAATATGAATAAGGAAAAAGGTACATTAGTAAGTACCATGCAGTAGGAAGCATTTTTGCACATATATGTAAATCAGCCAAAAGAAAATTCAGTTACAGACCTGCAGCATTGGGAAGAGTGAATTAGGGATATCAGGAGGAGATTTCCTTGGCTAGGGAATTTGATAACAAAGAAAGAAGAGATCTTCTAAAAAGGGTTCAGATAAACATATCAAGAGTGTTCATGATAGGGGTGATATGTGGGAATTAGCTGTTGTAGAAGGGCTTAATGTTAGGAGAGCTGAGGAATTTATGTCAGATGGAATAGGCAACTACTCACTGCAAATTTTAAATCACAACCTGACATACCTTAATACTTCCAGAGAAAGTTTCCCAGTGGAGATTGTATAGGGATGAAGATGTGTAGTTTTGAAGGTTGAAAAAGTTGGAATCTGGAAGAATAAAGCACAAAGTGCCAGAGAGTCCAGATAGTTCCATAAATGGGATCTGTGAAAAGTTTGTTTTAAAAAAATTATGATAGGATGCATTAGTAGGAATGCCTAAGGATTACTGGGTGCCTAGCTGAGGACTTACAAACAGGATTTCGTTGAATGAATACTCTTGAGATGTATTGGGTTAATATCCCATGTTGCAGATGAGGAGTGAGGTTAATTCAGTAAGGAGGACAAGAGGGAGAATTTGAGCCCAGTTCTTTCTCACCTAAACACCTGTTATTATGATGCTGAATTGCCAAGGAGAAAGAGTGATTTGGAAATGAGGGAAATAATAAATTCAACACCCAGCTTGTGTTTAGAGATCAGAAGCATATAATAGGAAGTAACTTGAATATGATGAATAAAGTTTAGAGGGAAAGTGAGTGGTAGAAGAACACTGGAGATGTAACATAGGCATTGTTCATCAAAATTGATGACTTATCCCCAACAGATGTGTTGAAAACAATCAGAGGAAGTTAGCATCATAATATATAAGCAGATATGTTTTGTGTTTACTTATAAGTAAGTGCCAATAGGCACTTGGAGATTTGGCTAATATTTAGGAGATGAGCTATAAACACTCCTGTATTTTAGTTAGGGTTATCCGGAGAAATTGAACCAATAGAAATGTGTGTGTGTGTGTGTGTGTGTGTGTGTGTGTGTGTGTGTGTGTGTGTTATGAGAATTGACTCATGAGATTATGGAGTCCAAGAAATCCTGCAATCAAGCTGGAGAACCAGGAAAGTCAATCATAATCCTGAGTCTGTAGACCTGAGAACTGGAGTGACCACTGGTTAAAGATCCAGAGCTAAAGGCCTAAGAAACTGGAGCTCTGATGTCCGATGGTAGAAGATGGATGTCCCAGTACCAGAAGAGAGAATAAATGTACTCTTTTTGTCCAATTTCCACCCTCAATGGTTTAGTAATGTTCACTCATGTTGGTGAGGAAGGTTCTTCTTTACCCAGCCTACTGATTCAAATGCTAATTTCTTCCAGAAGCCTTCTTACATATGTATATACAAATAATTTCTTGCCAGCTATCTGGGCATCTCTTTACCCAGTCAAGTCGGCACATTAAAATTAAGCATCACACCTGCTAAATATGATATGGAAAGAACTGAGTTACATTTCCATTTCAAAGTTATTTTCCTATGCATAAGTACATTAGAATAATAATTTTTGAGAAATGAAGAATAGCATTTCTCTAGCATCATTTCCAAATTGTGGAAACATGGAACTGTTTCTGCAGTATGGTACCAAATATTAAATCCATCCATGAAAAGAGTTATCCAGAGAAATTGAATAATTGAATTGAAATACCAATTGAATTGGTAATTGAATAAATTTGAAAAATACAGGGTTAAATAAAATTAAGCAAATATCTTTATTTTAGAATGTCTACAACCCTTTAAAATGCTAAGGTGCATTTTGAATTCTAAAGAGGGTAGCTCTAGTCTGAAGCTTCCCTCTATTCTAGTTTCTTATTTTTGTTTACTGTGTTCAGCTCCTTGGACTGGTATTACACAAAGTAAACATTAAGGAACTCTGATCTGGAAATATTCTAATCAGACTTTTTGATTTATTTCTTATAGAAATAGAAGTTTATAGTGTGCATTTTTGTTAAAGCAGATGGGTTCTTTCCATTGAAAGGTGTTTCCACACATGACCTTGATGATAAATTAATAAAAGAAGAATGCAGAAATATTAGGCTGGCAGACATTTTAAAACTAGGGCATAGCATGCCACAAAAAGCATTTTGAAAGTTTAAAGTAGGAGCTAAAATGTGTGTTATATGGAAGGTACTGGATTAGAGTCTTTGAATATTTATTATACAAACATGCAAGTAATATGGCCAGCTCCTTCCCAGTTTAGGGGAGAAATGTAATTGAATTCAATTTGCATTTGAGACTGCTTACTTTTAAATTTTCATATGAGAAAAGGAGTAAGTATTGCTAAGTTTACAAAGATAAGCCTCAGGATAACGGCTGAGCTCACTACATTGCCTTTAATTGTCCAGGGTGAAGCCCTCAAGAACTGGCCCAGGACCCCAGTGAAGACGGGTGAAGAGTTTCAGGGAGGAGAATTGAAGAATACAGCTCTGGAATTAATTTTGAGAGACTCCTTTGCTGAAATTTCTCATAAAGTGTACATAGAGAGCAAGGGCATAAGGGGATATAGAACTCTCTGGGTCAAAAAAAAATCTGAATTTCCATAGTTTTTCACCGTTAGTTCTTATTGAAAAATTCATTTACCATTAATGGTATCAAGTGGCCCTGTCAGCCCTCATTATTGTAACAAAAAGAAAAATAAGGAAAAGGTTTAGGGAGCCAAGACTGAAAAGGAATGTTGTCATTTCTATTTTCCAACTGTCAGTGAAAAATGATTGTTATTTAAACCTCACGGAGCCAAAGTCAAAATAACCACCTTCTGATGAGTTTGTGAAACTTGGTAAGTGGTACTAACAGGCCCATTTCCTCTCATAGAGGAAGAATAAAATGAGGTGGAAATAAACAGAAAAAAAAAATGAAAACACAAATCTTGGTTTTCAGATAATTCTAGAGCCCTAGTATAAACCCTGGCTTAAATCCTGAGAAATATCAAATATAGTACTAATTTTTGAGCTGTATAAGAAATCATGTCATAGATTTGCTTACAGCCACAATTACATGGGAGCTACTGGGATTTTCTTTTTTTTTTTTTATCAGATTCTATCAACATTGTTTGTGGCCTTTCCATCCAAATTTGTGAGCAATCTCCAAAGCCGTATGCAGGCTATGCATATAGCCTAGAAAAGCAATCAACGTAATTCCAAACTATGCTGAAGTAACTGAAGTCTTTAATGTTGTCTCATTTGGTCTCAGTAATTCAATGTATTAGCAAACATCCAGGAAAGATTTTATCAACTAAAATGAAGATGCTCTGGCAAGCACAGTGAGATGTGCATTCACTCATAGACCTGCTTGTTTTGGAATCAGTCCTTAGTGATCATCATTCAGAGTAAGATTTGCTCTCCATGAACCAAAGCACAGCATGACTTACAGCTTACAGTTTCCTTGGGAGGGCAAAGCAGTTTCTATCACATATCACAATCACAGTTCTCGGAATAAATAGCAGGTTCATCCTGATTTTTCAAGCTCAGAGCCCTCTAGTCTTTTACACATGGAAGAGAATGTGTTGGACGCCTTGCACACAAGACATTTTCTTCTTGTTTCTGAAGTCCTGTGATAAGGAAGGATTCAATTTACCACGATTCTCCTCCAATGTGAAAATGTCAGAATACCTCTCTCCTATCTCCTTCATACCATGCAACTGTTTGGCCCTTTCTTTAGCAATTCTCTTCCAGATCCTGTGAGCTAGTAAAGAATCTAGAATTGCAATGTTTAAAACTGAAGGGGATGGAATGGTCATTTAGTCCATTTATCAGGTGCCAGAGAAGTGGAATAACTTACATAAGATCAAGATTACTTATTGGCAAAGCATGGCCCTAGTGTCCCTGACTTGTTGTCATTGCATCCTGTGGTGTTTCCCAGATCTGTGATCTCATCAGACCTGAGTCATGAAAACAGTGGGGCATGAAGATATTCTTTATGAACTAGTGACATTTTTTTTCTCATCTAAAGTTAGGTCATCGTTCTAGAATCTTGGAGATGGAGCCCACTCAGAAATCATCTGTTTGATTCTCCCTTGAAAACAGGTGTCTCTCCTGCCATGTTTTTTTTTTTTAATTCATTTATTCACTTGTGCATGCATTGTTTGGGCCATTTCTCCCCTCTACTCCCCTCTTCCTCCTTCTTTCCCCCATACCACCTCACTTCCAGGCAGAATCTGTTCTGCCCTTATCTCTAATTTTGTTGAAGAGAAAGTATAAGCAATAATAAGAAAGACAAAGCATTTTTGCTAGTTGAGAAAAGCATAGCTATACGGAAAGATCCCTAGCACTGCTTCCACATACAAATGTGTTCCATCCCAAGTTGATTCACCTCTAACTGACCTTTTCACTAGTTCCTGATCCCCTTCTCACATTTACCTCTGTTGCTTTAAAGTTTCTGTATTAGTTCTTCTGCAGTGGGGACATCAAATACTATTATGTTTTGGGTTTCTTACCTATCCCCATACCTCCTGTGTGTGCTCTCCCCTTATCATGTGACCCAAGTTCAACCACGTTACTCTATTTGCCCTAGATCTAAAGTCCACATACGAGGGAGAACACACGATCCTGCCATGTTCTTGAGACAATCATCTGGCTGCTACTTCCTTATTTTCTTTTTTCAGGAGCTAGCTTCAGGAAACACCACACATCACCAGGTATTTTTGTGTGCATGTTGTTACATTGAACTAAAATTTACCTTCTTTACACTTACATCTTGTGGTCCCAATGTCATGTAAAATAATGCTAAATGCAGAGTGACTCTGCGTTTATCCACAGGACACTCCTTCAGAAGTGACAGTTACCTAGTATTCCATTCGTCTTCTATTCTCAAAGCTAAGTCTGAGTTTTCTAAATTGTGCCTTCTAAGATATAACTGTCGAATTCCTCATCATGCTGAACTTTGGATATATTCCTTTCTGCAAATGACTATTCTAGGTATTATTCATTTAACAAATGTCTAATGAACACATACTAAGTTGAAATATATTTTTAAAAAACCCAATCACGTAAATAAGAAAATATAATATGGTATATACTGATATAGGCTATGAGCAAGGAAAAGTAGAGATGGAGAATATGTATATAGTTAGGGGCTGGAGACTTGTATTATACTTAGGGTGACCAGGAAAGACCTCGCTAATGAAGTGACATTTGAGCAAACCTATAAAGGACAAGATGGAGGAAGACTTGCAACTATTTGGAGAGATAAGATTTAGGAATAGGGAATAACTCTTGAGGCAGAAATGAATCTAGAATGCTTGAAAAACAGCAAGACAACCTTTGAGACTTGGGTGGAAGAAATGAGGGATAATGGTAAAGAGGTAAAGTTGGGGAGATTGTTATAGAATGAACTGTTCTGTGGAAGCCCTAACACCTACCACCTCAGAATGTGACTGTCTTTGGAAATAGGGTCCTTAATGAGGAAATGGATTAAAATGAGGTCATTAGGTGAAGCCCTAATCCAATACTATTGGTGTCCTCATTGGAAGGATAAATTAGGACACAGATTGCATATGAGGAAAACCATATAAAGATTTAAGAGAAGATGACCATCTTACAAATCAAAGAGAAAGTACCCAGAAGAAACCAACCCTGCTGCCACCTTGATCTTGTGCTTCCAGTCTCCAGTGCTGAGAGAAAGCAAATTTATGGTGTTAAAGCCGTGTGGTCTCTGGGACTTTGTTATGGCAGCCCTAGCAAACTAATACAGAAGAGCAAAGGGCCTCACAGTATAAGTCCTTGAAAGTCATTTTCAGTGCGTTGAGTTGAATGGGAATCAGTAAGGTTTTTTTTGAGCAGACTGAGAGTGTGATTTAACTGATATTTGAAAGGAATCAATCTATCTTCTGTTTTGAAAGTAGTCCATAGGAGACAAGGAAAGAAGAAGGAAAACCAGTGGAAAACTATTGTAGAAATTTATATGAGGGTAAGAAGTGGTGAGAAGAGAGAAATTTTAGAATATATTTTGAACTCAGAGCCAATAGTATTATGGGATGAAATGGAACTGTGATGGGTGAGGATTTAAATAGTTAAGAACTTGAGAATGACAGGCAGGTTTTGTTCATGGCTACTGGAAGAATTAAGCTAATATTTATTAAGATGAGAAAGATTAGGAACAGAAGGTTTTAGTGGGGATGACCAAGAGTTATTTTGCACACACTGAGTTTATGATGGTGCTTACTCATCTTTGAGATACTGATAAGGTTGTTAGATGTATGAATTTAGAATTCAGAGGAGCAATCAGGACACAGATCTGGACAGTACTGAGTGAGATCACTTGGGAAGAGCAAAGGGCCTGATAGTGTAAGTCCTTGAAAATATGTAATGAGGAACAACACCAAAAAAAGGACTTGGGATTGCATTCTAGTGTACATGGAGGTTTTGAGGTTGTTATGCTAAGCAGCGATGAGGAAAAAAAAGGAAAGAAGGAGCAACAAGTAGGAAGGGAATGAGAGACTGATTTCCAAGAAGCCAAATCAAGAAGGTGTTTCATGAAAAAAGACTGATTACTGGGGTGAATGCTACAGGTACTTCAAACAAGATAAGGACCACATATGACTTAAGGACGGAGAAGTCACTGTCACTGTTGTATTAAGCAGAGCAGGTTCAAGGAGTACCATGGACAGAAGTATGGTTAGAATAGGTTCAGGAGAGAATGAAGGATAGGAATTTGAGCTAGCAAAAAAGATACTCTTTTGAGGATTTTTGCTGTAAAGGAAGCAATGAAAATTCCTTAAAAGCAATCCCAAATGAGGGTTATTTTTTTTTTAAAGAAAATGGAAGAGATTAACATATAATTATATGCAGAGGGAAATTATATCCATAACAAAGGAACCTTGATAAGGCATGATAGGTCAGTCAGGGGATGAGATGATGGGAGCTTACTAAAGGTCTTAATTTATTTATTTATCTTTTCTCTTCTATTCCTCTCTTTTGTTCCTTTCTTTTTAACTCACTCATTCCTTCCTTCCTGGTGGTACTGAGGTTCAAACTCAGAGCTTCACACTTGTGAGACAGGTGCTCTATTCTGCCACTAGAGCCATGCCTTCAGCCCTTTTACTGACTTCTTATTTTCTCACTGAACTAGGAAAAAAGATCATGGGCCATAAGTGGAGCTGGGGAAGGATCTGGAACCTTGAGGAAAGAGTGCATACTATGGTTGGGATGTAGGTTGTTCTCTCCAAAGCTCATATTGGAATTCAATTGACATTGTGGTGGTGATGTTGGAAAGTGGGGCCATTAAGAGGCTGTTAAGAGAGATTAATACCTTTTTTGAGGGACTGATTAGTTATCACAAGACTGGGTTGCTATACAGCAAGGCCACCCCTCATGTTTTGTCTTTTCTGCATAAACTCTCTTGCACTTTCGATTTTTTTGCCATGTATTTTTTACCTCATTCATTATGAGGCCTCACCAGATGTGACTGCTTGATCTCATGTTTTCTAGCCTCCAGAATCATAAGCCAAAAACTATTCTTTCCTTTACAAAGTATGTATTATTCTAATTGCAACTGAAAAGAGACTAAGTCAGCATAGAATATTCTTCTAGGAGACAGTGTTAGTAAATGGACAAGGGAAAAGTGGCGGGATTTCTGGACAGCTTTCAACATCTGCTTTAAGCTAGTGGTCTCTAATTTAGGGAGTAGGTGGAAGGACAGAGCTAGTTGAATAAAGAATTCTCAAATCTGCTCACATTAGAATCACCTGAGTCACCATTAAAAAATGAGAAGCTTTTCCACAGATGATAGAGGATCTGGTGGAAAATTCTGAAAATGGGTCCTGAGCATTGATCTATTTAAAACAGCCTCGCAGAGAACGACAGAAGTAGAGCAAGAATGTGGAGCAAATGTACAGAGAAGTGAGAGATAAGGGGGCTTTACTGGTGATGAACCATGGGCACTACAAGGTGCAAAGAAAGTCATGTAGGAGTTGTGGAGTGGTAGGTGATAGGATCAGGTTGATGGGAGATGAGGAATGAGTTGAGAATGCAGGGGTTTTTGGGTAACAAATACAAATTGTGTAAAGGGCACAAGGAGACTTGCTGTGTTTGTCCAAATCAGCTCAGTCAACAGAAATGCAAGGTGCACTACACAGATAGTTTAAAAGTTAAAAAAAAAAAAACTCATGAAAAAAGAAAATAAACAAGAAAACAATTTTAATAATATATTTTGTTATCAGATATATGAAAAACATTTCAACATGAAATCAGTACAAAATTAATGAGATATTTGATATCTTTTAAAAGAACTTAGTCTTCCAAATTTGGTGTGTATTTTATGCTTAATACATGGAGCAGACACATTTCAGGACCTTAGAAGCTGCATGTAAGATGGACACTACAGTCCTGAGTGGTGGTGATGAGACCAAATGTGATTTCTAAGAAGCATTCCTCTTGGAATACAAACATCTTATAATATAATCAATCTTTGATCAGCCAGGTATGATCACAAAAAATTATGTTCTTATCTAACCCAATCGAGCTTAACCCAATCTAGCTTGTCCATGAAAGTATCATGAGAGTCTTAGTCACATGCTCTGCTAAAGTCCAAAAATACCATTTATCTAATAGAGGTCAATCTGGCATGCATTTCCTGGTGAATCTGACAGCTTCAGCTTCCGGAGGTTCCTGCTTCTTTTTTCTTTTTCAATAAACATGTAGATTTAGTTTAAATCAGTTTGGGTACATGATACAGATTGGTCCTGCTTCTTTTTTCTGTGTGCTTTCTTGCTAATCATTTAATAATGTAGTCTACACCTTTACTCTCATTTGTGGGGAGGGGATCTCTTCTTATTTCTGATAGTTAAGTAACAGACTTTGGTGGGTAAAGGAAGATGGGAAAGTGAACAATCTCTTGCCATGTAAGTGGTAGCAAGCCTGTGTTTGATTCACTAGACCTGAATTGAAGATTCCAGAATATTGTAAGCAAGAAAGAGCTTGCATTACCTGGAGGATACCATGGCAAGAAATTGGGCCATCAACAATGAAACTATTTGAAACTAAATTGCCAAAAGGGGTTGGGTGGAGGACAATATCTAGCTAAAAGTACACCAAGAGCTGGGTACCTGATGGCTGATACCTGTGATCCAGCTACTGGCAAGACTGAGATCAATCAAGAGGATCATGGTTTGAGGCCAGACTGGGCAAATAGTTTGAGGAAGCCCCCTCCACTTTTCCAAAATAACCAGAGCAAAAATGGATTAGAAGTGTGGCTCAAGTGGTAGAGCACCTGCTTTGCCAGTGTGAAGCCCTGAGTTCAAACCCCAGTCCCACCAAAAAACAAAACAAAACAAAACAAAAAAGCACACCAAGGAAGATGAAGGAAGCGGTGTGGCAGAGAAAAGGGGTCCATCACATACCCTCGCAGGAAATAACAGGAAGCAGACTAAGGAGTAAACTTACATTGATGCTTCCAATGTGTATGTACTATTGATTGAGAGTGGGAAAAAAGAAAATCTCATGTTTCAACAAAGCAATGTAAATATGGCTTTATAGATGGCACAAAGTATTGGTGGAATAGTACAGACAACTAAAATTAAGAGAGAAAAATTGTAGGTCATTTTCAGAAGAATCTGACCTGTATGCTATTACTTGCTCAGCTGGAGCAAGATTTAAAAGCTCCACTTCAAACAGACATCTTGAGCAGCCCCACACCCGGGAGAACACTTTGTCACTGTGCAGACCATTAGGGCAGAGTTTTAAAAGAGAATTCTCACTTAGCTCTTTTGTGTTGCAGTAGTGAATCAGGTTATTTGTCTTTATCAGACATTCTACATTCTTTCTAGTCCCTCTCTTAAACTCACTTTATGCATTTTTTTCCACCAGACTAGATTTTAAGGACACAAATTGCAAATTGAACAAAGAAATGGTGAAACATAATCAGATGAGTTAAACCTGGTTGCATCCATTCCCATGTGGTGACATCTCACTAATTTAGCTTAGTTCCATCTCTCTTCCTGTGTAAAATAAGAACAGAGCTTCTTGGGGTCATTATGAGGCTTAGAGATGACATCTGTTCATGCTTGGCACATAATGAGCATTCAGTAAGTGTTAGCTTGGTGTTGAAGCCATGGTCTTGGCTTAGACAAGGACTTTTCATCTGGTTCAATTGACTGTTACACAAACAAGAAAGAAGAGAGTTCTGATGGGCTGTCTTTCATCTGAGATACTGTGGCCTCTATCTTCTTTCTCTCTCTCCCTCTCTCTCTCTCTCTCTCTCTCTCTCTTTCTTTCTCTCTCTCTCTTTCTCTCTCACACACACATACATTCTCTCTCTCTTTTTATTGAGATACAATTTGTATGCCTTACAATTCACTCATTTAAAATGTATAATTCAATGGTTTTTAGTATATTCATAGACATGTGCAATCATCAACAGTAAATTTTAGGACATTTTCATCACCTTTAAATCCTCTTCCTTTCCCTCTCCCCAGCCCTAAGTAACTGTTAATATACTTCCCATCTCTATAGATGTCACTGTTCTGGACATTTCATACAAATAGAATCATGCAATGTGTGCTCTTTTGTGATAGCTTCTTCACTTAGCATAATGTTTTCAGGGCTTATCCACAGCATGCATATATAAGGGTACATTCCTTTTCATGCCAAATACTATTCTATCATACAATACAGCCCATTTTATTTATCCTTTTATTATCAATTTACAGGCATTTGGGTTATTTCCACCTTTTGGTTATTATGAAGAATGCTGCTATAGATATTTGTGTATAAGTTTTTATGTAAACTTTAATTTTTTTTCTATTAAGCATGCCTAGGAATGAAATTTCTAGGTATCAACCTTGATTATAATATCACTTGGAAGACCAAGAGTTAGTGAATCTACCCTCATCTCCCTAAAACCCTTTCCTATGAGAACACTTAGTTTTCTGAATGTTTATTCATTGTTAAAAGTGGCTGAAAGCTCACTGGATATTTTATGCTATTCTAGGCACTTGGTAGTTTGGGGGATATGTTGGGTCCCAGTCTCTCCCGGTCTGGATGGAGCCTGACCAGCACAACTACTTTTATTGGCAGCAGATATAATTGTAGGCTACTTTGTGGGACAATATAATATTGACAAGATGTTCTCAACCCATCTTGGGATTGCTATGTCTATTCCTAAAAATAGAAATAGGCAATGGGCAGAGATGAAGAAGGGCTGGGAGGCTTTCCAGATATAGGAAAAGAGAAAGCAAGGCCATGTCTTATATGAGAAATACCATGTACAGCTAGCCTAGTGTTGCTATATCATAAAGCTTGATAAAGAATCTTCAAAGAAGGGAACATTTAACTGCTTAATGTATAGTTAATTACTAGGAAATAATAAAGGAGAAAAACTATGCAATGATTTGTAAGTATTCATTAGATAACTGAGTGACATCAGACAAGCTGTTAACCTCTCTGTGCCTTGTCTGTCATCAGATGTTGAATGGGAATTGAACATCATAAATACTTCCTTTCAAAAGTGATGCATAAGTTGCCAAAAAAAAGGTAAAGTCTGAAGAATTTTCTAATATTGTTCCAAATATAGCTAAGTATTGGGCAGATTAAGGTATTTACCATGAGGAAACTATGTCATAGATTAGGTTCCAGATTAAACAGATTGAAGAACTTTTATAAAAAGATAAAAGGGAGACAAAAATAATTCAAACTGGCTGTAAACTTGGTTCAGGGATGTCAACCCACTCATGCCTCAGCCTGGAAAAGAAAATTCCCAAAGCCCAAGTTCAAGTCTGCATTTATCCCTCTTCAACTCCACCCCCCATGACTCACAAAAAATTCACACCTCCTATCTGACCTCAGCTCCTCCCAAATAGTTGTTTTGGAACATTTGCTCTCAAGATTGTGATTGCTCATAACAATCCAATAGTACACATTTCTTCACAGACAATGTATTTCCTCTGTGCTCCTGAAAAATTTGGCTATTTCCAGATGATAGAGGATGCTTCATCAGGGCATATCACATTTTATTCTTATCTGTACTCCATCAGTCAGTCACCAGATCCTCTCTTCCTTTTTGAAAGCTAAACATCTTAAATCTTTATCTTTCATCGTCATTTACTGCCTCTAGCTTATGGCAACCATTTACAAGCAAATAGGAGCACAATGCTCCAAGTAACACAGAAACAGTTTATGTTTCTGTTTTTTGGCAGTGCTGGGGATTAGGGCCTTTCCCATGTGTTCTACTACTGTGCCGTACCCTTGAGCACAGTTTGGCATATGTCAGCTTCCAGAGCCTTTGCTGTCACTCACTATCTCATACTTATGAAATGCCAGGAGGACAGGAATGCCTTGATGCTCCTGTGCCTAAATGATGGGCTCAGTTGTACATGCATATAAGGGTGAGATGAGAAGCAACTGTTTTTGTTTCTTCCATTCATTTGCAAGGGTGTATTGCATCTTTCATAGTCATCTCAATGAAAGCAACAAGCGATCTATGGAAGCAGACATGGTGGAATCAATAAGACACTAAACATAAAGTGTATAGTCCCTGTCTTAGTGCATTCCCTGCTACTGTAACAGAGTAGCTAAGACTGGTTAACTTATAACCAGAAATGTGTTGGCTCATGACTCTGAAGGCTAAGAAGTTCAAGAGTATGGAGCCAGCACCTGGTAAAGGATAACACATCATCATTCCATGGCAGAAGGTAAAAGAACAAGAACAAGAAAGCAAGAGAGGGTCAAATGACCTTTTTTGTGTGTGTGTGTGGTACTGGGGCTTGAATTCATGGCCTTCACCTTGAGCCACTCCACCAGCCTTATTTTTGTGAAGGGCTTTTCGTGATAGGGTTTAGCAAACTTTTTTGTTCAGGCTGGCTTTGAACCATGATCCTCCTGTGTAGCTAGGATTACAGGCATAAACCACTGCCACCTGGCTCCCAAATGATTCTCTTTTATGACAACTCATTCTTACAGTAATGACATTGACCACCTAATCCCTTAACAGTTCCACCTTTTAATATTATTGTTATGGCAATTAAATTCCAGCATGAGTTCTGGATGAGGCATTTAAACTATAAGAGTCCCAAATGAGGATAAGTACTGAAAAATGTTTAAAAAAAATGATGTAAACCTTTTTGGAAAAAGGCACTTATTTACAAAATAGTAAACGAAATGAAATGAAGTGTGTAGAAATATGCATAGATGTTTGGAAATGTTTGGAAATGTTGAGATATAGTGACAAAAAATGGGAAATGTGTATACAATTATTGACATTCAAGTGAAGAAGCAGAGAAAGCCAAAGGTTAGCCACAGATGCCTCCCGTGAAGAACTAGTGTATATGTCCATGAACTTGTGTTTGATGGCGATGACCTTGTCAGCTACATCCTGTTTGACATTTACAGAAAGATGTGTGATAGTGGGCTTGATGAATTCATTAACATTATGAATCATGCAGAACCAGAATCTTCAACACATTTTATTAAGTGTGAACTAAAATCTGTTGGTTTGGATGGGACAAAAATTCCAAATAATGGTAAGAGAAATTAAGCAATTCTGTTTTGCCCTAAATGACCAAAGAATGGAAGGTGTATCTCCTGGGTCATTCTGTGCTTATGTGGCCAGAGGAGATTATGTAAGTCCAGAGGAGCACAAAGCTTAAGAATGAAAATAAAGGGAAATGTCAAGTGCTGAGTCAGACACTGGATAAGAAGTTCTGTTCTGATTTTTGAAAAGAAAAAGACTAGATATTTGAGGTTGAGGTATTCATTTATTGATTCAACCAATATTTGGAGAATACCACTTATGTGCTGTGTCTTGGGCTCGTTGCTGCGATGACAGACATAGAAAGGCAGAAATGGGCTCCCAAGCTAACTTTTCTGTATTGTCTTATTTCTGATTCTATTTCTATGCTTTTACAAACCATTTCTGAGGCTTATAGGCTCTGTCGACATTTATGTGCTTTAGTAGGGATTTTAACTATTTTCCTGATTGCCTTAAACTCCACTTAGTTCGTATTCCAGAACTGTCACCAGGAGAAATGGATCTTTACACTCCCCAGAAAACAAAGCAAAACAGATCAAAACAAAACCAAACAAAAAACACATCCCCACAGTTATGATAACTTAATGTGTGAATACTCCAAAATTAAATATTCAAGATCCTAATTGTTTTCCCTAAAAAATTAAAATGCTACTTAGGTGTCTGTGAGCCCTTTTCTAAGTGTTAGTATTCAAGTTGTAAAATTCTTCAGATTCTTGAGCACGAGAATTCCCACGTGTGAGAGATTAGACCACCTTGCATTAGGGAGTTCACTGTCATGTTTTATTTCTTCTTGTCAGTCCCCAACCCACCAGTATTTCAGTAACCATAGCAACTAATAATTGTGCATACCTTTTCATTACATTTGTCTTGTCATAACTTTGGGAATTTTATTTTAGTAAATTAAATATATTATTAGTATATGTAACAACAGTTAGGATTCTGGGTAAATGGAGAATAAGAATTTGTTCTATTGTACTATTACGGCTTGTTACATTTTGATGAATATTTTAACTCTATTCTGAGGTGAATTGATAGCAATAAATTTCCCAAGTACTTTAAAGAAAGTGATTTATGGTGACTCTCTCATCTGTTAATGAAAGAATGTTGTTTTTTTCTCTTATGACCACAAGGATTTTGTACCTCACTCTTTAAACAGAAATATATAATTGAAATTGGGAGCCCAGGACTACAAATTTCTAAAAGTGTCTTCCTTTTTATAAAACTACACTGTCTGAGAATAGCTCTCACATTATTGTGCCTTAATATAGTGTGCAAATTCTTTATATGAATTCTCTTTATCACTGTAATGTTTTTCAGTATATTTATGCCTATGTCAACTTACAGCCCATAGAAATTCTTCATTTGTATCAAGTGGACTCTATACAATGGACAATACCTAAGTAAAAGAAAAATGATATTTTATCCAATGCTACCAAAGAGTTCTTTACTTTTGATATTTCATCCTTGAGAAGGTACTTAGCAACCTTTTCATTTCACTACATTGCTAAAAGACTGTTATGCAAATAATTTACACAATGAAATATTTGACATGATTTATATACATTAATAAATATTAAAAATGCAAATAGTTGTAAGCCAATTATGTTTCATTTGTTCCAAATCAATACTTGTATCTTCAATTGTTAATTTCTAAGAAAAGCCTTAATAAGAAAATAATTTAGTAATACTTTGAAGTAGCAAAGGTGCATTCTATAGAATTTGTACATTTTATAGATTCTATTCACTGCTTCTACAGTAATACATTTTAAAGTTTCCTGATTCATTGGTGTCATACAAATAGGTTGAATTTTTAACATGATTCATCTTACTGAGGTTGGTCCTGAGGCGTGCAAATTAGAAGACTAACACTGAGACCATTGAAATTTTACCGTCTTTTATTACTCTTACTAAAGAATTTTCTAAGCAGGTACAAAATTAGAACCATGAATGGAAACAACACAGAGATAACATATACTGACAGGGGATTGTTTCTGCATTATTTTGTGGAAAGGTTCCATAAATTTAAGACGAGATATTGACAGTTTGTTGACAGTTTTATGAAGTCCTATGATAAGCAGAAACACTATTCAAGCCAATATGAAATAGAGAAAAGAAATTTGCAATTTAATTAAGACAATAGCTTGATTGCAAATGAAAAAGACAAAAGACGAGTTGAACATTAGAAATTACCTTGCTTGGTACTTTACTTTTATGTAAGAAGAAACTGAGATATACTGAAATGAAGTGTTTATATCCAAAGACAGCATTGTATTGTGTCAGTGTTGGGTCTTAACTCTTGTCCAGTGTTCTTTCCATTGTACAATGTTGCCTCATGAGCAGAAGAATGTTTGCCAGTTAATTGTAATTGCTTAAGAAAAAACAATTGAAAAAATAGTGAAAAAAAAACCGTATCCACAGATGGGCTGAAATAACATTAGTATAATTAGGACTATTTGGAGAAGGAAACACCATCCTGGAACATCCTTCACAGCCTTGGCAAGCTGGATGACAATCTGTAACTTTATTTTTACCAGTCGTCAATCACTGATATAAAGAGACAACTTTTACCAGTGAAATTTGGTTATCAAAGCAAGTTAAATTTATACACATTTAAATCTTATTGTACAAAGGAAAGGGATTATACTTTCTTCAGGCATGAAATTCTCTCCCTCTGTGTGACCTGAGATAGGCCCAGCTTATTTCATAGTCATATTCATATGGAAACACTCAGAGAGGGCAAATCAAAGAGTTTGACAAATATAACTGCTATTCTATGAAGCTAGGCAGAACCATAGTCTACTAAAATATAATTTTCCTAACTTCTGTTTGGGTGTGGTTTGGGGGATTGATAACAACTGAGCCAAATTTAATTTGTTCAGTTCCTGTTCAATCTATTTGTTTTTTAATGTGATATGATCCATGACCCAGTTTCTTTTAATCTAAACTCTGTATAGGACTTCCAATAAGAACATTACTTAAGGTGTGAGATTTCTTGAAAGTTGTATTTTATAAGTATTAAAGTTCGTGCATTTAAGTTTGGGGTAAATCTGTGGGAGAGTATTTACCCAGCATGCAAAAGGCCCTGGACTTAATCTCCAACACTACAAAAACAAAAAGCTCAGCATTTATAACTTCATTATAGCAAATATTTATAACTCACTTGTAATGAGTTGTCATTAACCTTAAGCACTTTTGGAAACAATCATCAAAGTATAGGAAGTAAGAAGGAAAATACAAAAAAAGTTTGCTTCCCATCCACTTGAAAATGAACTTCTAACATGATGTTCCATGGTCCCAGGTTACTTCAATAGATTACAAGTGAAGACACCTACCATGTAACTGAAATACAACCACTGAAATCAGGAAATTATAGTTGGTGTATTACTGACATCAAGCTTTACCAGTTGTGCCAATTATGTTCCTTATAGAACAAGGATGCATTTTAGAATTATTTGTTGGATTTAGTTACCATGTCTCTTAACCTCTGTAGACTTAGTAAGTCAATTTTTTTTTTGAATTTCCTAAATTTGACACTAATTTTATCTCATGATTAAATTCATGTGTCTTTGGAAGGAATATCACAGAAGTGGTGCTGCTTTCTTCTCTTTACATCCTATCTGTGGTACATGATTTCAACTGGTGCAATTACTGTCTTTGGTAATTGTATTAAGGTGTTACCTGACAGGTTTCTTCATAGTCAAGTCTACTCTGCCTCTTCAGTAAAAAAATATGTATTTCATAGTAGTTACTTTAAGTTATGTGAATATCTCATTCCTCTTCAGACTTGTTATTCAATTATTTACTTATATCTTTATAGACTTTGTGGTCTATTTTATTTCATGGACTAAAATCCACTATCTTCATTATTTATTTTAATGTTCAAATTGTTTCTGGAGAAGCCACTCTGATCTTTTGACATATCTCCAAGATGCTTTGAGCATTTCCTGATTTTTTAGCACAATACAACATTGTAGACTCATTTTGTTCTTTCACTGTTCCACCTGGAATTGGTCATTTTCCTAAGGAGTCTTGTTTCCTTTTGGTGAGAATAGAATTTAGAAGGCAAGATTTGGGTGCTACACAAGGGAGGGGTGAGGATAGGTAAGACACCTAAAAAACTAGCTAGCGTTTGTTGCCCTTAACGCAGAGAAACTAAAGCAGATACCTTAAAAGCAACTGAGGCCAATAGGAAAAGGGGAACAGGTACTAGAGAAAAGGTTAGATCAAAAAGAATTAACCTAGAAGGTAACACCCACGCACAGGAAATCAATGTGAGTCAATGCCCTGTATAGCTATCCTTATCTCAACCAGCAAAAACCCTGTTCCTTCCTATTATTGCTTATACTCTCTCTACAACAAAATTAGAAATAAGGGCAAAATAGTTTCTGCTGGGTATTGAGGGGTGGGGAGAGGGAGGGGGCGGAGTGGGGGGTAAGGGAGGGGGTGGGGGCAGGGGGGAGAAATGAACCAAGCCTTGTATGCACATACTAATAATAAAAGAAAAATGAAAAAAAAAAAAAGATTTGGGTGCTAAATGAGATCATTGCTGTTGGGGGAGATCATTGCTCCTCCCAGACTGTCTCAGATGATAAAAACCAAGGGGTATGTGGTAATATGCACACATACATATATTTATTCCTTACATATATAGGATACCTATATCTATTGAAATCCATGAATTCTTACCAATTCTCCACTTTCAATCCAATATGATTGAACTCATTGTAAATTTTGTTATGCCTCTTTGCTCTGATTAGTTTGGAGTTAGGGTCTCACTTTTTACCCAGGCTGACCTAGACCATGTCCTCCTATTATATGGTTCTCATTGTAGCTAAGATAACAGGTGACAGCCACCACATCCAGTTTTTTTCTATTGAGATGTAGTTTCGCAAATTTTTTTGCCCAGGCTGGTTTCAAATGGCAATCTTCCCAAACCCAACCTCCCATGTAGCTTTGAATAACAGGCATGCACCACTGCATCCGGTTATTGGTTGAGATGGAGTCTTGCGAACTATTTGCCTGGGCTGTCCTTGAACCTTGATCTTCCCAATCTCACCCTCCCAAATAGCTAGGATTACAGGTGTGAGCCACCAGTGCCCCACCAAATATATATTTTTGTATTTCATCACCCCACCTCCAGATGTAACCAAGTTTCACTTTCTTGCCTTTATTGGATGTTCTCTCTTGTTGCTTGGGCTCTGATATGCTGTGCCAGACCACTTTCCATGAGACCGCCTTCTCACTCTTTTAGGCTCTGATACCCCACTTTAGGTAGCCTTCTTACGTGGTTGTACTTGTTACTTCTCTCACAGGATGCCCTGTGCTGGTCCCTTCAGTTTCCATATATTCCCACCCCTAGTATTACATTAGCTGGCTGACCTATGTATTGGATTTATGATTAAGTTGGTCAAAAAGGAAAGGAACAACAATTTATTAGATTTTGAAATCAAACACCAAACTTCTAAAATATTTAAAGAAATCAGTATATTATTAAAAGAGAAGGATAAGGTGTATTTCTGGAAACTTTTTTATTAGTTCATAAAGAGTACTAGATGAAAAATAAGTGTCACTTGGTAAAGTTAATCATGGCATCAGGGAAGAGAAAGTCTTGATAGGTTAAAAGTGGTAGGGGAGAGCAACAGATACAATTTCACCAAAGACACAGTTTTAGGACTTAGTGCCCTTCTTTTAGTTAAGATGCATTTTAAAATATTCTTGTTTGTTATGTTTTATTTTTCATTTCTAGGCAAGGCCTGGATTTTTAGATTGCAAGGGACTGACTTAAAGCTTCTAGAGAACATTTTCTTGGAGGTGATAAGCCATTTTAAATCATTTGTTACTTTACCAAGTCACAAAGTAGCATTGTAACAGGGGCTCTAGGAATTGGGATTCCCCTAGAAAATTCCATGCTGAGGAAGATGAGCCACCTCCAGGAGCCCTGACACCAGGAAAAACAATATCTCCATGTGCATAATTCCTGGTTCTTGTTTCAGCTTTTCTATACGTGTGATTCTTTCATGAGCAAGGCAGAGACAGATTGAAATTTCACTTGCCTCAGTTTCGCATAAAAACTATAAGTAAATTAATTTTTGCATTTCTTTCTCTCTATTTGTTTTTCTTAATGCAGGTGAATGTTCAGACCCTTTTGGTTCGGGAGGTGAGGATGAGGAGACTCCTGTAACAAATTGATCCACAAAGGAACAATATCTGATGATGTCTTTTGGATGCATCACTCCAGAATTTCCCTTGTGGCTTGCTGGTCCTAGAAACTTCTTTTCTTTCCCTTTGGTCAGTGTTGGCAGCCCTTGCCACCTCTGGAGATAAAAAAGGAGAAAGAAAGAAAAAAGAAAAAGAGAGAGAGGAAGGAGGAAGGAAGAAAGAAAGAAAAGGAAGGGAAGAAGAAAGAAATATGAATTTTTAAATTCACAGGCCCAGAATTTGTTTCCCTGGTAAACTCTTGTTGGTTGTACACACTGGACCTTGTTTTTCTTTTACTTGGCCTTGTTGTCTGTGGCTTCTTAGCCAGTTTGTGATGGGGCTGTGAACCATTTGTTTAGCAAGGAAATTTGGCCTTGTTATTTGTGACATTTATAGCTTGTTTGTAGCTCCAGATCCAGGCCTTATGTCTGGGGGCTCCAGTACAGCACATATTTTATATCAGGAATGAGAATCCATTTCCACAAAATATAACTGCTACTTAGTAAGACAGAAGCCTAGCATGATGGTCAATTTTATGTGTCAACTTGACTGCATTAAGGGATGCCTAGGTAGTTAGCAAATCATATTTTCTGGCTGAATCTATGAAGTTTCAATAGGAGATTGGCATGTGAGGTAGTGAACTGAGTGGGGAAGATCTCTCAGTGTGGACAATCCAATCAGCTGGAGACTCAGGACAGAACAAAAAGAGAGCAAAAGAACTTGCTCCCTGCCTTTTTCCTGGAATTGGATATCAGAACTTTACGTTTTCCGGCCTTTGGACTAGGGCTTGTACCATTAGCCATCTGCGTTGTCAAGCCTTGGGTCTGGGGCTGAATTACACCATTGGCCTCCTGGTTCTGAAGTCTTCAGACTTGGACTGTGCTGCACTACCAGCTTCCCTGATTTCCCTGGTTACCAATGTCCTATTGTGGGACTAGTGCCTCCGTAATCATGTGAGCTAATTCCATAAATCCTCTCCTCTCATTTGTTCATTTGTACTGTCTTTCTGGAGAACTCTGACTGTTATTATATAACAAAGTTAGTATAATCGCAAAGAGGCAGGTCATGGTTTATTCAGGTGGAGTAACAGGAGGCATTGATAGGATTTAAGGGCTCACATCCTACCACCTCATTTCACTGATCAATGGTCACACCTTTCCTAAGCATCAACATATCTCTAAAAGTTGATGTAGTTTATCAGTTGAATGCAGAATGACCTTAATATGATAAAGCCTAACGGGTCTCACAGAATTTTGGCAGCCTAGTTTTTGCAGAATTTTTTGTCAAGTTCTACTTTAGAGGGATTTTTTACTTTGTGGATCATTGATTTGCTAGATCAAAATGAGTCTTAATGCTCTCGTGTTTTATCAGGTTGCTACAATTACCTTGCATGCTCAATGAACCATCTTTCTTGGAGTCCAGACACTTGAGAGGTTACCAGTGTCTCCTTAAGATGAGCTGGTGTTGCTACCTGTTCCTGTTTATCCCATAAGAGAGAGGCCTCATTGGTTTTTTGTTTGTTTTTGTTCAGGCTGGCCTCAAACAAACTCAGGTTCCTTCTGCCTCAGAATCTCGAGTGCTAGGATTATAAACTAAGGGATGTGACCGGGGCACTACAAGTGTCTGCTACAAGGAAGAGAAAGTAAATAGTATAAGGGAAGTTATTATTCATTTTTTGCAGTGTGAGGTTTGAACTCAGGGCCTCGTGCTTGCCAGGCAGGTGCTCTACCACTTGAGCCATGTCCCCATCCCTTTTTTGCTGTTAGTTATTTTTCAGGTAGGATTTTGCATTTTTGTCCCAGAGCTGGCTTTGTATCTCTATCTTCCTACCTATGGCTCCCTCATAGCTGGGATTACAGGCATATGTCAGCATACCTGGCTTATTGATTGAGATGGGGTCTTGTTAACTTTTTGCATGGGCTGGTCACAAACTTCAGTCTTCCTGATCTCCACTTTCCTAAAAACTAAGAAGTTATCTATCTATCTATTTATCATCTATCTATTTATTCATCCATCTACATACGATTTATTTATATTGTGGTGCTGGGGGATCAAACCCAGAGCCTTGCACATTTCAGATCTACCTACTCATTTTTAATAAAGTTGAGGCAATGTGGTAGCTTTCGAATCACATGTTTATAAAGTAGTACAAGAGATCAGAATACACCAGGTGTTTAGAGACTGCTTTTGCTAAAAGCACTGACTCTTCCCTTGGGCCTGCAAATGGTCTGCCTCCATTGTGCACCCTTGCTCTGAGTCAATGCCTTCTGTGGTCACCTTGGATTCAGAATGACAGGGCTTATGGATCGTCATCTTGTGACATAACTGCTCCCCAGGCAACAAAGATTTTCTTCTCCTGACAAGTCCCTGTCTGACCAACGCTAAGATGATGCTCTGCTGGACCATACCTTTGGCCACCACACGTTTCACCAAGACTGTTTAATTGTGCATTCCTCTTGGCCCCTGCCCAAACGAATTCTTCCTCTATTTAAATGTGAAACTCATTTCTGTAACTTAAAGTTGGGTTAAAATACTTTCTGCTCTCTGCCCTTATGTTAGCCTGTACATTAATAAATGTCCTTTCTCTGCCCTTCATCACTACCCATCTCTTTAATTGGTATATTTGGGAAAGTTGCCAAGCTGACATGTTGGAATCCCTGGAGTTGGGCCTCTGGCCTAGGACTCTGGTTACCAGCATATGCCATCCAAAAATATGCTTTTTTAGGCATAAAAATTCCATTAAGCTGATTATTTGGACAAACTACAGATGCAGTAGGAGTTCTAAAGACACAGAAGTTACCATTTTATAAGGGACATTTACACTTGTTAAGGAAATTGCCATTTGTAAGGGTGTCCGTTCTTTGTACCAGGAAGAGAAGTGACTGAGCAGTGTCCAAGGTACTGTTTCTAATCTGCATGACACATATTATCCTTCTTTTCTGTGCTTTTCTTGGTCATCTCCTTATTTTGTCCCTCTCATTTCTTCTTTCTTTCTTCCAGCAGATGATGAATTCAAAGCCACCTTTTAAGAGAAAAAATTATTTTCCTTCCCCTATAGTTCAAAATGAGAGATAAAGGAGTTTCTCTAGTATTACTCAGAAAAGAGAATGCTGTGATTCTCATGATTAATATTGAGTATCTAAATTGACATATTTCTGTGATGGCCTTAGTGTAACAAGCTATCTTGGCTTGAAGGAAGCAGTTTTTGGAAACACAATGCCAATCTGAAGTTCATTAACCAAGAACAGATCTGTATTTGGGTGTCCCAGATGGACGTACTCTCAGGAAATGAAAGTCTTGTGCAAACGGCCATCTTTCAGATAAAGGTCTAAATACATGGAATAACATATTGTAGTTAAGATTTAAGGCAACTACGTGAGGCTTATTATCATGTATCAAATTTTTATCCCAGAGAAAACCAAAGAGTTGTAAATTGATGAGTTATTAGGATAATAATTTATCTGAGGTTTTGAACGATCATGAACGTAATCTAACCTGTATCCTTCATTCTACAGAAACCAATAGAAGTAAATAGTTTACCTAATACCAAGTCATTTATGCATGGATAAGCTGGAACTATTTAGAGTGGAATTTAGTTCAACACACTGCAATGTCATCATAGATAATATGCATTTGTCAATTTACATAATCAATATTTCACTTTTGCATCATGCAGGGTCACTGTTTAAGTACACAGTGATGCACTTTCTGACCTTTAGAATTTTAAATCATTGGGTTTAGTGAAATTCCCCAGATGCCTTTGAAAACTGGTGGAAAGAAAGGCTTATGAATGCAGGCATTTGAGTGTTTTGAGTACTAAAAGCCAAAGCCAGTACAGGTAAATGACAAGCATCATTTAAAAAGAATACTTTTAACAGCTGGCTGAACAAATCAACCAGAATTGAAGAATTCCTTTCACTTGCTTATGGAATTTTTCTTTTTAGAACTGAGGAGCTTCTTGGGGGAAAGAGGATGACAGGTAAGTACTTTGATCTCTTGCCCCTACTGGAAAGAAAATATTGCAAACCAGTGTGCTAAATATATGTCACAACTAAACTTTGAACCTAATGAGGCACATATGTTGCATTCGGATAGCTGTGACCATTCCATGTCAGGCCAGTCCTAGGGCATTACTGTCAAAGAAATTTCTACAGCAAAATAATTTACCAGCCTCTGACAGGAGAATTCATGAAGTTGTGCTGTAACTTTGGTTTATACTTTTGTTGCTGGGGACATGAATTTCCTCTGTGGCCTCATGTTCACAACCATCCCAAGCCAATGTCTCCCAATAGCTGTCCAAGAAATACTCTCACTTCTTTTGGGAAGGAGATAGAACCTTATTTTCCTATTTAATTTTTTTGGTGGTACAAGGGATTGAAGACAGGGCCTTTGCTCCTACTAGACAAAAGTCCTACCACTGATGTACACCCACTCTTTATTTTCCTTTCTGTATCTAATTTTTTAGAGCCATTGGAATCATCCCTTCCAGTTATGCTAAATGAATTCAAACTCCATGGGGATGATGGAAAAACTCTCTTGAGATCCTCTTGATCACATGGGTCCAAGGAAGGGTAAAAAGTTGTGAGTGATCCCAGGAGACAAGGAGACCTTTTACTGTATTCAGAGCAGCAGTACGCAGCTGTCAGAGCTCATCCTGCCCTTCACCTCCAGGGAAAACACAACAAGTAACAGAGAAGATTCCTTCTTTCTGCTATGGATGTCCTTTTCTGGTCACAGGCACTTGAGGGAAATGAATATTAAGAGATCCCAGAGAGGGCTGGAAGAGTGGGGACTGATGTGGACTGTTTACTGAAAAGGTTAACAGAAACTACAGGCGTGATTTACTGAAATAATCTGAGTGGAAATGCTTGTGTATGGTAGTCTCATGTTTCAATTTTAATTACTATTCTTTTTTTTTAGAATTAATGTTTACTTCCCATATTTATTGAATAAAAGCAATGCAAAATGTTAGATAAGTGCCACAGCTAATGCTTAATAAAAAACTCAGTGTTGAAAATGTCCAATGTATTCAAAAGGAACGAGAATAGTATAATGAACTTCACGTGTCTTCTAAGCAATTACTTAGTTGCTCCAACAATTCAGTTGTTGTCCAGGTTATGGCCAATTTTATTTGACTTGCACCTGCTCTCTATCCCTCCTCAAATGGTTTTGAAGCAAATGCCAGACATAATATTTACCTATTTTTGATGGTTCATCAAGTGCTTAAATTTTAAACATTTGAATGTTTGTTTGTTCAGAGACAGGGTCAGTATATATAGGGCAGGCTGACCTTGAACTACTGATCTTCCTGCCTCGGCCTCCTGAGTGCTGTGTTTACAGACATGTACCACTATGCTTGGTTGATAAGGTTTTTGATTTTTGTTTTTAAACATAACTACAATAAAATTGCCATAACAGAAAGCTACCAATTCTTCAGTATCACCTAGTGACCAATCTATGTTTAATTTTACTTGTTTATCTGTAACTGTTCCTACAGTTGGTTTGTTTGAATTGAGATCCAGATGAGGCTGCCAGATGTGGTGGCTGAGGCTATAATCCCAGCATAGGAGACTGAGCTGCAGGATTATAAGTTCAAGACCCTGTCTCCAAAAAAAAAAGGATCCACATGGGGCTTACAATAAACCAATATGTCCCAATGTCTCTCTTCAATTTGTGAGCAGTCCAAATTTCTCTCTCTTTCTCTTTCTGGCTTGTTTTCTGCCATTTTTTTTTTTTTGCTGTGTTGATAGTCTTGTTTTATAGTAAAATATTATCAGTTAAGTATGCACATCAGTGTTTTCACTACTGGTTTATTCAAAACATTATTCCATGCGAAGCAGTCATGTTTTTTCCCCAATGTTTCACTGCTTTCCCACCCTCATGAAGGAAAGACCTTTGCCTGTTTTACTCCCTGTGTATTCCTGGATCATCAGTAGACTGTGAGAAGTTTTCACCAGAGCCTTCCTTATGTTCTAATAGTCCCCTCACTGCTGTTGGATTTCTGTGGCTTCAGTTACCTACTATATTAGTTAGTTTTCCATTACTGTAACAAAATACCTGATACAATTAACTTATAAAGAGAAAAAGTTTATTTTGGCTCATGGTTTTGAGGTTTCAGCCTATGATCATTTGGCTCTTTTGCTTTGAGCCTGTGGTGAGGCAGCACATTGTTGTGGGAGTGTGTGGTGGAGCAAAACACACCATGACCAGAGGAAAGGACTGGGATCTCATAATTCCCTTTGAGGACACACTTCCAATGACCTAAAGACCCCCCTTTAAGGCTTCATCCCTTAAAGATTCTACTACCTCTGAATAGTGTCACTCTTGGAGCCAAGCTTTTAACATATGGCCTTTGGGGGAAATTCCCAGTCTAAGCTATAATACCTATGGTCAACCATGGATGAAAATATTAAATAGAAAATTCCAGAAATAGCTGGGCATGGTGGCTCACACCTGTAATCCTAGCTATTCAGGAGGCAGAGATTGGAAGGATCACAATTTGAGGTCAGCAGGGTAAAAAGTTAGTGAGATCCCATCTCAACAAACAAGCCAAGCATGGTGCCATACATCTGTAATCCTAGTTGTGTGGGAAGCGTAAGTAGGAGGACCATGGTCTGAGGTTAGCTCCAGACAAAAAGCATTAGATCCTATCTGAAAACTAACCTAAAGTCAAAAGAACTGGGAGTGTGGCTCAAGTGATAAAAGCACTTGCCTACCAAATGCAAGGTCCTGAGTACAAATCCTAGTACCAAAAAAAAAAAAGAGAGAAAAATTTTGAGTTTTAAATTGTATATTGTTCTGAATGGTGTGATGAAATATTTCAGCAACCTGCTCTCCTTTCTGGAAGCGAAACAGCCATTTTCCAATGAAAAAGAAATTCATATTCATTCTGCTATTGTACCTCGCACTGCAAAAGTTACGGACTCCAGTGTGTAATAAGCGTTTGGTCATCATGCGGGCATTCTCTCACATTGTCACAGGAAGGAGAGGGGGGAGTAAGATACTGAAAAAGAGAGAGAGCGACCGTCACATAATATTTATTACAGTATGTTGTTATAACTGTTCTATTTTTATTAGTTACTATTAATTACTTCCTGTGTATTCTTTATAAATTAACCTTTACCATAGGTAAGTATGTAGGGAAAACAGAACATGGTTTAGTACTCCTTATGTTTTCAGGCATCCACTGGGGGGCTTGGAAATTGTCTTCCACCATAAGGAGGATATCTGTGTTTTTTTGCTTATTTACTGACTGAACTAGCATGACCCACTTGTTTTGTGCAAAGCAAAAGCAGCTATAAGAAAATGAAAGCAGTTTCCCCCTGCCTCGGTGTGGGAAATGTGAGGGCTTTAGAGACTGGACTTGAGCTTGAAGCCTGATGACACTTGCTGTGTCCTTTGGGCAAGGGCTTAACTGTTCTCCCTCAAGCCTCAAGTCAGTGTGATTGTGTCAGCTACCAGAATGTGGTGTTGGCTGGGTTAAAAGAGGTGACATTTGAAAATCCTTAGCTTGGAGCTGCTCATAGTGAGAGCACTCAGTGAATGAACTGTGATGATTGAGACTGGGCATGACCTCTCATGGTCATTTGCGTGTGAGTGCTGATTGCTTAAACTTTAAAAAAAAATACAGTTTCAGGTTTATAGAATAATTGAACAGATGTTACTTAGCCTTTCCTATACCCACCTCCTTCCACCCCTCCATACCCCCAGTGGTTTATCTAATTATGAGCAACTTGTATTGATGTTGTAGATTTGTTGCAATTAATGAGCCATTATTATTAAGTACAGCCTGCAATCTGCATTAGTGTTCATTCTTTGCGTTGTCTAGTTCTATGAGTTCTTTCAAATGCATAATAGAGGTAGCCACTGGAAGGTTCAGAATATACCTCCCTACAATGTGTTACTTTGCCCTATGAAGTATATTGAGCTGAAGGCAGTTTATAGGCAGAGACTCAGGAATAACTCGGCCCTTCCCTTTCTGCCTAGAAGCAGGGCATACATTCCCACTTGTGAAAACTCATCCCCACTCCTGAACCAAGAGAGGAGAATGACTTTTTACTCCTACGACTGAGAGGCTTTGAATTTGCATAACGAGTCTTGCTTACCCACTGTATATCTTATATTTACTACCAGAGGAGCCCAAACATTTGTCTTGTCATTCTTCCACCTTTTGTTCAATTAAGTCCCCAGATGTGACCACCACTTTGAATTTTCACTTACTTTCTATAAAGCCCTTGCTCACAAACTCTTAGAGGTTATAGTAAATTTCCTCCTCCACCCAAAAAAATCCCCTGTGCACCTATTTCCTCATTCTTCTCTGTGAGTCTCTGCTAGCCACTGGTCATTTTGTTGTCTCTATTGATATTTTTTTTCCCAAAATGTCATATGGTTGCCATGATATAGTTTGCAGCTTCTTCAGACTGCCTCTGTTATTTAGAAATATGCCTTGAAGTTACATTTTCTTTTAAAAATTTTATTTATTTATTTACTCCTTATTACACAGTACTGGGGATTGAACTCAGGGCCTTGTGCATGCTAGGCAAGAACTCCAATTCTGGGCTATACTCCCTAACTGCAAGTTTCATTTATTAAAAAAATAAATGCATGTGACTTGTAGTTGATGAAAATGACTACACAAGGCATGTTCCATGGGAAGACATGAGAACTGGTGTTGATATTTGCCTGCATCCTTATCCAATATGGAAGAGATGGGGACTTTCCCTTCCAGCATTGAGAAGGAGGACGGAAGTGAAAATACCAGGTTCTGGATCCTCTATAAATGAGAACATTGATTGAGGTTAAAACTTGTAATGTGTGAATGTAGTGCTATGGCTCTGACAACTGAACCATGAACTGCCTACAAAAATACAGAACATACAAAAATGCAGAAAATCAGAAATCTGGGAGTTTTTGAGTCTATGGGGTTGGAGTAAGATCTAGAAAATTGTGTTTCCCACCAACAGGTGTTGGTGAGGATGCGGGGAAAAAGGAACCCTCTTACACTGATGGTGGGAATGTAAACTAGTACAACCACTCTGGAAAAAAATTTGGAGGCTACTTAAAAAGCTAAACGTTGATCTACCATTTGATCCAGCAATACCACTCTTGGGGATATACCCAAAAGATTGTGACACAGGTTACTCCAGAGGCACCTGCACACCCATGTTTATTGCAGCACTATTCACAATAGCCAAGTTATGGAAACAGCCAAGATGCCCCACCACTGACAAATGGATTAAGAAAATGTGGTATCTATACACAATGGAATTTTATGCAGCCATGAAGAAGAACGAAATGTTATCATTCGCTGGTAAATGGATGGAATTGGAGAACATCATTCTGAGTGAGGTTAGCCTGGCCCAAAAGACCAAAAATCGTATGTTCTCCCTCATATGTGGACATTAGATCAAGGGCAAACACAACAATGGGATTGGACTTTGAGCACATGATAAAAGCGAGAGCACACAAGGGAGGGGTAAGGATAGGTAAGACACCTAAAAAATTAGCTAGCATTTGTTGTCCTTAACGCAGAGAAACTAAAGCAGATACCTTAAAAGCAACTGAGGCCAATAGGAAAAGGGGACCAGGAACTAGAGAGAAGATTAGATCAAGAAGAATTAACCTAGAAGGTAAAACACATGCACAGGAAATTAATGTGAGTCAACTCCCTGTATAGCTATCCTTATCTCAACTAGCAAAAACCCTTGTTCCTTCCTATTATTGCTTATACTCTCTCTACAACAAAATTAGAGATAAGGGCAAAATAGTTTATGCTGGGTATTGAGGGGGTGGAGGGGAGAGGGAAGGGGGCGGAGTGGGTGGTAAGAGAGGGTGTGGGGGAAGGGGGGAGAAATGACCCAAGCCTTGTATGCACATATGAATAATAAAACAATAAAAATTAAAAAAAAAAGAAAATTGTGTTTCAATGTGATCCCCAGGTAAAACTTATATAAAGGCATTTCTTTGGGAGTAAAAGAACACTAGCTTCAGTGTCAGACTATTGGGCTTCAAGTTCTCAGTCATCATTAAAACTCCAAATATTCTCCCATGTGCCACACCCTGTCCTGGACTCTGAATTGATACACTGGGAAGCTTAATAATCATCTTCTCTACCTTAATGAACTTACAGCAGATGCTAATCAGAGAGTCACAGCAATATTCTTCAACTGTGGTAACTACTAAGAAAGGAAACACACAAAACTACGAGCAAGTATTAACTGAGAAGTTTGATTTACTCTGGAATGAGGTCAATGGTTCCCTTTCCCAGAGATAATGACCTTGAACAGAGATGCTAGATGAAGCAAGGGAAGCATGTCTGCACCCAGGCACACAAGGTCCCTGTGGCTTGGAACACAGGAGAGAGGGATGAGGCTATATAATTAACTATTTAATATCTGTCCTTTTGTAGATAAATAGCAAAGGGCTTTCTTTGGGTTTTCAATATCCTCCTACTCAGCTGCACTGAAATTTGTCCCAAATCTCTAAAATAGGCTTAATAATTCTTCCAATTATAATGAGCAGAAGCCCAAACAATAAGGTTATTGATAGGCCTCTCTTAATGTGCATTAGATTCTTAGTTGTTTATGAATGATTCTTAGGGTTTTTCTATATTTGAGTTAACACCAATTATTTATTGAAGATATGCATAGAAGATCTGATTCTGTATTGCAAATGCTTAAGAACTGTGTAGGGCTTAAATATTTGTCAAGTACTAATCTTGCACCCTTATTTTATCATCACTGTAGCCTTTTTGATATGTTTTGCTATGGTTTAAATGTGTCCCAAAGTTAATGTGCTAAGAACATAACTCGTAAACATGTGTTGACAGTAGGGAACTTTATGCCACTGCTATGGAATTGGGTTCCTAATTAAAAGAATGAATCCCCTTCCTTCCCATCTCTCTCTCTCATTCTCTCTCTCTCTCTCTCTCTCTCTCAATCTTTCTCCCCCTTCTGCGTTCCACCATGGGAAAGAAGTTCTTCTGAGCTCTGGGTTCCTCAAATTTAGGCCTCCCAGTATCCAGAACTGTAGGAAACATCTCTGCTCTTCATGACACAATCTCAGGTATTCTATTAATGTAACAATAGTGTCATCATTCCCATTGAACAGATGGAGGAGAAGAGACTGAGGGAAATGTTGAGACACCCTATTTATTTATTTATTTATTTATTTTCTTTTATTATTCATATGTGCATACAAGGCTTGGGTCATTTCTCCCCCCTGCCCCCACCCCCTCCCTTACCACCCACTCCTCCCCCTCCCTCTCCCCCCCACCCCCTCAATACCTATTTTGCCCTTATTTCTAATTTTGTTGTAGAGAGAGTATAAGCAATAATAGGAAGGAACAAAGGTTTTTGCTGGTTGAGATAAGGATAGCTATACAGGGCATTGACTCACATTGATTTCCTGTGCGTGGGTGTTACCTTCTAGGTTAATTCTTTTTGATCTAACCTTTTCTCTAGTTCCTGTTCCCCTTTTCCTATTGGCCTCAGTTGCTTTTAAGGTATCTGCTTTAGTTTCTCTGCATTAAGGGCAACAAATGCTAGCTAATTTTTTAGGTGTCTTACCTATCCTTACCCCTCCCTTGTGTGCTCTCGTTTTTATCATGTGCTCAAAGTCCAATCCCCTTGTTGTGTTTGCCCTTGATCTAATGTCCGCATATGAGAGAGAACATATGATTTTTGGTCTTTTGGGCCAGGCTAACCTCATTCAGAATGATGTTCTCCAATTCCATCCATTTACCAGCGAATGATAACATTTCGTTCTTCTTCATGGCTGCATAAAATTCCATTGTGTATAGATACCACATTTTCTTAATCCATTTGTCAGTGGTGGGGCATCTTGGCTGTTTCCATAACTTGGCTATTGTGAGTAGTGCTGCAATAAACATGGGTGTGCAGGTGCCTCTGGAGTAACCTGTGTCACAGTCTTTTGGGTATATCCCCAAGAGTGGTATTGCTGGATCAAATGATAGATTGATGTCTAGCTTTTTAAGTAGCCTCCAGATTTTTTTCCAGAGTGGTTGTACTAGTCTACATTCCCACCAACAGTGTAAGAGGGTTCCTTTTTCCCCACATCCTCACCAACACCTGTTGTTGGTGGTGTTGCTGATGATGGCTATTCTAATCAGACAAAGGACTGATAACCAGAATATATAGGGAACTTAAAAAACTAAATTCTTTCAAAACTAATGAACCAATAAAGAAATGGGCAAGTGAACTAAACAGAACTTTCTCAAAAGAAGAAATTCAAATGGCCAAAAAACACATGAAAAAATGCTCACCATCTCTAGCAATAAAGGAAATGCAAATTAAAACCACGCTAAGATTCCACCTTACCCCTGTTAGAGACACCCTATTTCAACACAGCAAAGAACTAAGTGTATTCTTGGCAGGTAGGGTCATCTTATTACCACTATCATGTCAATTTGAGCTCCAGATATTCTCCCATGTGTGAAAGATATAGAATCCAGGCATCCAACTTCCCAGGACCTACTGATTGCTGAGAATGAGGGTCTACAGAGGACTCCCTGTATTTATTCTCTGACTCTCCCAAGGCATACCAGAAATCTGTAAGCTCAGCTCAAGAAACCTCTAATGCAAGTGAGTTATTCTGAAGTTATGATACCAAGAGTTCAAATTCAATTTCAGCCCATTTAAAGAGTACACTTTTTTTCCTGATACACCTCTTTTGAACTGGGATTGTGCTTTCTCTTCCAATGGACCTATTTCTCATTATGAATCATATTTCTTTTCTCTATCTTAGGAGATGACTAAGGCAATTGCTGCTAGAATCAGACCATTTATGAGCCACATATTAAAGTGAGTATGAGATTTAATTTAAACATTGGGGGCAGTAGATAACAATGTAAAATTATTTATTTAAGATTTACGAGGTCACTTCCCTCCCTTACCAATATCTATCCTCAGATCTTAGTATAGTGTCTGAAATTTCCAGTTAAATCTGAAAAATTTAAGGTCTTGTATATAAAAATCCCCTGCTAATATAACATGCTACTCTTATTAGAAAAGTAACCCATCAGCATTCATTAAGGCTTAAGTACTAATTATAATCACAAAATTTAAAATTTATGCCTAAGTGATTTATTCACTAAGAAGTCAAAAGCTTCTATGTATGTCTGAATTCAAGGACAGAGTCAAAAATTCAGATGATTGTAATGATACAAAAATATTAATAAATGGAACCAGACTTGGTGTCACACATCTGTAATGCAGGACTTGGGAGGCAGAGGCAGGAAGATTTTGAGTTCAAGGTCAACTGGGCTACCTAGTGAGATCCTGTCTCAAAACAAAACAAAACAAAAATAAAAACAAATGACTCCCTGTAAAGCTATCCTAAAGAAACAAAAATGCCTTTTTTTTTCCAAAAGTGGAGAACACGAAGGTAAAATAGGTCCTGTTTGGGGGGGGGTTGGTATCAGTGGGAAGGGTAAAGATATAAGGAAAGTGTGAAGGAAGCTGAATGGAATGGAAGTACTATGTGGTCATGTATGAAACTAGAAAAATGAGACCTGTTGAAACTATTCCAGGAGCAGGGGGAAGGGTTATAAAGGAGGATAATTGAGGGGGTGAACCCAACTATGGTCTATTGTAAGAACTTCTACAAAAAGTTCAATGTATTCCCAAAACAACAATAATTTAAAAAGATAAAATAAAGCATATACTCCAAAATTAAAAAAATAAAGTAAAGTCAATAAATTACAGAATCTTTCCCTGCTCCTTTGTCTTTCCTAAACTGTACTCTTTTCTGGTACATTTAAGCATTAGTCAGGTCCGTTCCATGAGGTCATCAGATGCTCAACTGTACTTGAATCTCTGCTTCCTGTTAAGAGCTTCCAGGGACAACCAATTTTCTCTGTTTACCCCTGAGAATTGTGCTTGTCTATGGATTCTGTCCTCAATGATACAGTAATTGGTGTACAGGAACTATGTACTGTACATCATGTTGAAATCTCCCATTTTCTAAGCATTTTTTAAAATAAATGATATTTTGTTTTCGTTTTTTGCAGTGTTCGAAATTGAGCCCAGTGTCTCTTTCATGTTAGGCCAGCACTTTACCACTGAACTACACCTTCAACCCATAGCACTTATCTTTGATTTTGATTATATTATGTATTCCTGACGAGGTATCCTAAACTTTCCTTAAAAATTAAAACATATTTACCATCTAGGTTTTGCCATGTTGAATGGCTAACTCTTTCTATGACCTTGTTCAATTGTTAACAAAGGCAGTAGATTACTGATTAATTATGTGTGTGTCCTCTCTAACAGAAAAGTAGAGAAAAGAATGTACTTGAGTTTCCACTTTCCTTGACATTGTCATTGTAACTTATCAACCTTATTTTACATTGTAGAATATGCCTCTCAGCTCTAGTTTGGTTCCCAAGAAAAATATTAATCCTTTAATGCATTTTAATGTGTAGTTTTACAATCTTGTCACTGTAATGATGCTAGGATCCTGACCAGATGGGAAAAGGATGGAGTACATCTTGAAGGGACAAGTAGAGAGAAATCCAGAGCACGGGAGGGAGGGTCTGTCTACTTTGATTGGACACTATGGTTGATGATTCTGGGTAACTAAAAAGTTTTATTGACACTAGAAATGCTGAAGGTATAGAAAATAGGATATAAAGACAGAATTCTTTTAGATCACAGGTTTATGGGAAGTGGTCCAAACAATGTATACACATGCGAGCAAATGTAAAAACAGTAAAATAAAAAAAAGAACATTCTTGATCAGATAAAAGGAAATAAGTACTTTTCTGAACGGAACTTCAATAACAGTTTTTCTTGTAAAGGCAAGTCTCATATAGGCATATCCTGGGGATTTATCACGTATGGACTTGGTTTCATTTATGGGTTGCTGGGGCAGACACTTGTTCTTGGAAACACTTATTCTTGTTTTGTGTCAAAACACCCAATTGGAAATGAAAGTAGGAAAAAAAAGAAATGAAGGTAAAACTTTGAGTCTGCAATTCAAATGAGCTGGGATATTTTTGGTAGAACTTTCTATTATAGATAAAACAATAGCAATATCAGTAGTGATAGGCTTCATAAAGTATTCTGACCTCCACAGGGGGCATAATTTCCTATTGTTCTCAAGTTCTGATATGTTCTAGAGAAATTTAGTTTTTTTTATCAAGTTCTCAATCATAACTAAATGTGCTAAGGATGTGAGTATACTTGTAGTTCTGGCGTTGGAATATAATTTGATAAAACCAAATACCACTTAGCTACTTGATGACATCTGTTTGGCTAACATAGTAGGGAAATGAGAGTTTGTGTCTGTATACTTATACTATATAAGTCCAAATTCTTATATATTGTATTATTTAACAAATGTGAAAGGCAATATCCTAGTGCTTCCATCATAATCTAATCTAATAGTAATCATACTATTATTTAATTTTGATAGATGAGTTAAATTGACGTAGCACTGCTATATCTAGTGTTCTGATATTAAAACCTGTACCCATCTGCTTTGGAGTGGCGATTGGTACATAGGAGATGGACACTGGATTCAGGTAGATGGTGGCCCTTGCCTTCACACTTGCTGGTTGTATGATCTTGGAGATACATAGCTTCTCTGTATCTCTGCTTTCTCACTTACACAAGAGGACAATAGTTTATTACTTCAGTGATACAGAAAATCAGCTTAATATGGTACCTAGAATATACCAAATGCTCAAAAAAATTACAGTAAAGAGCTAGTGGCATTTTGTAGCTTCATAGGCTCATATGCAGTCTGTTTTTGAGCTAAGAATATTCCATACTGTATATTTTCTTTCTTACTCTTATAATTTCCGCTTTATTCATAATGCAACTACCCCTTTCTACAACAAGGAAACATGGTAGCAGCCATGCTATGTTAGTAATTTTGCACAGAGCCTGCTGACAGTGACCGCTCCAGCAGCAGCATTCACTCTTTTGCCTTAAAAGTTTCTGAAGAAGGTTCTCCATTAGACAAGAGCATTATTCTTAGTCCCTCCATGCTTTAATGCAGCACAGTCATTAGCAATATGTGCATTTTCAGTTTGGCTCAGGTCTATTTCTCTGCTTTACTCAAAAGGTACAACTGACCTTTTTAATTATCTGGGTTGCAGATGACTGAGCTTGCACAAATGAAGGCCAGTCAGGAAATAAATCTTCCCTGCTTCTGTCTAGGCATTAACCAAATATCAGGAGGAATTCCACTGAAAGCTTATAAATCTCCCATCTTCTTCTTGAGGGAGGCAAAGTTCTGCTTTCGACATGGATGGCAGTATTCCCACATGTGGACAGGGTTTTTGATGTCAACTCTGTCTGTTAAGATCACAAGTGGCAAGAGTTAGCATCCTGTGACCCGGTACAGTGGCTGAAGCCTGCCATCCTAGATACTCAAGAGACGGAGATTAGGAAAATCATAGTTCAAGGTCAACTCCAGGCAAAAAGTTTGAGTGATTCAACCCATCTCAACCAATAAAACCTGGGTGTGGTGGCATGCACCTGTCATTACAGCTAATTGGGAAGCACAAATAAGAGGTCTCGGTCCAGGCTGGCCTGGGATTAAAGTGAGGCTCTATCTCAAAGACAACCAAAGCAAAAAGGGCTTGGGGAGTGGCTCAAGTGTTAGAGCATCAGCAAAAAAGTTAGCATTTTGCCATTTGGACTGAAATTAGACATTTGGATTAGCCAAGGACAGCAGGATTATGTCTTGGATATGCAAAGGATAAATCATTTACTTTTCCCAAACTGCAGATCCACAGTGAGCAGGAGGCTTAATATGGGCCTTGGGACCTCTTTGGAATACATATAAAACCTGAGAGGAGAGGGAAGAATTTGGATATTGGAGTTCCTCATCTTATTCCACATACAGTAGGCATGTGGAAAAGAAGCTGAGTAATCGTTAACAGTTAGAGAAAGCACATTTCAGAAAACTTTATTAGCCAGGAGGTAATAGAGGGGTATTCTGAACAGATTTCAGAACCCCAGGACCTCTGAGATCTCTAAATGGGTGAAAGAAAGTTGGGAAAAGCTTGGTCAGGATCCTCAGGCAAAGCTTGGGAATGACTTGTCATATGGGAGTCCAAGGCCCCTGGACTGTCCAGAGGAACAGGGTAGCTACATAGCTAAAATACACAAGAGCAAAGAGATCATTCTTTGCAGGTCATGGCCAGGGAGAAGACTGAAGTTTCAGATCTGAAAATTCTGTCAGACCTATTATGCTAGCAGGCCAATGTGAAATGGGGTCTGCTTGAGAGGCGAGGTAGCTTTGTATTCTATTGGAGTAGTAATTTTGGGTGAGCCTCAAGAAACTCTGACAGCAATGTGACATTGCTACATCTAAGTGTGGAATCACTGTGATTATATTGTGGGTTTTTTTTTTTTTTGCAGTACTGGGAATTGAACTTGGGGACTTGTGCTTGAGTGTTCTACCACTTGAGTCATGCCTGCCCTGAGTCTTTCTGCCTTTGGTTTGTTTTTCAGGTGGGTTTCATGCTAACTTTTACCTGGGCTTTGGGCCTGATTCTCTTATCTCCATCTCTCGAGTAGCTGGGACCACAGGTGTGACCACCATGACTGTCTTGTTTTTGAGATAGGGTCTTGCTAACTTTGCTCTGGATGGGATTACAATCATGAACCATCATGCCTGACTCTGTTGTACTTTTGAGAGTTCATTTTATTTTATTTTTAATATCAATTTGGGGGAAGATTGCCCCTTCATCCCAGGTTGTTTTTATACTCATCCTTGTTTTCTTTTCCTCACACCTGCCTGCCGTACCCCTACCCTTCCTCTCCCCGACTGCTCTCATTCCCACTCAGGAAAGGTCATGACATTTAGGTCTCAGATTCTTTTCCTTTTAAGGCGTATCACTTGCACAAATACTGCATGCCAACATGACAGCAATAAAATTACTGTTGAAATTTTGAACACTGTGACTCTTCATGATGCAACAACTAGAAAATCAAAGACATTCCCATGACAGTCAGAGAACATGCGGTAGAGGCATTAGCTGTCTTGGCTGGAAAACCCAAGGAGGAAGTGGTGGGGCTGGGAGGTCAGCAAGGTGACCTTTGATGGAGAAATTGTTTGGCAAACAGTTCCTTGATTGCAGTTTAGTCACTCTGGCTCCCTTGAGTTCCTTTCAGTTTCCTTGATCTAAACAAGATTTTTATTTAGTAGCTTTGAATTCAACAGGCTTTAAAAATTGGACTAATTTTTTTTAAAAAGGTAAATATAATTATTGTGTCTTAAAATGTTTTAGTCACTTTGTGGAAAATGATCAAATGGCACATTTACTGATCAGAATTATAAGTTGTGGTTGTCAAGGCAGCCTGTGGATAAACTAGACTAATTTCTGCACAATGACTGATTTGTCTCTTTCTATATCTCTAGACAGAGTCTAACTGTGTAGACCAGGCTGGCCTTGAACTTGCAATCCAAGCTTGGCTTCCAGAGTGCTGGAATTAAAGTCATGTGCCATCACACTTGACTTCTTGGATTTTTGGTGGCAGCTAACCTAACCAGCCTTGGCTACACAATCCTCAATGGAAATAATTATTTCTTTCGCTTTGGTCATTGAGTGACTCAAGAAGTGGCATTGAGAGGAATGAGGACCTTGACTTACCTGGAGACAAGCAGCCAGACAGACATGTTTGCTGAGCTAACTATGAATTTGACACATTCAAGACAATTTTACTCTCTACAGGAATGTATTCCCACCACCTCCCAAATTTCTCTTCATCCTTCCAGTGAGGAAGAATGCTACTGTCCTCTGGGGTAGTAGTGGAGGACAGTCAAGTCCTGCCAAAAGACAACTTTTCACACTCTTGCCTTCCTCCAGAAAATAGAAAACAAATAGGTGAGTAGTAAGAAAGGATGAAATTTCTCCTAATGATAGGTGTGAACATTCTTTTTTCACGTTGTAGAGTCATGCGGGAAAATGACGGAGCTATTCTGATGTGTGACTGCTTCCCCTTGCATGGTGCTGGCCACTACATGACACTCTACCAACTGACAAGTGGAGTGCTACTGTGAAAGGGGCTGACAGATATGATTTGGTTCTAGGAACTGAGCCTTGTGACACGATGCTGGAAGCTAGCTCATTAGCTGTGATCTTGTAAAAACCCTGGCATTTTGAGATTGAGTGATTTGATCACCAATATGTCACACAAAGAGTAGCTTTAAAAGGCATAGTAGATCAACATGAAAATTAAATGAGCCTATCTAGTGAAAAATTCCACTCGGAAAAGAATCTATTCAACCACCACAAGTGTGTTTGTGTGTGTGTGTGTGTGTGTGTGTGTGTGTATGTGCCTGTCTATATGTGTATTCATGCACACACATGTGTGTATGTTTGTGTCCATCTGCGTACTGGAGAGAAAGAGAAAATTCACCTACTTAAGAAGGCTTGTGCAGAACCTACTAAAAATTGAATAGCCAAGGCATGTGTCTTCATTTTGGAGCTACTGGATCTTAAAAACCACAGGAAGAGAACATCAGAGTGAGTGAAAAATAAGAGCCAGAAAATATCAGTGTGAGTTATGATATCAATAGACCAATGAATTGCCAATGACGCAGAAGCACTTTATGAGCCTTGGCAGGCAATTAGGTAAGAGTAGTTTCTCCTCTCCTAGCAATTTGAAGTGGTTATTAACCACGTGTACTGAAATTTGATGGGCTAAAAAGAAAAAAATCCAGTTTAAAAAAATGACTTGCACATTGAATTGTTCCCTTCCCCTGTCTTAAATAACAACCCCCCCCAAATCTCGTGATGAGCTGAAGAGATTTTTATACCACAAAAAGATGACTAAACTGAAAGTATGAAATGGCCTATTTTTAGTGGATCCTGACATTCTTCACTGTTGGCATTGCCAGTTTCCAGATAATATGTTCTCCAGTTGGCTGGTGTTTGTGCTGTAAATCACATTTCACTATGTCAGCAAACAATGGCACAAACTTAAAGAGTGAAACAAAAATCAACTTGGAAAAAAGTAACACAAAAACTCCCATCTAGAGCTGGTTATTTCCCTAACAAAATGAGGGACAATAGAAGAAGAGCTAAAATGAAGCCTCCAGGTTGTTTTCTGGCTGTATAGGTACAAATACTTGTTTGTGTCTACATAATTCAGTGGACAAAAGGTATCAGTATTTATCTTATGATCTATATATCTGTATCTATATAGATATATTACATGTAGTAATATATATTATATTACATACATATGGATATATGGATGTATTATATATAGTAATATATATTATATAGTAGGTTTCAAAATACTTTTATCAAATTGTATGTTGATATATATTTGTGTATAGTATATTCAACTCAGAATATGTACTCACATATGCATGTATATTGAATTATATTATAATCTTTTAAATTAATTCCAATTGCACTGTATTGTTAAATATTTATTTTTAAGCCTGACTATTGTGTTTATTAACTAGAGTAAGAAGCAGAGTTCTACATTGCTGTGTAAACTGCCATATTTTAAATACTTTCCTTATGTTTTAAGTGTGCTTATCTTGAATTGCTTGCTACTGTGGCAGGGGTTGGCCAAACACCTAAATACATGTGAAGTATTCTTTTAAAAGTTCACTGAATACTTTCTATCTTTTGAGCAATTTATTGTATTATCTTAGATTCTACATTAGGATTAAAACATTTATTTATAGTTATTGAAGTAAGTTTTCTCCTCTGTAGTATCTTAACTACTAGAAAAAGCAATTCACATGTGTTTTCTGAATATACCTATTTAAAGAAGCATTTTTAGACACTGAAATATATTAACATGATTAAATTCCAAGTGAAGGAGGAACAGCTTAAGTGCTTACTGCCTAGTAAGTACGAGGCCCTGAGTTCAATCCCCATGCCACCTCCACCCCAAAAAATCTGCTAAAGTTCAAGTGAAGGAAAACATAGATGAAATAGAAGACAACAAAAGATAAAGATTTGCTGAGCTCTGTTAGTGGTTCTTTTCATTCTTCATGGCTGAATGTCATGATACAATTGTATTCATAAGTAATTAAAAGTAAACTAAAATGTTTAATTTTAGAATATTAGAAAATGGAGGCTAAAGAGAGGCACTGTCACATAAATCAATGGGAAAAGTAGAATTTTCGTCAACGGTCTGTAGTAACATCTCATTACTAGCAGTTTCTCACTATCTGCCTCAGATTTTTCCAGTGTATATAAATCTGCTTCCTTGCTTTCTGTGTCAATCAAAAACAGTATCCTGGCATTTCATTTCATATTTCACAGAGTAGAAATTTTTAGCAACTTGTGGACATGTGACTTGAAAACATGAGCAGTGCTGAGAAGTATATTATCTTCCAGTCTTCATAGCTAAAGGGAGTTAGAACTGAACAATTCAGTGCAACAGAGAAAGCTGGAAAATATTAAAGTCCCAGGCTCAGACTTTGCCATTAGAAATGGACCATGGAGGCTTTCAGAGAGGGAAGGAAGGACACATGAGTGGGGAGGATGGAATCTTGCTATTTTCCCGCACTGAGTTTTCTCTGAGTAAATAGCTAATAAATGTCCAAATACCTCCATTTCTGCATTTCTGAAGTAAAATGTGTGAATAGATTAGCCCTAAGGTCTTTTTCAAATAAAAATTTGGTGCTTGTAGGGCATTATGCACAATTACACAGATGTATAATCCATCCCTGTGGAATCTGCATACTAATTCCCCAAGCATGATAGCTATTAGACTGTGTGATGCCTGTGGGACTTTGATCTTTCGTGGTGTCTATGGCATCTGACCTATTACCGCCATATCCCAAACCAGAGCTTTCCCTGAGCAAAGATGTCCAGGTGCCTTCCTTATGACCCAGAGAGGCTCATAATTCCCCACAGAAACATTTGAGGGACCTTGAAGAATTTATGTCCATGTTGGTAACTTTTTCTGCCTGGCCTCCTGGGAGCAATGAAAGAAACGCGTATTCTGACAGCTCCAATTTCCTAATGCCAGGGGTCTGTAAGCATTATTCCAGCCATTGGCATCTGAACTTGGAAAGTGCAAAGGCATTGTCACAGCTCCTTATTATGGGTCACGACTCTGTGATCAGTTCTTTTCAGAAGGGACTTAAGCTGCACCAGCACTGTGTAGGCAGAATTTTAAATCCCACTTGAAGCAGCCGGCTGTCTAATGTGGGGGAACTTGACCTTTCTTCTTTGTAAATAGGCATGATGGAGAACCTGAGGTCGTCTTTGTAAAGCACTTCATATGCTACTACGAATTCAAGAAGCATTCTCTTTGCAGTGACCTTTCCTGCCATGTTTATCCTGCAACAAACAAAATTAATTCAATCTGTTAGACACATCAGCATGTTCAGAACCGGTCTTCTCTTTTGGCTTGAGGCATGCCATCTGCAGAATTTTGCACCAACTTCAAGAACATAATGTACTTAGAAAATACTTCTCAATGTGAACTCTGAATGAATCCTTACATTATTAAAAATAAAAAGAGTCAAACAAACAACCAGTGCCAGGATTGCAGAGGTTCTTGACCTGAAAGGGCTCAGGGAAAGGAATGAACAGACAAGACACAAATTGAGAGGACCAGAAGGCTGATGACCAACTGGCAAATTTTTAATTTTTGCATCAGGCTTATAAGCAGTACAAAGCAGGAGTTTATACAATGCAAGGAGAATTTCTATGCCTGGGAAACAATGCCCTCACACCAAACTCCTTGGTTTCATATACGAAACCTGAACCTCCCTAGTTTCACATACACAAAACCCAGGCCTGGTTGCCAAGGACATGCTGCCCTGTTCCTAACCTTTCATAAACAAATACCTTCAGGTTAATGTTTCTTTTCTCCAGACAAAGGGAGCCACTCCATGTTCCCTCAAAACCCCATTGAGAGATGTGGTGCACTTGCAGTCTCTGACTTTGTCAGGATCCTGCTAAGCTGCAACAATCTTGTCAGATTGCAACTCATGGATCTCAACAAACCAGGGCAAGAAACCAAGCACTTCACCCATTATTAGAGAGATCTAGAATTTAGAAAAACCTAACACTTTCTTAAGAAAGAATTTGCATGGCATATTGGCTATCTACTTAAAAATATATTTCAATGTTTTTTAGTATGCTCACAGACTTGTACAGCCATTACCACAGTTAATTTTAGAACATTTTATTACCCCATAAAACCCCATACCTATCAGGGATCACTCTCTTTTTCATCTCAACTTAAGTCCCTCCTTCCCCAGCCTCCAATCCTAATTACATGGTTAGGCTCTGCTTTGCTGGCCAAGAGCTCGTGTGTAGGGTAGTGATCAGGGGTAAATGGCGTAGGACATTTGAAGTGGGGCCTATTGGGAGGTCCTTAAGTCACTGAGGGAGCTGCTGTCAGGATGGATTAAGATAGATTTCAGAGGATCCCTGAGCTCTCATGGGAGTGAAGTTCTAGATATTTCACACAAGTAGAATCATGTAATATATGTCATTTTGTGTCTGGATCACTCACTTACCATGACCGAAGGTCAATAAGCACCTTTCTATTATGTTCTACATTTTGTTTTCCTATTCGTGTGTGGACAGATGCTTGAGCTGTTTCTACTTTTTGGTGATTGTGACTAATGCTACAGTGAACTTTGGCATATCAATATCTGTTCAGGTCCCTTGCTTCAATCCTTTTGGTTATATACCTGGGGATGGAATTGTTAAGTCATGTAATTCTATGTTTGAAGAATCGCCACATTGATTCCCAAAGTGCACCAGTTTATAATCCCATCAGCAACACACGAGGTCCCAATTGTGCCACAGCCTCAGCAGTCTTTTCGTTTATAGCCATCCCAGAGAGTGTGAAGTAGTGCCTCACTGTGGTTTTGATTTGTATTTCCCCAGTGGCTAATGGCACCGTCATCTTTTTCATGTGTGTACTGCCATTTTTATATTTTTAGAGTGTTTAAGAAAATGTACTCTTATAGAAACCATACTTTGGAGAACAGTTTGGCAATTTCATTCTTTTAAGCCAATAAATCCATATGTAAGAATTTATCCTGAGATGATTATAAAAGTGTAAAATGACGTGTGCTAAATTATTGTAGCTTTTTAAAACAACAAATAAAAATTGAAAACACATTCTGCAAAAGAAGTTTTAAAATGAATGATTCACGTATATAAAACAGAGTACTGAAACCCACCAAACACTATTTGAAAAAGAAGGGAGAAGAGAGAGAAACAATGGAACTATAACGGAGGGGTGAACTTGTTCAAGATACACTGTATGCATGTATGGAATTACCACAATGGAATCCCCTTATAGTGGTAATGTATGATAATTCATAAATAAAATTTAAAAGTTAAGAGTACGATATAACCATTAAAACGATGACATGGAGATAATATTTTGACGTATAAAATACCCATGATATATTGGTGAATGAACAAAGTAGATCACTGAGTCACATGCAATTTTACCTTTTGTCTTTTACCATTTGTATGAAAGTGTTCACTTTTTTTTCTTTGCATGTATGTACATAGATGTATAGCAGGATGAATGATAAAACTGAATAATACTACACCTAGATGTTGGGATTTGGGGATTACTTTCTGTTGAGATTTTTCTCCTCTGTTAGAGCTTTAAAAGAGGAAATCAGCCTGTGCCATAAGAAAACTAATAAAGAATTAAATCTGCTGTGAACTATGCAGATTGCTTTAGTTTCTCACTGTTTTGAAAGCCATACCATTACTACTCTGACTCCCTAAGTCTGAGCCACTGGAGAATCCTAATAAACTACAGCAGTGTGGAGAGCTCGAGTAACAGGAAATATGTGAGACTGTTTTCATTAAATTTCCCTGCAATGATTACACAAGTTTAATTACAGCAAGTAAATTAAAATCAATACACTGAAATCAATGTACACAAAACAAAGTGTGCTTGTTTTACAAGCCCTAATAAGATCCCAAATAGAAACCATTTTTTAACATGTATTTCTAGCACATCTATCTTTGAGTGGAAATTTGGGGGATGATGAGTAAGAAATGAAGACTATTTCCACATTCTGGTAGTCCTCATCAGCCAAGAAGATTTGGTTGGTCTAGTCTTGTTCATAATTGTCCATGCCTTGTGAAGTCTATGTTCACGTTTGACTAGAAGGCCTCTTTCTACTTTGAGTCCCTAGAATAGTCTCACTGTTCTATTAAGACTGGCTTAGATTCACATCTGTGTATCCCAACATCATGTAACTGTCTGGAGGTCAGTCTTTTGCTTATCCTTATATCTTCACAACACTGTACTTATAATACTGTCAGTATTCAATACGTGTTTGTTGAATGAAAAAATGAATGCACACATGTGGATATCAGTGGTCAGACTGAAAAAATCCTCAGATCTTGCTAAAAAGAGGGGAATGAGTCAATCACAGGAGGAAGGCCCTGTTTCACCTAGAGCAGCGTGGCTGCCTGTTGATGCCCTCCTTCTCACTTGTGCCTGTTCACACCTGTAGCTTTCACAATGATTCACAAATTCTATACTCAACACACATACACACAACTACAGAAAAGGGAACGTCTGTAATGAATTTTCTTTAAGTGAAAAACAACCTTGTAATTTTTCTGCTTGAAAAATTAATATGCATTCAATGTAAACCATTTAGACCGTAGAGGAAAATATAAGGAAGCATTATTTGATATCCTACCACCTACAGAAGACCAGTTAAAGTTTTACTGTTTATCTTTTCTGGCTTTTATAGAGATTTATACACACAGACACACATGTGTATGTATAGGAGTGGCTGGTAAAACAAAAAGCAAAAAAATATAAATGAAAAGTGATGCTATTCTTGAAAGGGTCAGTTGAACAGACTATATGTTTTGTCTTATAAGACTAACTAGAAACTCACCCTGGGGGAAAAAGCATTAATAGATTTTGGCACTTTTGTATAGCTTTTTTTCTCCTTTAACTTATATAATTAAAAAAAGAAAAACTTCAAGAATAAGCAAGACTGGAGAGTCAAAAATTTTGAAAAGACATAACAGCAAGCTGAACCTACTGCCCCTTCCTTCCTTTCTACCTCCCATCTCTGTTGCTAAGGGCATTCAACCCAGTCGCACTTTTTTCTTAGCACTCACCTCTCTATTTCTAAAATAACATGCTTATATTTCTATTTCTGGACTTTTCCATGCTAGTGAATATCTACTTCCTTATTATACAAGTTGAGGGCTTAAATCTCTCTCTCTCTCTCAGGGCCTCAACGTTCACCAGGCAGGCTCAAATTTACCATTTGAGCCACTCTGCTAGCCCTTTTTTTGTGCTGGGTATTTTTGAGATAGGGTTTTGCTTTTTGCTTGGGCTGGCTTCAAACTGTCATCCTGCTGGTCTCTTTCTGGTTAACTTGTGAGTTGGTGAAGCCCTAGACTTGCAGGACAGCTATTGTCCTGGGATTTCCATGATTTTGGAATTCCTTCTTCTCACACTTGGATTGGATCTGGGCTGGTTTCATGTGTCTATGACCTGTGCCATTGTACTTAGAAGGGGTCTGCATTTGGTTCAGTGCTCTTCTGTTGCCATTTAAAAAATTTTAATGAACTTTGAGCAAAGGGCTCTGTGTGCTTATTGTCCACAGGGTCCTGGAAATTATCTAGCTTGTCCTGATTGGTCCCCTGGGTTTCTGTCTTTTGATTTCTTGTTAAACTCTCTTTTGTTGGAGTACCTATTCTGGTAGCTTCCTGCGACATGGTGTGTAGGAGGCAAGAGTTTTTGAAATTTTGCATGTCTGAAAAAAATATCCTACCCTGATATTCTAATAAAAGTATGCCTCAATATAGAATTCCCAGTTGGGAATCATTTCCTTCAGAGTTTTGAAGTCATGGCTTTATTGTATCCAGTGCTTCTCTGGTATCCAGTGCTTCTGTTAAGAAGACAGATGCCTAGCTCTTGACTTGGGGACAGGTTCTATTTTTTTCTTTGTCTGTTATAGCCCTACCATCTAATTTCTGGTCTCCAAACTTGATTGCTGTTGTCTGGCTCATCTACTTGTATTTTGCTGGTGATTTTAAAACAAATCTCCATTTTAGCGGTATTTTTGAGAGCAAATAGAAGATATAACACATGTTTTCAATGTGAGCCACTTTTAAAGGCTGTGTCACTTTTGAGGTGTAGTGATGTGGGATAATCTGCATAAGAAGCCCAAACGCCTTCTGGAAGAGACACCAATTTTTCTTTTCAAAATTCAATGGTAAGAAAACCTTTGCAGCAGATGAGAAAAAAACACAAAGAACTCCGGAGACATACGCACCTTGAGAAGAGAGACGGTGCTGGTAATCCCATGTTCTACCTATCCTGCTGGATCAAGGGTTGGCTTCATGAGGCTAAACCAAATAACTAACTCCTTGGAACCCAAAGAGATGTACTCAGTCAGTTTTATCGTGTCTTTTTCTTCAAATCATTTTATCTTTAATAACCTGACAATGACTCAAAAATATGGAAAGATTTAAATTTATTCCCTCTATAGGGAATGCTACTGTGATTGCTCAGAGGAGCATGATCAAAGACAATGATGCAACAGGGATTCCAAAAAGCAAGGGTGATAAGAAGGCTTCTAGGCTTATCTATTGTTTACAGAAAGTCTCCAAGGAGTACAAGAAAGAGGAAGAGATATGAAATTTTAATGGACTAGGCAAGGACATGGCTTGGTTTCTGGGGCATGAGCATCTCAAAGTATCCCTTCTCTTCTCTCTTCTTTTTTTTTTGGGTGAGGGTGGAGATTAACCTAAGGGCTCAAACATGCTGAGCCAGTGATAGCGCTGAACTACATACCCCACCCCCAATAAGTATTTCTTGCTGGTGACTCATGGTCTAGAGTATGTGTTGTCTGGGGAGGATTGACCAGGATGGGATGAGCAGGCCAGTTGTTCCACAGAGTCAAGTTTCTTGCGCACATAGACCTGATCTCTGCTCACTGATATAATGCTGGAAAAACATGACCACTGTGTTCGTTAGCCTTCTATTGCTATGACAAAATACCTGAGAGAATCAGCTTAAAGGAAGAAAGATTGATTTTGGCTCACCAGATTCAGAGTTTTTGGTCCATGGTCACTTGGCTCTGGTGTTTCAGGGTATGTGGTGAGGCAGAACTTCATGACATCCCTGTAGGTAGTAGAGAAAAGCAACTCATATCATGAGGGCCAGGAAGCAAAGAGAGAGAAGAAAGTTTGGGGACCACGTACACCATTCAAAGGCACACCCTCAGTGACCTACTTTTCCAACTAGTTCCCACTTATTGAAGTTCCCACCACCTACCAATAATATCAACTGGCAACAAGATTTCAGCACATGGCCTTTAGGGGACATTCCAGATCCAAACTATAACAACCATACTCAAGTTAGAGGTTCCAATTTTGTCTGCATTTCTATCTCTAGCTCCACTTGCCTGTCCAACTCATGTTTGTCAATTTTCTTCTCTATTCTTTAATGTTGAACATTAATGGATGTGTTTTTAATCATGAATAATGCCACCAACATCCTAAAACATGTTTTTTACAAATGGTCTTAATTTTTTGCCCATACACATTTTTATGTATTGCATTTTGTCAGAGTACTTTCAGAAAGGTTTCAGCTTCCTTGGATTTAGTATGATTTTACTTGAAGGGAAAGATTTCCTTATCAAAACCTAACAAATTAATGAATGAAAATAATGACAATATCATTTTGTCCTCTTTTTATTTGAGCCTAATATTTGCTAAACGCTTGATTTCCATCTTTAGTAATATTTGAATGCACTTATAATATGGTTATAATATCTGACCATTAATATTTCAGAAAGAAGGATATACTTTTTATTATCTCTGCGAGTTCCCCTTTACCTAGATCTGCACCCATTTATAAGTATTACTCATATTCTATGAGCATTTCTCAAGGAATTTCAACAATGTAAAGGTCTGACAATGAAATTAAAGGAACTGTTTTTTGTACTTTTAAAGGTAATGGAAATTTTAAGTGCAGGTGGACAGCCAAGCCTGGAGAAAAAGCAATCATAGCGGCAAGCTGATTCACCATTAAAATGATGTCAGAATGTGGTATACTCCTCACGCCTGACATCAAGATCATTGCCGTGTGTTTAGACTGTGGAGTAATTTCATTGTGCAAACTGTCAGAAGGTGTTGACTTCAATGTCTGCAAAAAGATTGAATTCTAAAGGCATTGTGATAGTCCCTGCTATCCTGGATGTCTGCACAACTACACAAGGTACTCAGGAGGTTGCATTCATATGTACTAGCAGAGGAGTACACCTGAAAAAAATGCACATACTCAGATGTGTTATGCTACCTAAGTTTTCTGTGTAAGCTCCCTTGCAGGTGACTACTGACTTCCTTCCAAATACAAGGGCAGGAGATTTCATAGACAGATGGCAGCAGTTATGTCAAATTATCTTTAATTAAAAAAAATATGTGTGTATCTCACAAGTAGTGCCACATAGTTTTAAAAATATTTTTAAGGATATATATATATTTTTAACAGTCTCCTCAATGTCCAGTTAGTGACCTGGCCTGGAAATTCAACTTTCAAAAATGCTTTACAAGTCAGTTATCTCCTTCCATTCTGAACTATCATTACTTTGATTTGTATTCTAGCTCACATAGATGATCCCAACACTATCCAATTAGACTCTGCTTCTAGGTCATCTTTCCTTAATAACTCCCTACTCTGAACTCATTAAGTCACTCTCCTGCTTAAAATCTTAATAGAGATGCTATTTACAAAGGGTTAAGGATATATAAAAGATGATGAAGCTGTCTAGGGCTAATATGGGTGGAAACCTAACATCCCTGCATCTGAGGAAGCAAGGACCAGTGACCTAGAGCAACCTGAGAGTTTAGGACAGGAGTACTGGCCTTTGACAGAGAAATATAGACATATATAGGAACTATAATTGGAAGGGGAGGAATCCAGGAGAAATAAACATCCTAACTTATTTCTGCCTGGCCCCTAATCTGTTGAGGCCACCAAGTGCCAAACCCAACCAAAACTATAGGACAAGCAAGAGAGTTTGGGTGATACTGTCCATAGCAATTAGCTTCTTAGGGCATAGAATAGGTGGAGGGAGAGGGAGACTGGAAATGCCAGGGAAACGGACATATGGAGACAGTAGAGCACAGTCACTTTTTCTGACTCTGCCAAGCAGAACATATTTCTCCCTCATTGATATTCTAAGAACATTCTATTCATACTTCACTGAGGCACCTGGGATATTATATGTAAAGTCTTTTCACACTTAGATCTCAGCTCCTTCATTTAAGGACTCTCTATGAACTTAGTGCTTAGAATTATCTTGCACACAGGGATCCCAGTGTGTGTTTGCTGAATAAAAAGCTGCCCTGTAGATCTTGGGGATCTACAGTAAAAATCATGACTCAAGGGAAATCTGGTCTTCCTTTCCCATATGATGTCTTTGGACAACTTCAGGTCAGCCAGAGTCAGGGACAGGAGAAATGCAGAATGCAAGGTGGAGTTTGCTTACTTAGATGAGATCATGAATGTAAAAGCACTTTGTGAGATTCCTAGCACCATTTCCATTTTTCTGGAGTGAAAATAAGGAGGAAGAAAAGAATATCAGCAATAGTGGTCAATAAAGAGAGGATTAAATACTTTCTAGTCCCAATTACATGGAAAAAGTTAAAGCAGACAAACAAAAGGTGCTTATTCAGTTTGGACAGTTGACCAGATCAAAGTCATTGAGGACTATTCTCTGTTCTAATCCTGGCTCATTTCACAATATTTGGTAAGTCACTTAACCTTTCTGCAGTGCAGTTTTTCCAATCCATTAAATGTCTTATTATAGTACATTCCCCCTGCTGATGTACAAGGATGTTTGGGTGATTCATTTGATATAGTCACTGTATAGCACTTGAGTTCCACAGAGAAAGTAGGAGACAAGATTTAACTGGGATTATTACTTAGAACGACTTTCTGCATTGGCATTCTTTTGCAATTACTTTTCCAGGGCTTTCCCAATTCCAGCCTTGTTCCCTAAACACAATCAAAAGGGTTGAATGATAATTTATAATATATCCCAAATGATGGGGCTATATTAAATTAACTAGATAGATGTAGGAAATTAGAAAAGTTAGAGGATTTTGAGTCTTTCTTAAGGTGACTAAAGAAAACACCATGATTTCTGTGAATAGAGGTTATCAGTGAGTGCATGAATTGAATTAGGGACATAGCCAAAATGTTGTTATGTCTTTTGGCACTTGACCAATAACATATGACGTTCTTGCCATGTTAAGAAAACAGGATAATTGATTTCAGGATATAAAGAAACTTCATTCACATTGTCTGATGTGTAAAGTTTGTGGTATATTTTGGTGTCAGTGATTCAATTTAACACTTTTCTTCAAATGATAGAATTTGCAGAGGAGCCTGACAGCAGTTCCTCATGAAGATGCCGATAGATTGCACTAGGGCCTCACCATATGCCTTTGCAAGAAGGAGAAAATGCATCATTATTTGGATTCTAAGTCTTATTTTGTTCTTTTAGGCTGAGGAATAATGTGAGATATTGCTCCATTATGGATTTCTGGATTTAAGAAAAATCAGAGCATATAAATATTTATCTTTATATAGCTAAAGCTTTCATGACTCTAAAGAGAAATCTAAGATTATGATACACATCTAGTCTTCTCTCTCTCCTCTGAGATCTGGCCTTATACTTTATATCAGGAGGTTTGCATATCAAAATGCCAACTTGACCTAGCTGCCTGAAAGTCCTGAATGTCAAGCCAATACCAGAATCCATTAATTTTTCTTCACAAGCTGGTAATTTCCCATTTTCTCCTAACTAAAGCTAATTTCAGGTACATTCTTCCCACGAGGGGAATTCTGGGTCCCCAATATTATTATCATATACTGGCCCATGTCTTGTCATCAATACTGCCATTATGTACTATTTTTGATGATATATCCTTTTTTCCCAGAATTCATAGAAATGGCAGCAACACAAGGCAGGCATGAGTCAGCAGAGCATGATTACTGAAAGAACTATTGAGTCAACAGAGAAATTATAGACACATAAGGTAAACATTCACCTTTCATATTATATAAGGATGTTAAGTGATAATGCTATGTTTTCTTCAAGACATTGGAGATAGAAGTGAGATGGGGGCCAGGGATGGGGCATGGCAAGAGCAAGGACCTATTGGGTCATACTCCATTTGTGGTGGATACCTTTTCTATTTTTCTTTCTTTTTTATAAGCACTTTTATTCATTTCAGTTATATACAGTGATTAAAACCCAAGCCAAAAACAAACTAGATAGCATTTGTTGCCCTCAATGCAGAGAAACTAATGCAGATACTTTAAAGAAACAGAGACCAATAGGAGAAGGGGACCAGGAACTAGAGAAAAGGTTAATTCGAGAAGAATTGATTTAGAAGGTAACACACATGTACAGGAAAACAATGCAAGTCAACGCCCTGTATAGCTACCCTTATCTCAACTAGCAAAAACCCTTGTTCCTTCCTATTATTGCTTATACTCTCTCTACAACAAAATTAGAGATAAGGGCAAAATAGTTTCTGCCGGGTAGCGAGGGGGTAGGGGGGGAAGGGAAGGGGTGGGGGGTAAGGGAGGGGGTGGGGAAAGGGGGGAGAAATGACCCAAACATTGTATGCACGTATGAATAAAATAAAAATTAAAACAAAAAAACAAAAAAACCCCAGATGTTCTCAATTATGGACACTGGAAAAACCACATATAACCCATAGATAAAAATTGCTTAATGTTGGGTCTGCAGATGTAGCTCAGTGACAGAGTGTGCACTCAGCATGTAGAAGCCCCTCGGTTCAGTCTCCACTGCACACGTGCATGCACACACGCACACTGACAGCTTAATGCTGAGGCACCAGTGGTATTAAGCTGGCTGTTTTGCTTTGTTTTTAAAAAAGCAATTTTTAAAATAAACAGTGCATATGTGCTTACTGTAACACAATTCAAATAGGAAAATTGTAAAACATATCACTTGATGTCATACATGTTCTTCCTCTATTCATGCAGTTCATGTCTTTTGAAGCACCTTTCTCCTTTCTCCCAAGTAACTTGTTAAAGCTTTTCAGAAACCTCTCTGTGTACATATGTGTGCGTATTATAAGGTAAATGCCTATCTTTATATATTTGCCATCATTTTGGTTTTCTTGGAGTGCTATAACAAAATAACATAGACTGGGTATAACAGAAACTTATTTCTCACAGTTCTGGGGTTGAGAGGGCCAAGATCAGGGCACTGGTAGATCCACAGGCTGGAGAGGGCCCACTTCCTGGTTCATAGATGGCGATCTTCTTACTGTGTCCTCACCTAGTAGAAAGAGGGACAAAGGAGTGCTCTGGGATCTCTTTTATCAAAATACTATTCCCATTCTTGAGGGCTTTGCCCTTATGACCTAATAACCTCTCAAAGGCCCTCACTCCTAAGACCATTGTCACCTTGGGTGATTATCATACATTGATTATGGTTTCAATATATGAATTTGTCGAGAATATAAGCATTCAGACAAAAGCAGTCGCAGTATACAGGTATATATATAATACAAATTACATATTACTTTCCTGCAATTTACCTTCTGCACTCTCCTTTCCACATTATAGATATATTTTCATTTTAGTGTGACAAATCTACTGCATTTATTCTAATGACTGCAAAGTATTTCCCCAAGGAATGCATGAGTTTACTTAAACAATTCTCAATTGGCTGACATTTAAGTTGCTTCCAGTTTTCACCTTTATCATAATGCTGTAATAAATCTCTTTGTGCATCCAATCTTGATGCACTAGGGCAAGTACATATGTAGAAATAGAAGTTCTGGGTTAAGAATCTATACATATGAACTTTGAGAAATATCACCAAACTGAAAAGGACTTAACTTACTACTAACAACATAGAGAAGTATTTTTTATCATTTGTGTCTTTACTAGTAAGTGTTTTAGTTCATTCTGTGCTGCTATAACATTATTACCCAAGACTGGGTAATTTATTAAGAAGACAGGTATATTGGCTCAAGTTTCTGGAAGCTGCCAAGTCCAAGAGCAAGGGCTGTATCTTGTGAGGGCCTTCTTGCTGCATGATGATATGGTGAAAAGCATCACATGGTGAAAGAAATCACGAAAGAGAGAGAGAGCGCGAGAATAAGAGGGAGATAAACATATATATGTGTATATGTATACATATATATACACATATAATAACAAAACAACTCTCAAATGATGAAGTTACTGCCATGATAACAGCATTTATCCATTCTCGAGGGCTCTGCCTAACACTCTTGTGAAGGTCTCACCTCTCAGCACTGCTGTGTTGAACCTTGGGAGGACTCATTCAGCCTATGGCAACATGCTCAGTCAGATGAGAGGGCTGGGCTGGCTTTGATGGTTGACAGGGAAGAACAGGACTCTGATCAGTGCTGCTTTTGTTTGAGCTTATCATTGAAACAGCAAGCATGCAGGGCAAATGGTGCTTGCTAGACCAGTGGCTCTAAAAATGGGGTCCCTGGACTCAGAGCATCAGTATCACTATTGAACTTATTAGAAATGTAAGTTCTCAGGTCTCATCCTAGACATGCTAGGTTAGAAACTGTGGAGGCAGTCAGTGCCCAGAAATCTGGGTTTAATGATTTCTTTAGCTAATTTTTTTGCTTGCCAAAGTTTGAGAACAACTGCAGAGGAGCTTGACAAAGGAGAGGACATGTTCTCCCAGTGCCTTCCTCATGTGTCTTGGAAGTGAACCTGGCAATCTCTGGTTTAGGTTGAAGATACTCTCTGCATCTAATGCCATAGGTGGGGGAGAGCACACTAGCATTTGGTGGAGTGCTTAATTACTTGTAAGGCAACTCTGGTTCTCCTAACGTAAGTCTCTGTGTTATATTTCTTGTCACATCAGGTGGTATACAGTAGGCACATCAAATATTAAATAAATTTTGACTTCTTGAATATCTGAGAAATGGCACCTCATTCCTACTTAATATTAATTTCTTTTTTATTATTCATTTATTCACATGTGCATACATTATTTGGGTCATTTCTCCCTCCTGCCCTCTGCCTCTATCCTCTCCCCGCTTCCCCCTCACTTCCAGGTAGAACCTGTTCTGTGCTTTTCTCCAGTTCCATTGAAGACTAGAAATAAGCAATAATAAGAAAGACATAGCATTTTTGCTAGTTGAGATAAGGACAGCTATACAGAGAGATTGCTAGCATTGCTTCCATGTACAAATGTGTTACAACCCAGGTTGATTCACCTCTAATTAAAGCATCTTTTTTTAAAAAATTTTGTGGGCCACTTTCTTCTTCTTTCTCTTTATACCTCTTTTTATTTGCTACATTTTCTATAGATTGGTTGTCTTTATTAAATTGTGAGAGCTACTTTAATTTTAAGGATATGAGCCCTTTTTTATTTGTGGTACAAGTTTTCTTTTGCCATGTGTGCATTCATTATTTGAATTTAGTTAAATACATTTTTTGCATTACAGATAGTTAAAATTTTTATGTAGTCAAATTTATGTTTTTATCTTTCTGAATTTTGAATTTTATGTATGGTTAGAAAACTCTTCCCAAACCTAGGTAATAAAAACCCTCATATTTTCTTCTAACTTTATGGTTTATTTTAGCATATAAATCTTTGATGTGAATGGAATTTATTTTGACTTAAGGAATGAAATATATATGTAAACTTACATTTTTTAAGGCCTAAAAGTTATTCTAATGTCAGGGCTGGCGGAATGGCTCCATTGGTAGAGCACCTGCCATGCAATCATGATGCCCTGAGTTCAAGCCCCAGTAATGACAAAAAAAAAAGTTACCCCAATGTCATGTACTAAGTAATTTGTATCTTCTCCAATGATATGAGCTACCGTATGAAGCATATTATTAAAAATTAGAATATGTATTTTGGATTATTTCCAGAGTTAATTCCATTGATTAAGATTACAATTAATTTTATTTAATTTAGAGAAGAAATTCTGTCAACACAAAGTATCCTTAATTAAAACAGCATATATTTTTTCAGTTATTCATATTTTCCTTTTGTAGTGACTTAAAGCTTTCTTCATTTAGTTATTACATATGGATTTAGTATTTTGCAAATTTTTGGAATGCCATGTATCTCAGTAAATATTTTGTTGCCATAACTGAATAGTATAGACTGAGCAATTGATAAAAAGTAGTTTCTTTGGGGTTCTGGGGGCTGGGGACTCCAAAGGTATGGCGAGGACATTCCTGTTGCATCATAGCATGGAGAAGGTGTCACATGTAAGGCAGGGCATGGTGACGAGCTCGGTCCCTTTTCTTAGAAACCCACTAATGTCATCATGAGGCCCTACACTCATGACTTTACCTAATCTTAATTATCTCCAGAAGACTTCACCTCCAAATACAGTCAACATATGAATTTGGTTGATGAGGTTTCTAACACATAGCATGGTGTTCCCCCTCTTATAAGGAAGCTTCATGCTGCTATTTACATACACAAAACCTTGATATTTGGATATTGATTTCATAGTGAATCACCATAATGAATCCTCATAGTATTTCTAGTAATTTTTGGTTGATTTTTATGGGTTTTCCAAGATTCTGTTATAGAATGTATTTTAGAATGGAATATTATTTTCTTTCTAATTTCCTCATTTAAGATATCTTTTGATGAGGTAAATTAGATACAAAATTACCAATATTGAGTGTGCAATTCTAGTTTTTGACAAGCATGCATGATTGTGTAAATCATAATCATAATATAGAAATCCTTCCAGAAAGTTCTGTGCTGCTCCTTTCCAGTCAATGGCCTCTCTGTATTCCTGGCTCCTGGCACCACTAAATGAATTTTGGTCATTGTAGTTTTGCCCTTTTAGAATTTTGTATGAATGGAATCACATGGTATGAAGCCTTTTCTGTCTGTTTTCACTTATTCCATTAAATGGATATACAACTTGTTAATATTAACTACTTGACAAACATTTGGGATTTTTACCAATTTGGGGTGATTAATGAATAAAGAGGCTAGGAACACTCAAGCATATGTTCTTTTCTAGGCAAGTTATCATTTCTCTTGGGTCAACACTTAGGAGTGAGACTGCTGTTTGTATGGGAAGAAGAAAAGGAAGAAACCAACAAACTGTGTGATTGTACCGTCTTGTAATTTCAACAGTAATGTCTGACTAATTCAGTTGTTGCCCAGCATTCTCACCTGCATTTGATTTTGATGTGGTTCAAATGTGTCCGCCAAAGTTCATGTGTTGGAAACTTAATCCCCACTGCAGCAGTATTAGGGTGTGTGACCTTTGGGAGGTGATTGAGTCCTGAAGGTTTTTCCTTCATGAATTAATTAGTGTCCTTATAAAAATAAGGGTTGGAGGAGTGGGTTTGCTCTCTTCCACTCCTCTGCCATGTGGACATGCAGTCTGATCTGAGGACACAATCTTCTTCCCTTCTGTGTGATGAGTGTTGAAAGCACCATTTTGGAAGCAGAGACTTGGCTCTCACTAGACAAGGAAGTTGCTGATGACATGACTTTGATTTTCATAGACTTCAGAATTGTGTGAAAACAAATTTATTTTCTTTATAAATTATCCAGTCTCAGTTATTTTTGTTATAGCAGCACAGAACAGACTAAGACAGGTATTGTCTTTATGTTTTTTTAAATTCTAGTGGGTACTTTGCAGTGTCTCAATGTGGTTTTAATTTTCATTTCCCTAATAACCAGTGATGTTGAACACCTTGGCATGTATTTACTTACCACTTATATGTATTATTTGTTGAAGCACTTGTTTGAATTTTTCTCAATTTTTATTGGATTATTTGTCTCACTGAGTTGTAAAAGTTTTTTTTTACATATTCCTAAAGCAAATCCCATATCATCTATATTTTGCATATTTTTTCCCCTTCTATGACTTGCATTTTTATTTTCTTAGTATCTTTTGAGAATGAGATTTTTTATTTTTTAAGTCTAACTTATTAATATTTTTGCTATTATAACTCATTAAAAATTTAGTGCAACCTAAAGTAACAGATATTTCTTTTATGCTTTCTTATAGAAATCTTAAAGTATTAATTCTTACATGTAGTCTGTGCTACTTTCTGAGTTAAATTTTGAATATAATATGGAGATGAAAGTTAAAGTTCTCTCTCAGTTTTCCAGTACTGCATGTTGCAATGAGTAACCTTCCCAGACTGAAATACATTGGCATCTTTGTTGAGAGTCAATTAGCTGAATCTGTGTAGTTCTATTTTGGACTTGCTATTCTGGTCCATGATTTATATGTCAGTATCAGACTGTCTTGATTACTATAACTTTATGTTAAGTCTATTTATAAGTGTTTCAGTAAGCCTGCCTATATGGCTTCCATTTATTTATTTTTAAAAAGACCTTCAGTTATTTTTCTTTGGTCTATTCTAGGTGTTTTGTATTTCTGTGTAAATTTTAGAATCTTGTAATTTCTTTTCTTGTTTACTATTTATGTTTGGGGCCCTGTCTCTTTTATTTTATTTTATTTTATTTTATTCATATGTGCATATAATGTTTGGGTCATTTCTCCCCCCTTCCCCCCGCCCCCTCCCTGACTTCCCTACCCCCTCAACTACCCCCCCACCCCCTCGCTACCAGACAGAAACTATTTTGCCCTTATCTCTAATTTTGTTAAAGAGAGAGTATAAGCAGTAATAGGAAGGACCAAGGGTTTTTGCTAATTGAGATAAGGATAGCAATACAGGGAGGTGACTCACATTGTTTTCCTGTACATGTGTGTTACCTTCTAGGTTAATTCTTTTTGATCTCACCTTTTCTCTAGTTCCTGGTCCCCTTCTCCTATTGGCCTCAGTCGCTTTAAAGTATCTGCTTTAGTTTCTCTGGATTGAGGGCAACAAATGCTATCTAGTTTTTTGGGTTCTTACCTATCCTCATACCTTCCTTATGTGCTCTCTCTTTATCATGTGATCAAAGTCCAATCCCCTTGTTGTGTTTGCCCTTGATCTAATGTCCACATATAAGGGAGAACATATGATTTTTGGTCTTTTGGGCCAGGTTAGCCTCACTCAGAATGATGTTCTCTAGTTCCATCCATTTACCTGCGAATGATAACATTTCAATCTTCTTCATGGCTGCATAAAATTCCATTGTGTATAAATACCACATTTTCTTCCTCTTTAATATTGTCTATTTTTGTCCTGAGTTCCTTTATCGCTTTATTTGTTTCCCTTTGGTGTTTACACAGTGCTTCTATAGTTTCTTTTATTTGTTCTTGTGCTTTCTCAAATTCTCTATTTTTGTTGTCTAAGAATTTCTTGAGTGTCTCCTGTACATTTTTGTTGACCATGTCTGGTATCATCTCTATAAAATTCTCATTGATTACTTGCAGGATTTATTCGTTCAGATTATTCTTTTGGGCTTCATTGGGTTCTTTGGCATAGTTTATCTTCGTTTTGTTGGAGTCTGGATCTAAGTATTTGTTTTCTTCATTTCTCTGTAGTTCCTGTACTAATTTATTATTGGGGGGAAACTGGTTTCCCTCATTTTTCTGTCTTCCCATCATTGCCCTTGGTATTGTTACTGTCCCTGTACTGTGTGAAATTAAATATTTTCTAGCTTGTAATAATAACAATGGTGATATTTAGAATGGAAGGGTGAGAGGAGAAGGAAAGCAAAGAAAGTAAAGAAAAAGGGAAAAATAAACAAACAACTAAGAAAACAAACAAACAACAACAAAAAAACCAGTGCCAAAGAAATAAACAGGGAGATAGTGTACTAATGAACAGTAAGCTAAACAGGCATTAGAGAGACAGAGAGAGGATAAAAAAAAAATCCCCAAGTTCAAATGCAATAAAGTTTCAGTTTTAATAATTTTGGTGTTAGTCCCTCAGCCTCCAATCCTGGAGATGGTTTATCAGATGTAGTTCTGTCATTGTCTCATCAAAGGGGAAAAAAACAAAAAACAAAAGAAACAAAAAAAATAAAAACAAAACAAAATTTCCTAAGTTCAAATGCAATACAATTTCAGTTAGTCCTTCAGCATGCAGTTCTAGTTCAGTTGTTGTCTCGTCAAAGGGACAGAAAAAAAAAAAAAGGGTCTGGAGACTGTTCTGTGAATGGCTATCTGAGGCTACGGCTCACCGGCCTGCTACTGTCAGCCAGCTGTTGCTGGAGGCTTTATTTATGCAGATTTCAGAAATGAGCTTAACACTCCTCTAGCCCTGCAGACTTTGTTTATTTAGAGTTCTCCTGGGTGCCATTACCACTGTTAAAAGGTTTCCCTTCTCCAAGCACACTGTGGGAGGTGGTGCTACACCCACCTTCTCCAGCCAGCTTGTTTATTTACAGTTCATGTCGGAAGTGTCCCTTCCCCCCTCTCCAGTGGAGCTTTCCTCATGACAGCCACTTTTACAAGCTTTCCCACTCCAAGGTTGCTGGGCAGTGCTGTCCCTTGTGCTTTCTCTGGCCGGCTTGTTTATTTATAGTTCCATGAGGGATTGTCCCTCCCCCCCCTTCAGTGCTCAGGGTACCCCACCCTCTTTGCTACCTGTCTTTTTTTGTTGTTGTTTATTATTCAGTTTGTTTTTTTTCTCTTTTTTCCCTGGGTGGGGGTCAGTCTGTCCAGGCGGCTATGCTGATCTGGCCCAGGGTTGTTTGTGGGAGTACCATGTGCCGCTTAGCTAACCTGGGGGTCTGCTTTTCTCAAGTCAGTAGGAGCTGGCATCTGGCTGCACTGGAGCCCTCCTGGTTTCTCGGTTTAACGTGGAGTGGGGGTGCTATGTGTGGGCTGGGGGTGTGGAGGTGTCAGAGTTTTGCCTCTTTTTGTTTTTTCCTGCAAGGTGTTTTTCCAGTGTCTCCCCAAGATTTTACTTTAGGAAGCACACTTTCTGCTTCCTCACTCTAGTCGCCATCTTGGAATCTCCTTGTAATTTCTATGAAAAATGATGCTGGGTTACGAACTGTTGCTGAATCTATAGGTTGATTTTGGGACACTTGTGATTTTAATTTCAGTCCATAAGAACGTTATACTTTTCATTTAGCTAGTTGTCTTTAATTTTTCTCAGTAATGTTTAGTAGTTTTCTATTTACATGTTTTACATGTTTTGTTAAATTTATTCTTTTGTTTCCTATTTTTATTGCCTTTTTATGGTTCTGGTTTTAATATCCAACAATTCACTATTTGTATATAAAAATACTATTGATTTTGGTATGTTGACCTTGAATCTTATGACCTTGCCATTAATTTTAGTACATGTTTTATAGATTCCTTAGAATTTTCTACATAGATAATAATGTTATTTGTGAATATAGTTTCATTTCTTTTCTTTCCAATATGTATACCTTTTCTTTCTTTGTAGTAAAAGCTTTCCATCTTTTGCTATAAAGTATGATAGTGTCTTTAGGCTTTTCATAAATCTCCTTTTTTGAACTGAGAAGATTCTGTTTTATTACTAGTGCTTTGAAAATAATGCTTTTAAAATAACAAACGGCCATTGGATTTTGTAAGTGCAAAAAAGTTTGAGAAAATTTAAATGGTTGTTTAGTTTTAGTCTAGTACTATGATGACTCATATTGTTTTTTAAATGCTAAGCCAACCTTAAATTACTGTGATGAACTGCAATGAATATCATGCATTATTCCTATCCTACATTTGAATTAAATAAAATATTAGTAAGGATCTTTCTTTGTTCATGAAGGATATTGGCCTATAGGTTTTTTTCTTATAATACCATACATCATCTTTACCTTTGATAATTTGAAAACCTTTAAGTCTGAGTATAGTTTTGATACTACCTGCAAAATTTTAAATAAATATATACCTTAAACTTTCTTTCTAAATATATCAACTCCCCCCATCTCTGAATGTGCCTTGAAAACAGATGTAAAATGAATGAAATGCATAGAGAGGTTATATAAGGACCCTGTAAAGGGCATAGTAGCAGCGAGACTGGGAAAAGGACCAGAATTCAAAGTTTCATTGAAGTGCCAGTCAGTTTACTATTCATTATTTGTGTATTTACGTATAGTATTGTTCTCCCTTGACCTGAATTGAAGTTTGCCTGAAATTCAAACCCTGGACATGTGATGTTGCATGGATAAGGAAGACCGTGCAGGCAGAGCTTAGGAGAGGCTCTCTAGGGTTAGCTCAAAGTGTGGGAAGGGGCCTCCTAAACTTCAGACACAGTCGAGGAAATTCATCACTTTTCTTTACTTTTTTGGTTTTCCTGTGCCCTGATCCTCAGGAAATCCTGTGGCAATGGCAATGACAGCAGTGGCCTGCAGTGGTCTAACTGAGGAAAAAGACTTCCTTTCCATTGGAGTAACTTCACCCTAGTGAATGATATGAATCATTGCTGTTTTTCATTTCACCAACTGCCTATGTTCTGCAGTTACTGGAAGAGTGTGGCAACTCTTTGACCACAGGACTGAAAGAGGAACCGTAGGGAACTGAAAAGGATTGGGAACATTATGAAAAAGGAGGAGCTGAGGGAAGGAACCCTTGAAAGTTCTGAGATTCATTTCTCAGCTACCCATATGTGAACCTGATCCTAAACAGCATAAGAGAGACTTTGAGACCAGCATTAATTATAGATCATCACCTAGGTTTGATATTGACTATTGGGTAATGTACATGTAACACAGATGGGAACCACTACAAATGCTTTGAAAACAAAACTGATATTGAAACCACAAACCAGAGATGGTCAGTTGGAATTTGTGGCCTGTACACATTCACTAAAACAAAACAAAATTATTAACATTCTCCATAGGATTTACATAAAACCCAGAGAGCCATTTTTCTGTGGTGTAATATATTATTATAAGAATTTCAAAAACCCAAGAATCAGGAGAATCTAGACTACCTGGGAATAGATAATCAACAAAAGGCAATGCTGAGATGAAATTGTTGAAATGGTCAGAAAAGTTCTTCAGAAGGAAGTAAAGAATGTAAAGGTGAATTCTTTTAAAATGAATTGAATGATAGAAAATTTCAGCAAATAAGAAAACATAAAGATAATGCAAATTTAAGTTTTTGCAGTGAAAAATATAGGAATCAAAGCAGATATCCCACCAGACAGTTTCAACAGAATGAAGATGGAAAAGAATTAGAGAATTCTTAGAAATTATACAACTGAGAGAAAAAATAATTATAAAGAAAATGAGCAGAGCCTTTGGAATCTGTGGGACTCTCCAAAAAAGAATAATTTTGTGTCATCAGAATACTAGAAGGAGGAAAAATATTGAAGTATAAATTCCTTGATGAAAAATATAAGTTCTTAAATTTTTCAAAAATTTTATCTAGCTCCTGTAGCTTCATGGACCCCAAAGAAACCCAAAGAAGATAAACTCAAACTCATGTTAGTGCTATGATTTGAATGTTTCTTCCCAATTTTATGAACAGCAATGGTGGGGATAAGGCATAATGAGACTCTGCCTTTGTGAATGGATTAATTCACTATCATAAGATAATTATCATTATCATGAATTAGTTATTGAGTGTATTTGTTATATACAGCTCTTGCTTGCTGTCTTGCCCAGTCTTTCTTTTCTGCCTTCATCATGGGATAATGCAGCATGAAGGACCTCACTAGAGGCCCAAATGCATGAACCATGAACCAAATGAACCCCTACTGGTTGTTTTTTGTTGCTGTGGTTTGGATGTTGTTTGTTTCCCCAAAGGTTCATATGTTAGATGCTTGATCCTCACTGGGGTGGTGGAGGTGGAAGACCTTTAATTGTTGAAGCCTAGTGGGAGGTCCTTAGGTCATTGAGGGCATGCCCTTGGAAAGGATTAAGGTATTTCTCATGAGACTAGGGTTAGTTCTTGAAAGAAAATCCTGAGCCTGTCCCCACCTAGTATCTTTCTGGCTTTCAGTTTATCAATGTGTTTCCTTCCTCCTGTACATGGTCCCCTCTTTATGATACCATCTGCTGTCTACCATGGGGCCCTTGCCAGAGCTATGCTGTTTGTCCTTTCAACTTCCAAAGTTGAGAGCTAAATAAATTTCTTTTTAGGCAGACGTTCTACCTTTTAAGCCATTCCACCAGTCCAAATTTCTTTATAAATTTCTTTGTTTTAGGAATTATTTCTCAAACCTGGGAATTTCATTGTGAAAATTTCATAGATGGGTACAGTATACTTTGAATTTCACCCCATCCATTATCTTCCTTTAGCTTTTCCTTTTCCTCCTCTTTCTCAAACAGTTTTTGGAGAGTTTCATTATGCTATCTTCATATATACATATGTAATATTCTTCAAACCTCTTCACACCCCAGTATCCCTTCCTTTTCCCCTCCTATCGATCCCTCTTGACAGTCCTTTTACTCTCATGCCACATTAGTATTATTATTATTACCATTTTTGCCCTAGACTCCACATATGAGCTAAAAATGCAGTATTTGGCTTTTTGAATTTGGCTTATTTCACTCAATCTCTAGTTCCATCTATTTTCCTACAAACAACATCATTTTGGTCTTCCTTATGGCTAAATAATACTCTATTGTATATATTTTCCACATTTTCTTTATCCATTGATCAGTTGTTGAGTGCCTGGGCTGATTCCACAGCTTGGTTATTGTGGATAGTGGTGTGAGGAAGCTGGGTATGCAGATATCTGTCTTGTATATTGAATTATACTCTTTTGGCTATATGCCCAGGAGTGGTATGGCAGAGTCATAAGGTAGGTCTATTTTTAGCTTTTTGCTGAATCTCCATACTGATTTCCATAATGGTTGCACTAATATGCATTCCCACCAATGGTGTACTAGGGTTCCTTCCCTCTAAATCTATCTTTTTTTTTCAGACATAGCCTACCTCAGATATTTCATGAAATGAAAAGTAGACTAACACAGTAATATTCTGTTATAGTAACACAAAACAGGAAAAATCCACCTAGATACATCAAAGACAAACTGTTGAAAACTAAAAACAAAGAAAAAATATTGCCAGCAGCTAAAGAAACAACATTCCTTATTCATAGGGAACTATGACTATAATGACTGTATGTTTCTCATAGAAGCCATGAAAATCAGATGAAAGTGGAACAGTATTTTTAAAGCACTGAAGGTAAAGAAATGTCAATCTACAATCCTATTTCCAGTGAAAACATTCTTCAAAAGTGAAGGTAAAATAAGGACCGCAAATGAAGGAAAATGAAAATAACTCATTGCCAGTAGACTGACTTGAAGGGATGGCTAAAGGAGATTTTTCAGACAGAAGGAAATAATATCAGAAGGTAACTTAGAGTGTCAGGAATAAATAACATTCGTTAACTCCTTGATATAAAAGATTAAGAAATAGAAAAATTTGTCCTTTTTTCCTGATCTCTTTATTCTTCCAGTGTCTAGGTCTTTGCTATATTTTTTTTGGTGGGGGGAGGGGAGGTGTCCTGAGGATTGAATCCAGGGTCTTATACATGCTAGGCAAGAGCTCTACCACTGAGCTGTACCTCCAGCCCTCAGCTATACTCTTATTTACACATTTCTATGGTTATGAATTTGCAAATTATTTAGCTTCACTTCTGTATTTTAATCAATTTAATACAAATCAGTAACACATTAATGCCATGAAGTCTTCCTTTCTCAGTTTCTTTTGATTGCAGCACTTGTGTGATAAGAATTTATCAAGGAGGTTTTTATTCCTCAAGAATAGCTGTCTGCAGTCTTATTTGACTCACAAGTTTTTTACCACTAAATGTTTCTGTGAGGAAATAGGAGGCTCCTGGGCATATACCCAAAGGAATGTAAGTCAGGATACAATAGAGTCACCTGCACACCCATGTTTATTGCAGCACTATTCACAATAGCCAAGCTATGCAAATAGCTCAGACACCCCACAACTGATGAATGCATTAAGGAAATGTGGTATATATACACAATAGAGTATTATTTAGACATAAAGAAAAATGAAATTATAATTATGTTGTTTGCAGGTAAATGGATGACACTGGATTTTATCATGTTAAACGAAGTAAGCCAGGCTCAGAAGGACAAAGGCCACATGTTTTCCCTCATGTGTGGAAGCTAGACCTATATGATAAATACATAGATACATGTATGATCTATACATGCACACACACAGAACATGATTTTATTAGTGGGTCTGTCTGAAGCAAGAGAGGAAAAGAGAATGGTAGTGAATAATATTGAAAGACAATGCATCTGTGTTTGAAGATAGTGTAACATAACACTGCAAACTGTTGAATAATAGGGACATGGTGATGAAGAGGAAGGAATAGAGGGGTTAATCTAAGCAGATTGTATACGTGTGTGAAATACCAAGGTGATACCCATTTGAACAATCAAACACTTAAAAACAATGAAGGACACAAGGTAAAACAGGTCCTGTCAGGGGATGGCTACCAGTGTGTAGGGAAGGTTAAACAGAGAGGGTGTAGGAGGGTGAATATGGTGGATGTACTTTATATACATGTATAAAAACATAACAATGAAACCTCTTGAAATTGTTCTAAGAAGGGGAAAGGGGACATAAGTGAAGCTGATGCAAGTGGTGAGTCTGATTAAAAAATATTACAAGCACATATGTAAATGTCACAATAAATTTCTCCCATATGGTTATTATATGCTAATAAAAATATTCATGAACGTATATTCTTCTGTAAATTCCTTTGTCTATTGTTAGTAGGTGTAGTTTTAGTTCTTTTTGGGTTCCAGGATTCTTTTATATTGGTTATTAACTAGTTATTAAAGGTGCTGGATACAACTTTCTCCAAGCTTCTCATCTTTGAATTTAATTTGTAATATTCCCGGTATTTAAAACATTTGAAATTTATAAAGCTAAATCTTCTAACTTCAAGGCTTTTGTGTTTTTGCTTATGGGAGTGTTTTCCTTCTTGATATTAAGACACAAAGTTCTTGTACATAACTTAAATTTTCCTAGCACTTGCATTAGAATTTTATTTTAATTGTACAGATTCACAAAGTGGAGTGTGACAATTCTATGATATATGCGCACAATATAAATAATCAAATTTGAATAGTTAGGATTCCCCTAAAATACATAGCTTTTTTTTTTTTTTGGTACTGAGATCAAACCCAGTACCTTGAGTATGCTAGGCAAGCACTCTACCACTAAGTTACATCCCTGGCCTTACATAGTTTTAAATGTATTATTGAATGTAATTTTTAATCTGTTTGTAGAAAACTACCCTATTATTCCAACACTATCTTTCGAATTATTGGTACTTTCTCTTCAATTTGATATATCACCTCATTTATATTTTCATATTGATCTATTTTTGGACCAATGCCACATTTTCCTGATATTTAGAATGATCAAACAAGTTCTTCCTCATTATCCCTCTCTTCAACATTGTACAGGCTATTTTGTTTTAAGACATCCATTTAGAATCTTGATTGGGAAGTTTCAAATTTACATGTAAATTTGGAGAGAACCAACAACTTTTATTATTGACTCTTCTATTCAGAAACATAGTTTGCCCTTTTATTGATTTAGAGTTTTTTCATTTTCACCTATAAAATTTTACAGCTTTCTTTTTATTATACAACTGTTATTACAAATGTATTTATTATGCATCTCTTATTGTATTTAATTATGAATATATTATGATTTTCTTTGTTATTATTGTGGAATCTTTGAATACATTCTAATTGAATATTTCAAGTATTAACAAAACCTACTATTGATTCTTCTGTGCTGATTTTGTATCCACCCAACTAAACCTGTTTATTCTAAATGTTTATTAATAGAGTATTTCGTGTAAGCTGGATGGATTCTCAGAATTTTTTGTTTTGTTTTTGTTGCTGGGAACTGAACCTACGGCCTTGTGTATGCTCAGCATTCACCACTGAACTTCATCCCGTCCGCTAGATGAACACTTACATTCATAACAATAATAGTTTTTCTTGTTCTTTCTAATATTTACACCATTTTCTCTTAATATTTTAAAGGTTTTTTTCAATTTCCTGTAGCAGCTATTTTTGAGTTCAGAGAGTCTCTTTTGTGAGTACCAAATTCCTTAAATACTTGTGTTGTTTGTTCCTATTTGTGGTTGAGCTCTAAGTTGAACAGGTTTCCTTTTTCTTTCTTTTTTTTTTTATTGTCTTTTGATTGTATTTTCTCAGGCAGATGAGGTTCCCTGTTTGTCTGGAAGTTGATGCAAACTCTGATTCCCTTTGATGACTTTACAGGAGACAGGATAGAAGTGTGGCTTAGAAGATGTGAAGGTGGTCTGACTTTTTGAAATGAGGCTCCTGGATCCTCTTAGCTGAGAGACACTCTCCCTTTGTTCAGTAGTCACCCTAGTAGTTTCAAATGTCAGACTTCCTAGGAAGGAATACTCATTTAACTACAATCTGGGGACAAATACACAATTTGGGGTTGTTGTCTTATCAGTGCCATTCTTTATTTAATTATCCAAAACATTGCCCCACTCTCCTTCCTGCCTCCCCTGACTTTGACCATGGATTTACTCGAGTTTCATTGAGAAAGCACATGATTTTGGTGTCTTTTATTTGTCTGCTGAGAAGCATCCAAATGAAATCTGGAGCTCTCACTCTGGTCTACAGATTTTATTTGTCTATGCTATTTTGTATGTTTTATTTTTCTACTGAGAGGGGTTCCTCAGCAATTTTGGGATTTGTTGTTAATTTATCACATCTAAAAATCTTTCTGTGTTATGGTCTGCTGGCAAACCTTGTTTCCAATGCTGTTATAAGTTTGTTAATTTGTTTCCTTTGTATCTGTTTTATTAATACATATATTTCATGATATAAATGTATATATATATATATATATGTTTCCAGTGCTGTTATGAATTTGCTAATTTGCTTTCTTTGTATGTGTTTTATTTATGCACAAACTTCATGATATATATGTATGTATCATATATATATTTGATCAGTTCTTATCGTTGATTAGGGATGATGCCATCTAGTCCCATTAATTTGCTCAAAAATTGAACGTAAAGGGTATGGGTTGTGACATGGAGCAACAGCTTATTCACTATTTGTTTATTTATTTATTTTTATTCATTTATTCACATGTGTGTATATTGTTTGGGTCATTTCTCCCCCCTGCCCCCCCTCCCCCACCCTCTTCCCCCTTCCCTACTCAGTTCCAGGCAGGTCCTGTTCTGCCTTTATCACTAGTTTTGTGGAAGAAAAGAGATAAGCCTAATAAGGAAGACAAAGTGTTTTTGCTAGCTGAGTTGAGGATAGCTGTACAGAAATATTCTGAGCATTGTTTTCATATACATGTGTTATGATCCATGTTGATTCATCTCTAACTGATCTTTACCCTGGTTACTGATCCCCTTCTCCTGATAACCTCTGTTGCTTTAAGGTTTCTGTATTACTTCCTCTGGAGTGGGGACATCAGACGCTTTCATGTTTTGAGTTTTCTACCTATTTCTCTATCATCCAACTGTGCTCCCTCCTTGTCATGTGGTCCCAGTCCAACCACATTGCTGCATTTGCCCTAGATCTAAAGTCCACATATGAGGGAGAACATATGATTTTTGGTCTTCTGAGTTTGACTGACCTCACTCAGAATGATGTTCTCCAGTTCCATCCATTTACCTGCAAATGATAAGATTTCTTTCTTCTTCATGGCTGAGCAAAATTCTACTGTGTACAAGTACCACATTTTCTTGATCCATTCATCAATAGTGAGGCATCTTTGTTGTTTCCATAACTTGGCTATTGTGAATAGCGCTGCAATAAACATTGGTCTGCAGGTGCCTCTGGAGTAATCTGTATTGTATTTCTTTGGGTATATTCTCAGGAGTGGGATTGCTGGGTCATATGGCAGATCTATGTTTATTCACTATTTGAAACAATAAACTTTTTTATTTGTTGTTGTTTTTGTTGAAACAAGGTTTTGCCATGTAGTCCACGCTGGTCACAAACTCACTGTTCTCTTGTCTCAACTCCTTGAGTGGTGGGATTATACATGTGCTACTTGCCTAGCATGAAGTTTGTTTTTTAATACTATAGTAAGGATAATTGTATAACATTTAGAAAATGCAGAAAAATAATAGCAGAAAAAACCATCATTCATCATTTAATATGAAAAATTGCTAATCCTTACATATATTAACTTTCAGTCTTCTCTAATGCATATTTTAACATTGTTATGATCTTCTCTACAGGATTTTGTGTTTATTTTGTCATTACTATTTTAACATGCTTCTTATACCATCAGAAAACTACAGGATTAAATTCTTACCTCAGGACCTAGGTGATGCATTCCTGTAATTCTGTTTACATGGGAGGCTGAGGCAGGAGGATCACCTGAGCTCAGGAGTTCAAGGTAAGCCTGTGTCACAAAAAAACCCTTACCTTAATAATATCATAAGTTATAATCAAATGGATTCTCCAAGGGTAGTATTTACTTGTGTTGGGACATTTGGGTTAATTTGGTTGGTTCTTTCATCTTTAAGAAGATGTCCCTCCAAAGGGTCATGTGTTAAAGACTTGGTTGCCAGCTTAAGGGCTTTTGGGAAGTGACAGGATCTTGAGGACCCTGACCTGATCAATGGATTAATCAACCAATAGACTCATAATTTGATAGCTTTATAAGGAGGTGGTGAAAACTTCAGGACATGGAGCCTAGCTGGAGGACTTCGGTCATTGTGGCATGCCTTTGAAGGATATAACTTGTCCTGGGCTCCTTACTCTGTCCCTCTGCTTTCTATCTGTCTGCCTAACACCTACCACGTGAGCAGCCTTCCTGCACAATGCTCCCACTGCCATGATGTTCTACCTCACCCCAGGCTTATAGCAATGGAGCCTGCTGGCCACAGAGTGAATCATCTGAAACTGAACTCAAATAAGTCCTTCCTCCCTTAAGATGTTTACCTCATACGTTTTGTCACTTTGACTAAAGGGACTAATACAATTCCTGATGGAATCATGTCTTAATTGTTCTTTTCTGTCTTTCAAAGCAATGGTGGTGCTTCTAGTCATATAGGCTCTAAGTCTCATGAGCCTGGATTGACTTTTCTTGCTCTAATTGACAGAGCTTTTGTTTAATTTTGTTTTCCTCTCTCATTTATCTTCCTGTTTCCATTTTCTTTGCCACTGCCTTATTTTAATCCATGTCCTTAAACAATTTCTGTTAGTCCCTCTCTCTCTGTACTGCCTACACAAACTTGTCTGACCCATGTTGTCACATCAATCACTCTAGAGTATGTGTGTTCAAATATTACTGCCGGAACTGTTTTAGAGTCACCACGGAAACTCTTTATCCTGACATTTAGGGCCCTCCATAGCCTTCTAACTTTATTTCTCTTGATCTCTTTCATCAAATCCAGCCAGACTCCAGGCATTGGTGGCTTCTGCTTTCAATCTTAGCTATCAGGAAGGCTGAGATGAGGAGGATTGTAGTTTGAGGCCAGCCCGGGGAAATACATTGCAAGACCTCATCTCAACCAATAGCTCGTTTGCACATCTGTCATCTCAAGGTATGCAAGAAGCTGAGATTGAGAGGATCTCTGTTCCAGTCCAGCATCGGCAAAAAAAGTTCCTGAGACCCATTTCAACAGAAAAAAGCTGGGCATGGTGGCCCATACCTGTCATTCCAGCTACAGCAGTAAGGAATAAAATATGAGGATTGAAGTCCAAATAGTGTGGGCAAAAAAAATGGACCCTATCTCCAAAATAACCGGGGTAAAAAGGACCAGAGACATAGCTTAAGTGGTAGAACATTTGTGTTCAAATCTGTTGAGAGGGAAAAATCCAGCCAGCCAGCTACTTTCTATCCTCATGTTTAACACAATTTTTAATTGCTCTCTGCTTTACTAAAGGTCTTGCCATTTTCTTTTTTTTGCTCCTCCGTAATTTAGTTTTCCAAATTTTACCTTTCCTAAAAAATAGTTTACATGTAATTTCTTTTCCCTATTAATCCCAGCAAAAATAATCCATCAATCCACTGGCTGATCAGAGTAGCTCCTTATGTTTTTGTTTTGAATATCATTTTCTATCTTGAATTCAACAATTTATTAATTGTTTGAATTTCCTTAATGAATGGGAATTTCTTGAAGGGAAAGTTCTCAGTTTTAAAGTTTCATTCATTTTTTTTCAATGCCTCACACATAGCAGAAGCTCAGCAAACATATATTTATTATTTATTTATTAGGGAGAGGAATTGAGATTTGGAGCAAAGGATGTAACTTATTTGAATTTATTGGGAAAATATACCAATCTAGCATTTGTACCTTTGCAAAGTTTTACCAATTGAGATAAATATCATATTTTAGAGGTCCAAGGGTTGATCCATTTCCATGGGATGTTCTGACTCTACTTTCAAGACACTGGAGATGTTTTAAAACTAAAAATAGAAATGCATATGTTCTATATGCCTGTTATTGCTGCAAACATACAGAAAATGGAGTTTGCACACACCTGTAGTACTTCAGTCATTCCTAAAGCCTTTCTGTGTTTTGACCTCTTTTGGTCATGTGTAACCATATTAAATAAGTATTTATTAAAAACCCCACAGAATTCTATGTCTGCATCTTTAAAGTAGTTTTAAAGATAGAGCTCCTTCTCTATGGTATTCTTCTTTTTGCAAATGTATGTGTGCATGAGGACACACTTCACATCCTATGCATTCGTATTGGAATATTGTAATATAGTCTTCACTTATTTATTTTTAAACTTCACTGTCACCATTTAAATATACATCTCTCACTGTGGCAGATATGGTCATTATGTTGCTAGATCTTCTATAATGTTTATAGAGTGAATTGGCATTGGTTTTCTATCCTACTAACAACTAAAGAAATAAAACAAATGCCCCTCAATAGCATTTTAGAGACGGATAATTTATTAATTATAAGAGTTGAGCAAAAGAGGAAGATGTGGTGTCTTCTTGGGGGACCCGAGCTCTGCAGAAGTCTCCATCTCCTACTTATACCCAAATTCTCCACCTGTACCATTCACCTGCATAAATTAGCTTCATGGAGAGGGGCATGACAGCAAAGAGTGCACCTGTAATATGGTGTGACTGTTGCAGTTTAGTAAGGGGTTGCTGAGAAAGCAGTTTAAAAAAAAAAACAGGGGAGGAGAATTGTCAAAGTTTGGCTCCCTGTGAAATTTGCCTGTCAGAACAGATGATGCATTTGGGCATAATATGGTCCCAGTTTTTCTTTCTGGCAGCTCCCCGCTCATTTTCATAGCTTTCACAATTTTGCTGCCACCAATCCTTTTAAGGAGCTTTCCTTTCATATTTTTCCATTGAATGTTAGTCCAGAGAGGTGAGAGATCATGTGGAAAATGTTTGCTCAGGACTGACTTGCTCTAGAATCAGGACAGACAGGACAGAAAGCCTCTCTAGCATCCACCCTCACTATCCTTCCTGGTCTATGGGGCAACATCTCACTTTCTCATCCTTCATTTTGACTGGAACTGGAAGGAGGTTTGGCACTATGTAACAAGCCCTGGTGAAATTAGCTCAGAGAGCAGTGGGCTTTTTTTATGAGAAACCAGGGGAAGGATGTGACTTTTGATGGTACAGGAGAGCAATGAAAGCTGATGTAGATGTGATGGTAGTGCACTGCCTGTGAGAACTACCCGAGCTCCTAAAATTATGGGGGCTTTTTGTTTTGACTAATGGGTGAGCATTTAAGATGAGAACACAGACTATTCATCCAGAAGTATTCATTGACACACGCTGATGTCATGGGGATGTACACTGTGCAATGCTTCTGCTTCTTGATCCTTGCCACAATCTTGAAGAAATAGTTATTATTTCCCCATTTTATAGCAGATTCACCTGAAAGACAAAGAAGTGAATGGATGAGATGTGTTCAAATGAAATCTGGGTTTCTCCCTCTGGTCTTTAGGTTTTTCAACATCTAATCTCCCAAGAGAGGAAGATTCCATTTCTAAAGTATCTGGTCTGGCTTTTTCTGAAGTAGTGGATGATAAAGAGGAGGATGCAGAAGTATGTGAATCAGGAAGAATTTATATGGACAGAGGGATAGAATGCCTCTTTAAATTTGGAGTCTCTGACTTAAGGAAGCTGCTCCTTTATTTTTATCTTCTGGCTAAATGAAAGAAGTGAGTGGATGAAGGCCCTGATCCAAGCAAGATCTGTTTCCTAATTTCCCATTGTAAGCTATGAATCAAAGGGGACTTACCCTTTGCTTTAATAGACTGTGCTGTGTAGGTACCTGGAGGCAGCAAAATTCCAATTAAAAAAGTATCGATTGCTCATAAATTAATGTCACCCAATCAAAATCGATGGTCACTGAATCTCTTTCAATGATTTTTATTCTGTGCCCGCTCTGCCTTTGTACTTTGCTTATTAAATGTTCTACTGCAATAATATGCTTATTTAACAGAGGCAGTTCTTTTGCTTTTAACATGCAGTTTTCAATTTTAGTCTAGTTAGCAAATGAAAGTCAGTGGAATTTAACAAACTCAAATACTTTCCCTTATCTGCTCCCAGGGATAATTTGTATATCCCTCATTCTTCTAAGCCCAATCAGGTAAAAGTCTTCAGTTAAGGTGAATTAAAAAAACCAAAATCTCTGGAGTAGCAAAAACCCCCAAACAAAAACAAAACAACATTAAAAAAAACCCTGAACCAACCAGACAAATAAACTAAAAAGTAAAGAAGCCAGGGATGTAGTTCAGTGCTAAAGCACAAACTTACCATGTGAGGCCTTGAGTTCAATCCCTAGCACCAAAACAGCACCCCTAACCCCCAACCACAAAAAAATCCAACACCTGCCCTCAAAAAAATAACACAACAAAAGAAAAAAACAACCCCTTCCCCCAAACCAAGCAAAAACCCTAGGACAATAAAGCTTAGAAGTGTCACAGTTAAAGTATTCATGGATCCAAAGGGGAGATAATTTCATCGTCTATGAGGCAAAATCATGATGGAATGTACTCAGGGACAGAGACTGCTGTGCCTCTGTGAGGAGCCTGCAGAATCCTCCAGAGCATCCTGCTAATTAAGTCTGAAAGGCAGACATATTGGGAAGCTACCAGGTGTCAGGCTGAAGTCTGGCAGAAGAATAAGGGGAGCTGGGTAAGCTTAAAGAGCACACATTTCAGGGGACAGATGTGATCACTGTGTGAGGCTGGGGTGAAATTTATCTTCCCTCTGAATGACTGGCCAGGGACTGTGAAGTAACCTGTGGCCAATCAGGATATTTTGTGACAAATGTTAATCCTTCAGACTCCTGGGAATTCATTCCCCTTCTTTCTATTGGCTTCTCAGCTAGAGTCCATTAAGGAAAAGCAATCAGTAGATTCTGCCTACTTTGATACTTCTGTTCTGAAGTGAATTGTTCATTCATTTAAACGGTGTCTGCTTTCTGCATTAGGGGCTCTTTGAAAGCCAGGTGGTGGTGGGGAATGGAAGAATCCCAGAAAAGGCATATATCAAATGGAAACATCCCTTACAGACCAGGATAGTCAGGTTCTAATCCCAGTTCTGTCACAGATTGGTTGCAGGTCATTTAATTTCTCTGTTTGCTTCTCTAGAAATAAAATTGTACTAAATAACCACATTCCTTTCAAGTCTAAAATTTTTTTCTACTATCTACTGTAGAATAGTCTTTCTCATTCATTAAAACTCACTAAAAGAACTTTAAAAAGGTTACAGCCCCACATTTAAAAGTTGACATATCTTAAATTTAGTTAGTTACAAAGGGTGTAAGAACAAAGGGTGCATATTGTGTTTTGTGTAAGAATTTTAAACATATGCTTATCAAAACCTTTTATTTAGCTCATTCAACTATGGTAGATGAAGTTAGCTCCTTGTGATATATATTGCTATGTCACCTGGTTAACAAAGCCAGTTATTATTGTCAAATCATTCAGCTAAATCAGATTTCTTTTTTTTGGTCAGGAAGAAGTCTGAATTTATTTTGTAATTTAAATAAATACATTAACATGCAGCTGCAGATAGCCATTTATTCCTAGGGTAGACACTTAGAAAACTAGTAAGTTAAGTAGTGAAAGCAGGGAACTTGCCATAAGGGTTTCTCTAAATTGGGGACCAATGTACCATGGTAAGTCTGAAGATGAGTGAGAGTTGTGCCTTTCTTTTATAAAGTGGGAGATGGTAATTATGAGATGGGGGCCCCATCTTTTTTCCTGTAGGAGCTCTGTTTCCTATCAGCCATATTGTTATTCTGTCCTCTGCCCTCTGTTATGCTGGTTCTGGCATTTCTACTTCACTTCATGTGGACTATTGCATTGGTTAAGCTTCCAAGAGCCATCCTAATGGTGAGTAAGCATTGTTTCCAGGGTCTTTGCCAGAGTGTTAAATCTGTGTTCTGAGAGAGTCCCTCATTTTAACCAACTATCCATAGTCTAAATGTACTTCCCGTCTTCCTCCCTTGGTTTAGCATTCTCTCACCATGGGCATTTCTGGGCATTCTCTCTAAGTTCCTACCACTATATGTCAGCAAGATTCTGTAGCACCATAGGTGCTTTCACTTTTGCTTTGAATTAGTCCTTAATTACCCTTAGTCAGTCATTATGAATTTTCATGAATCAATGTTACTCAGTTCCCCAATTATATCCTTATGTTTTTCCTCTATATCTTCCCAAAGCCAGAAATATAATGTAGTAGTTAGTGCCTCTCCTTCCACTGGTACACCATTCCAGTGTAATACCAATGAAAGTTTAACAACTGCTCCACTGCAGAATGCCATGTTATCAATACTTTAGCTTGTCACTAGTAGGGGGCCTCATGGCCATCCAGATGATAGGCAATCCAGTTCAAAATCCTAATTTAGAGTCTTCTTGGGATTGCTCCTGACATCAATTCAATTAAATTAAGTTCCTTGAAATGAGATTCAGAGATGAAGAGTTGCAGAGAGAATTAGAAGGTTTATTAGCAAGCATTCTTGGAAGATTCATGGGTAAGAAAGTTAAGGGGGCAAGATTGGAAATATGAGAAGCTGACTTCCAGTTCAGTTGCAAGTGAGGTTTCAGTTGACCCTTAAGAGTCTAGAGATGGAATGGTCCTTAAAATTCTCCCAACGGAAGAATTAAAATTCTCATTAGTTGTGAGATCATCCTCTCCAGGAGAAGTAATGTTGAGCAAGAGAGTTCTCTGTGGCAGAGTCAATTCCCAGTGTGGGATGAAGCTGTGTACTCTCAGTAATTGGAAGTTGGATGCTTCCACCCCAAAAAGGATCTGGAAAGAATACAATAGCCCCACAGCCACATTGCCACCCAACTCTCTGTGCAACTGAGATTTGAGAAGATTAACTAGAATCTTCTTTGAACACATTTACTTCTCTTGCATGTCAATTTTCAGTACATAGACTAGATATTTCTAATGAAGTAGCAAAGACATTTCAACAGTGGGCACAGCAATGGTACATTTGGACAGTTAAATAAATAGTGAAAGTTTTGACAGTATTAGCTGCATTTAGTTTAATGTTTTGTTTATCTTCATTATAGGACATGACTCCTGCTGTTCCTAAGAGTATTTTAGAATACTTATTTAGCTCCTTTTACTGCCATTTTTACCGTCATTTGTTCCACCACATTTTCTTTTCTGCAGTCAGCTGACACTATAAATAGAAGCAGTAGAGCTCAGAATTCTACCCCAAATGCTACCCCAAGCATGGATTAATGGTTTTAAATACCATGACATCCTTATTGCATTCTTTTCCTTACATTCCTAATGAGGCTTACCTGCTTTGGTTCTTAGGAAAGAGTCTTGGTGAAAATTTCATCTATTCTTGTCCTAGAGAGTCTTGAAGCAAAAACTAATATCCACTTGCAAGAAAATAAAAAGCCTAAAGGATAGGATAGAGATGCTGTTAAACTTTGTCCAAAATGAAAGCTTTAGCTGAAGTACCTTGGAGTTGCTCTGGTGATTGTTTGCAAAGTTCTATTGATATTTTATTTTCTTCCCTTCAAAATTATGTAAAGCTCATAGTCTGTAATGAACTTTTATTTTTAATGTACTGTTTTCTCTCTTAGTGAAAGAATATTATTTTCTTGCTCAAAGTCGATGAGCCTGATATTGTTTATGATAAAATTGATAAATGCTACTGGCCCCGTTTTTCATTATTACAACAAAATACCTGAATCAGGCTAACTACAAAAAAAGGTATTTATTCAGTTCACACGTCTGAAAATTCAAGGGCATAGTGCTGTCATCAGTTTGGTTTTGGGGAAGGTCTCATGGTGGATGGTAGGAATTACACCATGTGGTCAAACAGGAAGCCAGAGAGGTCAAGCTCCACCAGTCTTTTTAAGGGCACGTCCCCATGACTTAAGGAACTCCCCCAGGTCCTAATTCTTAGAGGTACCACCACCTCTTAACACCTCCACGGTAGAGACCAAGCTCCCAACACACAAACACTTGGGGGATATTCTCAAACTATAGCCAAATCATTGTAACCTCTGAAATGCATCACCCCACTCACTTTACTCCTTCTTGGAAAGAACAGGATGCTTCTTTTGCCTAGGACTTTGCTCTCCTCAGCCACACCATTCTATGAAACACTTGCTCTGCATCCCAAATGCTTCACTGACAGGTTCCCTATTATACAGGGCAGGTAGGTCAGAGTCATTGGCATTTATGTGAGTGATGAGTTCTGTTTCATCATGAATAAGCTGAATATTCATATCCTAGACTATCTGAGCTTCTGGCTCCTTCTTGTTCATAGATCCAGTAATAACATCACATAAGCCTATTTTATAGTGGAAAAAACCCTCAAATCTCACTGATAGTATTATAGTTTTTAAACACACATGTCTCTAATATTGAGTTATTTTATAATACGTAAAGAATTCTCTGAAATTTTAAACAATATAAAATAACTCTCAGACATTTCATAGGCAAATTGAAGCAGGAGGAGGTATGTGAATCAGTCTTGAATGATACCCTTAATTTCATCTCCAAAGCATTGGGCAAGGTCAAGAAAGAAGACAAATTCTCCTCACTCTAATTTTTTTTCAGTCTTAGATGAGAACAGTTAAAACCATAAGCTTTAAGATCACTGACAGTGGCTATTATGTTTCCTGGGAGTGTCTATATTCTCTCTGCAAGGGGAAGACTACTTTTAAAGTGAGCTTTATGGGGCTTGACCACAGCCCCATTGTTCCCATTAAACTAGGACCCTCACAGCCAGAGAACATACAGCCTTAAAATACAAGCGGGATTGTGCACAAGCAATATTTTGGAGGCTGTTCTCAAAACACATCATTATCTGACTTTTCTTTTTCAATAATTTGTTAGCAAGCTGCCTCCTCTATAATCAGACCAGCAGGAAGGCAGAAAAGCATGTGAGTTATTGTATTTCTATTGCTTGGGACTCAGGAGACAATATCAATTTTAATCCACTGAAATGTAGAAATGTCTTTGAGGGAATACCATTTGGAATAAGACCTTTGGAAATGTCTGGTCTACTTGAAGGAGTGTGCAGAAATTCTCATTTTATGGCATTTAACTTGTCTAGATCCTTCTGAGTGAACATTATGGTTACAAAGTAGATGTTAGCTAATGTTTTATATAAGTTTTCCAACAAGATTTGGGAATAGAAATGTGGGCAGATGATTGATATAGTTATTTATTTCTCTGTCCTGCTATGAGCATTCTCATTTCCTACATGATTATGGTGAAGGCTCTAGGTTGAGCCTAAGATATGCTCATGATTGGGTACTTATATATTTAATTACACCCTGAGCCCTGAAGAAGCCCTTTCAGAGAGTAGTGGAGCTCCCAAGTGTAGCATGTGTCTATCAATTGTACTCTGGTAGGTCCATTTTACTTCATCCTGGACCTTATTAGAAGGACTACAGTAAAATAATTGTTTAAAAGAGTTGCTTTTGAAAGCCTTTATAAGTCATTTAATGCATGACAGCACTGCTTTGAAGCCCTTATTGCAGAGTATAACCAGACCCCTTTGAACCTAGATATGAGAAAATCTGGTGAGGTCACCAGCTGCACTGTGTGGGCACTGACACCTTGGGTGTCAGCATGACCAGCCTTGAACCCTTAGGCAAAGGCTTGATGGTTGCCTGGCAGATTTTCCGTTTTTCTCTATGACCAATGATTTTTAACTCTTAGCAATTTTTCTTACCAGAGGATATCTGGAAATGTCCAGATACATTTTTAGTTATCACAACTGGAGGTGGATTGGGAGGAGTTTTGCCTGATGAAGAGATACATTTGCTCAGGGTTGTTTGGGATGCCTTTTGTCCTCATTTAGTGGAATGGAAACTTTTCAACATTTGAATCTTTTGTGCAAATAAAAGGAGAACTCTGGAGATACACAAGTATACTCTTGAAAAAACTTGAGAGAAAGAAACATTTGCTAGAAGAACATTTTTTTCTATTTTACGGAGATGAGTGGTTTATGAAATTTTATGTTTATTGAAATCATCACTTCAGTAGAACTCTTGGTCATTCATAAGAGGTTTGAATTTCACAGATTGAGTCAATGGTCCTATAAAGTTATTGACAATTATTTTGCAGACTCTGCTCTCAGTTCTGACATTAAAATTTTAGAGATCTTTACATAATACATGGGATTATATTGTGTGTTGAATTACACAAAAGTTCTTCTATGGCAGACCATGTTTGAAACAATTTTTTTTTTTTGTGGTACTGGGGATTAAACTCAGGGCCTCCACTTGTGCCAAACCTTTATGTCTTTTGCTTTAGTTTACTTTTCAGGTAGGGTCTCATGATTTTGTCCAGACTGACTTCAGGCAGTAATCCTCCTCTCTCCATCTCCTGAGTAGCTGAGATTACATGCTACCCCTCTATGTTTGGTTGAAGTAATATTTATAATTACACTGACCTGAGAAAATGTCACTGTGCCTGTGTATCACAGAAATACAAATATTGTTGATCATGTGAAGACAGAAGACTATATCAGTGTAGTCTGCAGAAGTTGGGAAGGTTTATAGACCTTTGGTCAAACAATCGTTGTAGATAAGGTTCCCCAGAAAGCAGGCTCAAACAGTGATTTGTGTGCAAGTGTGTTGTAGGGAGGAGCGTTCTTGAGCTCTACCTCTGGAAGAATAAAGTAAGATTAGATAAAGGGAGAAGCTGGACCTTGACGCAGTGGCAATAGAGACTTCAGCAGATCTCATGGGTGGATGGAGCCGGCATGCCCTAGAGTGAACCAAATAGAGGCAAAAGTGTGGGGCTTCATAGTCTGAAGCTGACCATCATCAAATGTGAAGTGATTGACAGAAGGGGTAGAATTTTGGGTGAGGTGACAGTTTAGACACAGGTAATTCTGGATGAACGCCGAAAATCTTCAGTGATCAATGCTGTTAGCAGCCAGAAGAAAAAGTGTCTCAATTTTAAAGGGGCCATCACAGCAGCTGCCATGAAAGTTTATTTGTGATAAAGAGACCTATACCGGGGTCACTCTAGAATCTGGGTTTTCAAGTGTAGATGATGAAAGAAGCCTTATTTTGAGAAATAAATTATCATTCAAACCCCATATGAATCAAGCCTAAGATCCATCATGTTAATTAATATCACTAGGTGATATTGACATCAATTTCTCATGGTAGTGAAATGTTAGCTTAGTCCCATTTCCAGAAATGTATAAGATGCTTCCAGTCTCTGCAGAGTTGAAACATTTCTCATACTTTGAAAGATGAGTGCATTCTGGATGTTCTTTGTTAATAATCATAAAGGTAGTTTAAAATGTCAAAGATGTTTGTTTTCAGGCCCTTTGTTGTGCTTTTCAAGCCCAAGTTGGTAATCCAGGGGCTAGAGCTAAAAGACTGTGTTGTAAATGTGTTGTCTTACTTCTGCATGGAAAATTTCACCTGGTCACCATACTTCTGAGTCTCTTAGAAAAGAACTGATTCACATCGTGGAAAAATCAAATGCTAGTTATTAATACCATCAGAATGGCTGGACTATGAATCTTATCCATGGGAGACAGTATGTAGGATTAAAAGCATAGACACATATCCCTATTTGCAGATGACATGATCTTATACTTCAAAAACCCAAAAAACTCCACCCAAAATCTTCTAGACACCATAAACAGCTTCAGCAATGTGGCAGGATACAAAACCAACTTACAAAAATCAGTAACCTTTCTATACACCAACAATGAACAAATTGAGAAAGAACATAGGAAAACAATTCCATTTACAATAGCCTCAAAAAAAAAAATCAAATACCTAGGAGTAAACTTAATGAAGGATGTAAATGATCTCTACAAGGAGAGCTACAAACCACTGAAGAAAGAGATCATGGAAGACTACAGAAGATGGAAAGCTCTCCCATGTTCATGGATTGGCAGACTCAACATAGTAAAAATGGTTATACGACCAAAAGCAATCTACATGTTCTGTGAGATTGCCATCAAAATCCCAAGGACATTCATTACAGAGATTGAAAACTCTACCCTAAAGTTCATTTGGAAGCACAAAAGATGTGAATAGTCAAGGCAATACTGAGCAAAAAGAGCAATGCTGGAGTTCACAATACCCGACTTCAAACTATACTACAGAGCCGTAGCAATAAAAACAGCATGGTACTGGCACAAAAACAGATATGAAGACCAGTGGAACAGAATAGAGGACCTGGATATGAATCCACATAGCTATCCCACCTTATTTTTGACAAAGGTGCCAAAAATGTATGATGGAGAAAAGATAGCCTCTTCAACAAATGTTGCTGGGAAAAGTGAGATCTGCCTGCAGAAAACTGAAACTAGATCCATGCCTGTCACCCTGTACTAGTATCAACTCAAAGTGGATTAAGGACATTAATATCAGACCTGACACCTTGCAGTTAGTACATGAAAGAGCAGGGAATATCCGGAAACAAAGGCAAGGACTTCCTCAGTAGAACTCCAGCAGCCCAGCAACTAAGAGAAAGGATGAACAAATGGGACTACATGAAATTAAAAAGCTTCTGCATAACAAAAGAAATGGTCTTTAAATCAAAGAAACCACCCATAGAGTGGAAGAAAATATTTGCTAGCTATATATCAGACAAAGGATTGATACGCAGAATATACAGAGAGCTCAAAAAACTAAACTCCAGAAAAAACAGTGAACCAAAAAAGAAGTGGGCAACTGAACTAAACAGAACTTTTTCAAAGGAAGAAATCCAAATGGCCAAAAAACAGAAGAAAAAGTGCTCACCCTCTCTGGCCATAAAGGAAATGCAAATCAAAATCACACTATGATTCCACCTCACCCCTGTTAGAATAGCTGTCATCAAGAACACCACTAACAACAAATGCTGGCAAGGATCCAGGAAAAAGGAACCTTCATACACTGCTGGTGGGAGTGTAAGCTAGTACAACCACTTTGGAAAGCAATATGGAGGCTTCTTAAAAAACTAAACATAGATCTGCCATATAATCCAGCAATCCCACTCTTAAGGATATACTTGAAGGAATGCAACTCAAGTTATTTCAAAAGCACCTGCACACCCATGTTTATTGCTGCACTATTTATAATAGATAAGCTATGGAAACAGCCAAGATGCCCCACAACCGATGAACGGTTCATGAAAAGGTGGTTTTTATACACAATGGAATTTTACTCAGCCACAAAAAAGAATGAAATTTTGTCATTAGCATGTAAATGGATGGAACTGGCGAACATCATCTTACGTGAAGTTAGCCAGGCTCAGAAGGCCAAAAATCGCATGTTCTTTGTTATATGCAGATTGTAGACCCCAAACAAAAGCAGAAATGTTATTGGACATGGAAACCTAAAACTTAAGTGTGGTTGATGTGCTCACTGTAGAGGAGTGAATATAGTAATCTAAAACTGGCAGAGGCCACTGTGGGAAGTAGGAAAGAGGTCTGGTAGAGATGAATGTGGATTGCAATACACATGTGCATGGAAACAACACCAGGAATCTCTCAGTATTGCTATCTTTATCTCAAACTAGCAAAAGCAATATGTCTTCAGAATAATCCTATGAGGCAGGTGTTGCAATTTCCTCCTTCTTGCAGATGGAGGAAAACAAGATGACAAAAGGTTATGATAGAAACAGGAAGAGAGTGTTGCATCTGAAAGCAAGTGCCACATCATTGCAGTGTGGCTGAGGTAAGCCCCCTGCCATGAAATCACAGTCTGACAACTTGTGTGCAGACTACACATGGGCCAGAGTCCTCTCCGCGTGGTGATCAGCTGCAAAGGTGTTCCTCCTGGGTTTACTTCATACAGCAGAAACATTAGCTTTGCTCTCTCTGGGGCCATCTGTCTTGAGTTAGTTATTTATTTCAAGAGAATAAAGAGCATGAAAATTCCTCTGGCCATGGAATTGCTAAATTATTTGGCATATGTCTCCTCAAGAATATAAAACAAAGTCATTCTCACTAAACAGCATTTTGTTTTATTGCTGGTTAAAGATTAAATTATCTAAGCATTTGCTAGAGACCTCTGGGAGTCAATCTATTTCTGTTCCTTGCATTGTAGTTCTGTCTGGGTATTTGGAGAACTAGGAAATAGGTGGAAGAAATAATATCAGGGATGAAAATTGTTCGTAATCTTTTTTGCAACAGAGCTTTATGTAGATATAGTGCATTATCTTTGGTTTTTTAGCCATCATTTGGAACCAAATGACATTTAAATCAGAGAGAAAATGATACATATGTGATTTTGAAATCTCTAAAATCTTGCATTTGGCCAGTTCTCTATGGTTGCTCAATCAACATATCTTTTTCTATAAGTAAAACGGCTTATGATCTTTTTTCTGTGCCAGGAAGTTCCAAAGCTATCTGTGAGAAGTAAATCTTAAGAGAAACAGTTTTCTTTTGGGAAATTTGTGAAAAGGGATATTCAATTATTTAAAAGTAGACCAATCTTGAAATCATGGAGAAAATGATGTTCATATTGTGTTTTAAAAATAAAAGAGAATCCATAGGTATGCACGGTCCTTTGCACTAATTGGCTAAAAAGAGATTCAGGTAGAGGATGACACAGTATAATTAAATAAAAGAAAAGGATGGCTGCGAACCAGTCAGGGTAAAAAGATAAATCAAAAGAACAAAAATCTTTTTGTATATATAAAGACATTTTTCAAAAAGAATTATGTGACTATATGAATCATAGTGAAACAGATTAAGTGGGAATATGTAGGGGAAAAACATTCCAGAAGACTGAAAATACTATATATGTATGTAACATATATATTTTATACATAAAACAAATAAAATACTATATATATATCCCCTCTACTGATTCCTTTGAAAACAAAGTTAATGATAGATATTTAAAACAAAAATTTACCCTCTCTCAAGCCAGTGAAATAGACAAATTTTCTAGGATGTCACTGAGTACTATCATCAGAGAAGATAAATTTTAAGAGTGGATTTTCAAATTTTAGAGGAAACAGCTATTGGTTTTCTGTTTTGTTCTGTGAGCTTCATAGCTACATTTGCATATGAAAATGCTTCCATGATACTGTAGTTAACTAACTGGCAAACAGCTCAAATATATATTGTGGGTTAGTAGTGCCAAAACAATCAGTTGATCTGATAAAACTACAAGTAAATTTGATAGAGGGGAAGGAAGCAATCAGTTTTCTCTTAAGAAAATACTTGCTTTCCCCTGTAACTTCATGTTCACTAAATTTATATTATGAAGAAATCAAGTGATTATATTAGTAAGTGATTATTAATTAATCTTGAAAAGATTGAGTGATTTATAGAAATTGGCAGTAAAATCTTTAGAAAAACACCACACTTGTGTAAGTACAGTCTGAACATATTCTCATAAAAGTTAGCCATTATTTGGATGCCTCCTTTATGAAGGCTTCTTGTGAAAGTATTGGAACAACGACTTCATTCTCTAACCATTTAAAAAATGACTGAAGGATGAATGAAGGAAAAAATATCTTTCACCCTGAATCCTAGATCTGTTATTTGGATGAAGAAACAGATCATCCTGGTCAATCCCAAACAAGTGATTGTCTGGCAGGCACATTTCTGTTATTCAAATGTAAGCTGATATGCAATAGACATTAGTTTGCTTCTCCAGCAATAATTCATTGCTCCCCTATGATACAGAGCAGCCACCAGTATGGAGAACTGACGTGACCTCTAGCTTCGTAGATAGACTCTAATCCCATTTCCCTGGTCACAGGAATTGAATAAGGGGTACCACATGATATGAGTAGTTCTAATCAGAATCAGGTCCACGGCATTTGTTCACAGGTGGAGAAGCGTTGATGTGAAGTCTGGAACTGCTGCAAATATTTGGCTACTGTGAGGAAAGCCAGTCTCAGGCTAAAGCTCAAATATCAGGGTGGCAGAGCTGTGTGTATCCTAAGAAATGGAGTAAAGCCCTGGTCAAGCCATGGCAGGAGCTGAAACATCTGGACACATGACCCAATGCATTCCATTAACTGTGTTAGCCAGTTTGTGTTGAGTCTTCTGTCACTGCCTATGACATCATCCTGAGAAGTCCAACAATTTGACAGCACCAGGCCCAAAGACTATTGTCTCTCCTGCCTCTGCTTCACCATACACGAACACCAATATGAGATTTTCTTTTCTAGCTGTTTCTAGATTGTGATTTGGGACAGAGAGAGGATAAAAGGTGAAGGAGACTGTCCTTAACTCCAGATCTTAGCTTTGAAAAACCTTCAAATATTTGTTGGTAGCAAAGTTGAGTTATTTAAACTCTTTATTTTGAAGTGATTACAGATTTACAAGACTGCAAAGAAACCTCACAGAGTCTCTTGAATCCTCAGTTCTTCTCCAAATGGCAAGTGATAGCCTACATAATTTCAGTTTCATATCAAAACAAGAAAATTCACGTTGGCATATGCTAAGCAATGTTTATGTTAAGAAGGATATTTACCTCAAGAGAAGCTTAAAGTAAACACTAATGGTTCATCAATTGTTATTGCAGTTGGCATATTTGCAATGCAGTGGTGTGTTGTTATGTGGGTTCTACATGCTTATCATGAAACTTTCTAACTGTGTGACCTTCAGCAAGATAAGTAGTTAGTTAGCTTCTACAGGTCCTTGGGTTTTATAATTTGTAAAGTGGTAATATAGGAATGTGCCTTTCATCATGGAACAAGAAAATACCTAGCAAATATCACATATTTCACACACATATGAATATAAGTGTGTGTGCATTCACGTATGTGTGTATATGCATTAGCACATCCAGGGTGGGCATGCCAAATCCAAAACTCTAAAATCTGAAATGCTTCAATACCCAAAATGTTCTACTCCATGAATTCTCATGCTGAAAATTATTTTAAAAAATTGTATTAAATTACCTTCAGGCTATGGGTATAAGGTATACATGAAGCATAAAAGAATTTTGTTTAGGGTTGGGTCCCAGCCCTCAAATAATATCATTATATACACGCAAACATTCCAAAGTACAAAAAAATTCACAATCTCGAACACTTCTGTTCCCTAAAATTTCAGATAAGAGACACTCAACCTGCATATACATACTCATACATGTGTGCACATATGTTCATTTTATTGTAGGGCTTGGAGTGTTTCTTAAATGTTTAAACAAATACATAATAAATAGTGTTAGGCTTTTCTTTTTGACACATTGCTAATCACATCAATACTTTATTTGGGGTTGCATCCATGAAGGAGAAATAACTTGTGATTATATTTTCGTGTGACTTTAGTTTTTGTGAAAGTTGTGAGAGATGTCTGTATTAGCACTATAACATGCCTAATAACATTGCTGTAAAACATCAAAGCTCCAGCCAGGAGCAGTGCCTCAAGTCTGTAATCCTAGTGACTTTGGAGGCAGAGGTTGGGAAGATTGAGCTTTAAGGGCAGCCTGGGCAAAAACTTCAGGAGACCCCATCTCAACCAATGACTGGATATGGTGGTGCATGCCTGCCAACCCCAGCTATGTGGGGAAGCACAAATAGGAGGATCAAAGTCCAGGCAGGTTTGGGTATAAAGCAAGACTCTATCTCAACAATAACCGATACAAAAAGCGCTGCCAGTGACTCAAACGGCAGAGCACCTGCCTAGTGTGAGGTCCTGAGTTAAATTCCCCAGTACTGAAAACAAATAAATAAATAAATAAAATTTAAAACTCCAGAAAATAGCTGGGTGCAGTAGGCAAATAATGATCTAAACCTCATATGCAAATCTGAGAGAGCCTACTGGATTTTAATAACTGAAGTTGTTTGATTTTGCACCCTACCAAATTCCAGGCTGATTGAGACATTTCGTGGAGTGACCTTCAACAACTGAAAGAGTCCTCACCTTGCCCTGCATGCATGTGCCTCCAATGCAGCGCTTTGCAAAGAGTGGCCAGGGCAACACCCATATGGACACCACGGGGTGATCCTCAAGGACCTAGTCCAGGCTTGTGTATGAGGCTGTCTGCGAGAGGGCTGAGAAATCTCAACAGATTCCTTGTGCATGAAGATAAGAATGCTGCTCTCTTGCCACAAATCTGTTTTCCTTAAAACATGATAACAAAGAGTGTGAAAGAAATAAGTATCTATGACACCATAAATACTAACATTAGGATGAAAGCAATGAGAGAGGAGAAAGGGAGTAGGGGATGTGGCTAAAGCAGTAGAGCACCTTCCTAGCAAACTCAAAGCCCTGAGTTCAAACCCCAGTACTGCAAACCAAACCAAACCAAACCAAAACAAAAGTCAAACAATTCAGATCAAAATTGGGAAAGAAATGCATAGGAATAGAAAAGAAAGATCATTATTCAAAGCAATACCTCAAGATAAAATTTAGGATCTTAAAATTTAAAACTCAGAATAATCAAAATAAGTTCATCTAGATAGATTGCCCTTTCTGAAAGACTTGATTTGTATGAATTTAAATTTTTAATAATCATATAGCAAAATTGGTTATTTTGAGTGTATGGTTTTATAAATTTTAACACATGGATAGTTTTACATCGCTACTCTGCAATCTGTATAAGAACAGTTCTACTACTCTAAACTCCCTGTTCCTATGCTGTTGCAGTTTGAACCTCCCCTTCCCTCCTTCCTCCTATCCTTCTGGCAAATATTTTTGTATTTGTTTTGTCTTTTAAAGGAAATCATTTAAGGAGAATCATGCACATTTTTGACTTATTTCACTACGTATGCTTTGAAATTCATCCAAGTTATTGCATATATAAACAGTTCATTCCTTTTTACTGTTGTGTAGTATTCCATTCTGTGGATGTATAAATCTTTGTTTATTCATTTATTTGTTGAAGGACATTTGGCTTGCTTTCCATTTTTGCTGATTATCAATAGAAATGCTACAAAGGTCATGTATAGAGTTTATGTGAACATCAGTTAAATTCCCTGGAAAGGGATTTCTTGGTCATTTAGTAAATGCATGTAATCTTTAAAGAAATTGCCAACCTGTTTTGTTGAGTGTCCTTACCACTTTGCATTGTTGCTAACAATATACAAGGTTTGCAGCTGCTTGCCAACAGTTGATATTCTCTCTCTCTGTACAACACACAAGCACACACACACACACACACGCACACACACGCAAGAAATTCTAATAGACGTGTGGTGTTTATATCTTCTAATGGCTTTAATTTGCATTTTCCTAGTGACTCTGATCATTGCTGATATATTGTCATGTTCTCTTTTTTTGGGGTTTGCACTCAGGGCCTCACACTTGCTTAGGCAGGTGCTCTACTTCTTGAGCCCCAACTCCAGCCCTGCTGTCATGTTTTAGTCATCTACATTTTCTCTTTGGTGAAATGTCTGTACAAATCTTTTGTCCATTTTAAATAGGATTGTTTTTTACTGGTATGTTTAGAAGTTTATTTACATATTCTGGATATAAGTCCTGTTACATGTATGATTTTCAAAATGTCTATAGCTTGAATTTTCTTTCTCTGAATAGTATCATTCATAGAACCAAAGATTTTAATTTGATTTATGAAGTTTTTACTTGTAAGATCACACTTTTTGTATGATATTTAAGGAATATGCTTAACTGAGGTAATGAAGATTTTTTTCTAATTTTTTGAAATACTTTTTCATTTAAATTTTGACTTAGATACATTTGATTAATTTAGGTTTTTTTGTGAAGTTCTCTCTTTAAAAAATGTTTGTCCAATTGTCTCAACTATTTCTGGAAAAGGGCATCTTTCTCCTCATTTATTTACCTTTTTACCATATAAAAAATGAATTGGCCCAAGAGAATGAGAGAACAAGTCTCAGTCTGAGAAGAAATATTTGCAGATACCTGATGAAGGACTTTATCCATGATATACAAATAGTTTTAAAACCCAATGATAAGAAAATGAGCAATTTGATTCAAACAATGGGCAGAAGACCTGAAAAGACACCTTTCTTAGAAGATATGCAGATGGAAAATAAGTAAATGAAAAGACATTCCACATCGTATGTCAGTCGAGAATTGCAAAATAAAACTGAGATGCAGCTACACACCCATCTACTAACGCCAAATCCCACTGTGTGAGGATGTGGAGTAAAAAGAATGCTAATTTGCTGCTGGTCATAATGCAACATGGAGCAAGCCCTTTGCAAGACAGTGTGGCAGTTTATTATAACAGTGACCACACACCTACCATATAATCCAGATCCTTGTTATTACTCCCAAAAGCTGAAAACTTTTGTAGACACAAAATCATATGCAGGGATATTTATTCATAATTGCAAAAACTTGTAACGGCCAAGATGTCCTTCAGTAGGTGGTGGATAAGTAAGCTGTGGTGTATGCAGACAATGCAGCATCATTCAGCACTAAGAAGAAATGAATTTATAGTTTTTATTTTTTGGCAATATTGGAATTTGAACTCAGGATTTTATGCTTCCTAGGCATAAATTAATTTTAGAATGGGCTTGTCTATATTGTCAAAAACATCCTACTAGAATTTAGACTGCAATTATATTTTATTTATAGATCCACTTGGGGAGGATGGGCATCTTTACTATGTTGGAATCTATGTCCATGAACATAGATTCCAATTTTTTACAATTATTGTAATTATGTACATTAAAATTTTTGTTTTGTGATTGACTATTTTTCATTGGTGTTATTTGGAAATATGATTGGGTTTTATATGTTGACCTTGTATCTTGTAATCTTTTGCTACTTTCACTTACTAGTTTTTTTTTTGTGTGTGTGTGAATTCCTTGGAATTTTCTATCTAGGAAGTCAGGTTGTCTGAGTAGGAACAGTTTTGTACTTTTGTTTTAATCTATATGTTCCTCTCTCCCTTATTGCTCTCAGGAGACTTCCAGCATACTAGTGACTCTCATTGTTCCTATTCTTACTATTCTTAGGATGATGGTGTTACCAACCATCTGGTTAGGATCCCTTTGCTACACCTTGGTGGAAATCATAAGCAGGTGAGGAGAAGCTCTTCCAGTATTGGTATCTCAGTTTCCTTGAGTCCCCAATCCCAAGAGGTTGGACTGGCACACCCAGAGGTTTATAATTCCAAACGCTGAGAGCTAAGAATCTACTGCTCCTGGTTTTAGAAGCCTGAAACTCATGACTCTAGGTCTTCAGGTTAGAGTTTTATTGCTGTCAGTTTTAACTACCAGTGACCCCAGCACTTGGTAGGTCCTGGAATTCTCGGCTTCCAGCAGTTACGGTGGCAGCAGCAGGGAGCAGCAGGGAGTGCCTGCTAGTGTGCCAGTGCCTGAACATGCCCTGGATGAGGGGACCCTCAGCTACTGTAATGACCAGTGTTAACAGCTCTCAGGTTTGGGATGTTGAGACCCTTTGCCCTTGATTCCTGGAAGCTCCCTGGAACTCTTCAAGTCACTGGGGCCCACAGTTTCTCATATTTAGCTCTTCACAGCTCTGCAATCTGTGCCTTGTCATTTTCTGGATCTCTTTTTTTAAAATTAGGATATATTCATTGTATAGCGGGGATTCATTGTGACAATTCCAAATAGGCTTATATTGTACATTGGTTAGATCACCCCCATTGTCTCTCTTCTTAACCCCCTCCCCATCTCACTTAAAACAATTGCAAGAGGTTTCATTGCAAGAGGTTCTGTTTCATATAGATATATGAAGTCCATCAACTATATATGCTCATGTTAATCTCCTTTATTCACACTTTCCTCTCCCAGTAGTTCCACCTCAGACACACGCTGAACCTATTTTACAGTCCTGTCTTTCATTATTAATATTTAAGTTGACGTTCAAGGAGTTTTCTCAATGTATCCCCACTGTGAGTATTTACTTTGATCTGTTCAGCCCTTTCCATTACTCTCCCTTACCCCTTTACCTCCCACTCCCTATTTTCAACAGCTTTCAACACATATTCTTATATCCTCCACCTTCACAGATGTTATGTTTTATGATGTTGCTGATCCTCTATCATTCCTTTTTCCTTTTCCTCCTTCCCCGAGTTTCATAAAATAGTTCCACTATCATAAATATGTTCTGTGCATGAGTTTGTACATGATCATGTTTGTTTTTATGTTTATGTTTACTCAGCCATAAGGAATAATGACAACATGGAGTTTGAAGGTAAATGGATGCAATTGGAGGACATCATGTTAAGTGAAGCAAACCAGGCTCAGAAAGACAAAGGTCACATGTTTCTCTCTTATGTGGAAGATAGATCCAAAAGATAAACATATACGCTTTCTGGATCTCTTCAGCCACTACCTCACCACTGCTTCAATTGAAGCTTTCACCACTCATGTTATCAGCTCAACCCATTCTACTAATGATAAAAACAACAGTAGGCAACAAGTGAGCACCAAGATAAGCCTTTTACTGGGCCTAAAGTTCCAACAGCAGAAGGAAGCACAGGAAAGTGTTTCCTGGATGAACAACCTGATTAAATAACCAGAAGGAGAATGTGGCAAAGGTGTTTGCATCAATAATGGCAGTCCTTCATGCAAATAAAGGATAGTGTTTGCATCAACCACAGGCCTTCCACTGGGCCATGAGGGGAAGTGCTCTTCCTCTGGCCTAGGTGAAAATGACTGATAGAAGCTTGTGATGCAAGAGGTCTGGAACAGTCATGGCTGGAACAGTGCTTTCTGGAGCCAGAGCTGTGCTTTGGCAGCAAGCAGCTGTGGCTGCTATGAAGCTTCCTCAAGGCATTTGTGGAGGGTTTAAAGGAGCTGCACTGCCATGAGGACAGTGCAACCTGCTGCTTGGCTGATGGTCCTCTGCTCGAGGCAGCCATGGCTCCCAGGAAGGGTCCAGCAATTGTCAGATAGGGAGTCAAATTGTCCCAGCCCCTAACAGCTCAGCTTACTTAAAGGAAAATAAACCTTCAAATGGGTGTGCATTATCAGTGTTTTAACAACATTTAACAGTGATTTCTCTTAAGCAAATACTGTGGAGAGAGTTGGATCACTTTACCTGTCTCACAAGTATTGTATAATATGGACAAAAATTTGCCAGAGATGCCTTTTTTTCATAAGGAGACAGTTTAATTTTTCTTGACACATATTAATTGTACATATTAATGGGTTCACTGTGATATTTCCACATATGCTTAGAGCATTCATTGATCCTATCCATCCACACTTATTCCATGCCTTCCCCTCCTCTACTCTTCAGCACCCTTCTGAGTCTCTAGTTAATATTATTCTATTTTTTGATTGACATTTTTTCAGTTTGCACATATGAGACAGCACAAATGATAATTGACTTTCTGTGTCTGGCTTATTTTGCTGCAAATAACAGGGTTTTGTTTTTCTCCAAAGCTGAATAGTATGCTGTTGTGTATATATGCTATGTTTTCTTTATGCATTCATCTATTGATGGGTGCCAAGGCTTATTCCATATCTTAGCTATTATGAGTGGTGCTGAAATAAATGTGGGCACACAGGGATCTCTTTTGTATACTGACTTCATTTCCTTTGGAAATATACCCAGGAGTGGGATGGCTGATTTATATGGTAGACTTATTTTTAGTTTTTTGTGGAAACTCCATATTGTTTTCCATAGTGGTTGTAGTAATTTACATTCCCACCAAGAATGTGTAAGAATCTCTTTTTCTCTACATCTTCACCAGCAAATATGTTTTTAGTTTTTATTTTTGGCAGTACTGGGGTTTGAATTCAGGGTTTTGTGCTTGCTACTACCACTTGAACCATGTCTCCAGCACTTTTATTTTTTTGAGAATAGTTGCCCTTAAATGTGACTTGGGACTTTTTTCTTTCAGGTTTAAGAAATCTTTGTTCTGAACTTTTGGCAATTTTAACTATAATATGTTGTAGTGAAGGTCTTTTCTGTTCATGTCTATTTAGGATTTTATAAGTCTACTATATGTGGATGTTCTTGTCTTTCCCAAGATTAGGGAAGTTTTATAATCTTATTTTATTAAATAGCTTTTAAAAATGCCCTTATGCTTTAGTTCTTCTTTCAACCTTAGACATGCCAATGATATGGATATTTGATTGTTTAGTGGTGTCCCAAAGATCTGGAATGCTTGTCCATTTTTCTTCTTTTTTTTTTCTGACTGAATGTAATATTTTGAAAGGTCTGTATTTAAGCTCCACTGTTCTTTCTTTTGCTTGGTCTAGTGTGTTGTTGAGGCATTCAACGAATTTTTATTTGACTTATTGAGCTCCTCATTTCCAAGATTTGTTTGGTTCTTTTCCAAAATCTTTATTTGCTGGATTTCTTATTCATATCCTGCATTGCCTGCTTAATTTTCTTTGATTATCTGTATTCTCTTGGATCTCATTGAGTTTTTAAGAAATTATGTTTTCTGAATTCTTCATCAGGCATTTCATCTGTGTCACTATATTTGGAATCTGTTACCAGAGAAGTATGATCTTTTGGAGGTGTCATATTACATTGTCTCTTCATATTTCTTTTATTTCTATTCTGAGATCTGTGGATCTAGTGTATTAGGTGACTCTACCACTTTTATGGGATGGTCTTCTTCATAAGTGGCTTTCTCCTGAAAATGTGTCTTGGAGCATTAGTTTGCTATGCAATGTTTAATTTATTTCCAGCTTGGAACCATAGTGTAATTTCCTGGTAGCTTCCTGGCTGTTATTAGTGAGTTTGGGCACAGTACATACTATATGTTTGTTGGGAAGACACACTGTCTCTGTGGGTCATACAAGAGTGGAGACACTGTGAGTTCAGACAACAGAGTGTGTGGGGTGTACATGTATGGCTACTCTTACAGAGGGAGTGGTGGAACCTGCTAGGTGATGGGGATTTTCTCAGGCATTGTTGACATTGGCTCAGTCCCTGGCACTCACCAGTAGTGGTGAGTGTCCTGCAGCACATGTCCTCCAGCTGACAGTGGTTCAGGCCCAGGTGCTTCCCAGGGAGAAGTGGAGGCAGGAATCACAACACCCCCTTGGTGATGACCACACCTAGTCTTGTCAGCAATGTGTTCCACAGGTGTGGGGGTAGCTGATGGTGAGAACTACACAGGTGCCATAGCAGTAGAAGTTGTGAATGTTCCTCTGTGCTGCTATTGTGGTGTGTCCATCCAGGAAGCCCCTAGCAGTGGGGGCCAGGGTGAAGTTTTGAGGAACTGGTTTATTTTATGTAGGTTGTTGCACTACTGTGAATAGACTTGTTGGTGCTGCAGCTCGATGCTCCTTTTAATGTTGGTGTGATATGTAGTGATATGTTCTCATTCTTTACATTGCAATTTTTGCTTCCTCTCTTGTTTTTATTATGTCAGTGTTGATAGAGGTTTATCAATTTTATTCATCTTTTCAAAAGAATCAGCTTTTAATTTTATTGACTTCTTTCTTTTTGTTTTCTATGTCATCATTTTCTGCTCTCATCTTTTTTCTTTCCTTTCTTTGCTTGCTACGGATTATTTTGCTTTTTGTTTTCTAGTTTCTTTAGGTGGAAGCTAATCTTACTGAGTTGCCACATTTCTTTTCTAGTGTAGCTTTTGCCTGGTAATATTGGACTTAAAAATGACCATGAAAGCTGAAACTGTACAAAGTGATCTTAGAAAAGCAATCAATAGGAAAGTTAATGATATTTCCATGACTATTAGCAATGTTTGCAAAAATTTAAAACTTCCTTACTGCTTAGTACAAGTATTTAGTACAATAATAAATGTGAAACAAATATTTACTAATAGGTTATAATTTAACACATTTTAAAATAAATTTTTAATTAGGATATATTCATCATATAGAGGGGGATTCAGAGTGACAATTCAGATTAGACTTATGTTGCACATTAGTTGCATTGCCTCCATCATCTCTTCCCCTCACACCCTTCCCTGCCCTACTTAAAGCGGTTGCAAGAGGTTTCTTAGTTCTATTTGGTATAGGTATATGAAGTCCATCGACCATTCACCCTTATATTAATCTCCTTCATTCACCCTCTCCCCTCCCACTAGTATACATATACACACACATACACACAGTACCTATTTTACAGTCCTGTTTTTTGTTATTAATATTTAAATTGATGTTCACAGGGGTGTCTCAATGTATTCCCACTGTGGGTATTCTTTACTTTGGTCTGTTCAACCCTTTCCATTTATTCTCCCTCACTCCTTTACCTCCTACCTCCCCGTTTTTCAACATCTTTCAATACAAATCTTGATATCCTCTATCTTCACGTATTATGTTCTACGATATTACTGATGCTCTATCATTCTCTTTTCCTTACCACCTTTCCCCAAGTTCCATAGAGTAGTTCCACTATCACAAACATGTTCTACATCTGAGTTGTATATGGTCATGCTTGTTTTTGTGTATATGTTTATCTTTGGATCTATCTTCCACATATGAGAGAAAACTGGCAACAAACAACAAAAGGGTAGCTTATCCTTTTGTAGCATTTACAGTGCTTTGAAGGTTTATATTCTTCTTAAATGATATAATGATTTATTAATATTCCTTAGAAAAGGTTATAAACACTTTTATTAATATATATTAGCTGTATGGGGGGGTTTCATTGTGACATTTCCATACTTGTTTGTGTTCTCGATGACAACCATTCTGACTGGAGTGAGGTAGAATCTTAATGTAGTTTTGATTTGCATTTCTTTCTTGGCCAGGTATACTGAGCATTTCTTCATGTATTTATTGCCCATTTGTACTTCTTCCTTTGAAAATTGCTCAGTTCATTTGCCCATTTATTAATTAGGTTTTTGATTCTTTGTGAGTTTAAATTTTTGAGTTCCCTATAAATTCTGGTTATTAATCCCTTGTCAGATGTATAACTGGCAAAGATTTTCTCCCGTTCTGTTGGCTGTTGAGACAAAATATTTTTCCACTATCTGAATTTTAGTTTTAGCTCCTGTCTATTCTTGAGCTCTCAAATTGTTTCATTCTAGTATGTGTTAGAATTTTAAAGATTGCTTTTAAGGATATACATAGTTTCATGATAGAAGAGTTCTTGGAGGCTGATAGAATTGGAAAGTTTATTCTTTTAATGAACATTTAGAAAAAGGAGTCTTGGTACACATTCAGATGTACACAAGATAGGAGCTATGATATTTTATATGTTTGGTAAATGTGATGGTTCTGGAAAGTCCACAGCATTGGCCGTCCCAGTTAGAGTGGCCTTCCATTGTAAATACGTTGATTGTGGACACTGGCCATCCCAGATAGAGTGGCCTTCCATTGTAAATATGTTGATTGTGGACACTGGCCATCCCAGATAGAGTGGCCTTCCGTTGTAAATACGTTGATTGTGGAGACAGTCTGTTTACATGACCTCAAAGAACTTCACCTACCACACATCGCCAAACCCCGAGCCCTAGTGTTTTCATCAGTATCACCTACAACTCAATGAAATAAATTAAAATCACTCCTAAATAAACTAATACATCTGACATCAATAAAAGAGCTGGTTTTATAAAATTTTCCTGTTGTAATGGTAAGATGGCAATTTGATTTTGTGCAAAAGTAGAGAGGTTAGGGTCTTTTTAAATTAATGGGTAGACTTATTAGTTGGTTTTTATTAAGATGTTAAATTTGAGCAACAAAAATATATTGATTGAAAGTATATATGGAATATGGTGGACTTTAAATCCTGTATTACAGTACAGTTTTTCATCTGCCTTCTCCCTGAACTGGTTTGCTTTTTACTTCCAGACTGATTTATTTTAAAAAAATACCCACAAATTTACTGGTTTTAACTGACTGATTCTGTGACATTTGCACACATACAGAGATAAAATAAAATATTGTGTGGGCACAGCAGGTTGCTTTTTCCATGGTACCTTTTGATGGAAAATTGGAACAGAATATTCAAAAATTATGTATAAAATTGAGCCAGCAAAGTAGTTTCATGCAAAAAATTACCTCTTGATCAAGAAATGCAATGCTTCTGAGGGAAATGAACATAAGTTTTAAAGCCATAACTTTGTCCTAAAGCCAGTTTCTCCATGATGACATTATTCCAGAATTTTAATTACATGATTAAATGGAGATTTTCTATGATTAGACACCATCAAAGCATTTAGAGTAAGATTAATTGAAGTCGCCAAAAAGAAAAAATATCTTCTCTAGTTATTTAAAGGCTCTTGTGTATACATGCAGTCACTTGAAGTGGAAAATAGTTCTAACATGTGAATATAAGTTTCATTTTTTTTTTAAAGATAGAGTATTGGTATATAGTCCAAGCTGGTGTGAAACTCACTATGTAGTCCAGTCTGGACTTGAACTTGCAATCCTCCTGCCTCATCCTTTGAGTGCTATGATTGCAGGTGTGCATCACCCTACCTGGCTGGTTTCATTCTTAAAAGCATTATTAGCTTTTCAAAAGTGTGGAACAAAATTAAGTCAATTTTAACTTGAGACTTAACAAGCATTTTTGATGCAACAACTGAATCCATTTTTTCCCTAAAACAAATAAAATAAGTACATAAAGAAAAAAGAAAAAGTGTTGTATATACCAGAACAAAATTAAGCCAGTACCACAAAGAAATGTATGTGTGGAAAAAATATGCATGATGTAGAGACACTGGCATGGAGCACTGTTGTATCATACTTCAACTTCACAGGCCAAACAAACCTAGCAAGGAACCCAAAACACTCACACTCAGAAAAGGCCTCCTGACTATCTGGTCTTTCTTAGTTTGCATTCTGAGCAGAAAACTCTAATGCAGAACTCTGCTAGAAATCTGTCGCTGGTCAACACTTGAGTGCCATCTCTCTTCTTATGGGGAGAGCCTTGTAGACAGTGTGAGGAAGGCTCTAGCTCTCAGATCATTTATGAGAGACATTAATGGAAGAGTAAAGAAAGAAGATAAATACAGATTGTAAACTTTGCTATGAGGAAATAAGCAATATGATTAAGAGAGTAACTTGCTTTAAAGAAAGTAGTAAAAGAGTAAGTAAACATCACAGATTTTATTTTGCTTAACATTAAAAATTTAAATTATGACTTAGGGATGAGACTATATGAGAAACCTCAAAACCTGAGGGAAGAGAATTCCAGGGAAAAAGTGACATTCCTGAGGGAGGGAAAAGGACCTTTCATTTGTTCAACAGATATCATTACACAAAACCTAAGCAGAATGACAAAGTCAACCTAAATTGTAATCAGAAAGGGAATCTCCAAAGAATAATGGCATTTATTTGGGAACAGAAGAACCTTGCAATGGAGATAATATATGATAGTAGATTATAAGCATATTTGAAGAAACTGAGGCAGGTGAAATGAGGATGATTACATGAAATATTTTAAGACAATAATCCTTGGCCACAAGGGTAAATAACAGGGTGGCAGCAGTGTGGAATTGAGTAGATAGTTGCTGGGCAGGTATCCTTGCAGAAGTGTTTAATTTTTTGTGTAAGGCTGCAGTGAACTTTGTGCAAGGTTATGGCTTTGGAACATATGTTCATTTCTCACAAAAAGCAGAATCTTCTGTGAGAGTGACTATCAGGAAATGGTGTTTGAGAACTCTTCTTTCATAAACTCCTGAATTCATTCATTCATTCCTTAGGGTTCATTAAATTGAATCCATTTGATTCTGACAACTTTTACAACAGGGAACAAAGAAATTCACAACCTGGTCTCTTTTGCTTTTCTAACTGGTCTACGAAAAACCTGGTGTTGTTGCAGCCTATATTTTTGCCTGTGTTCTGAGACTGTGAGCTGCACCAGTGACATCTGTATTTTAACTAGCTTCTGTAGCAGTTATTTGAGCTAGGCTGACCTTTGGGAATCAGGTGGAATTGGCTAGAATCTTTCCTGTTGGCAGTGGGGGATCTGGAGACCCAGTAGCATAAATCACATTTTTCCTAATCTTTTCTGGCTCAGTGTCTCTATTTTGCTGAAGAAATGCAGGGAATGGCTCATTTAGCTGTTCTGGGAATTTTGATCCTTTCCTCACCAATTATTCCCAAGGAGGACTATCATGCCCAAAGGCACTTGTATCAGCACTCAACATTACTGAAGTCATGGAGTAACAGAAAGGGACAGCAGATGACCTGTTGAGTTGAATGTCAACTTTTTCTTTCTGGGGAATTTCCATCAGCTTACATTCCAAGTTTTTCACCATTTCTTTCTTTTTTCTTCATTTATTTAAAACAAAATAAAAAATTTTTAATTGACAAATAATAGCTGTATAATTTATGGGTTACAATGTGAGGTTTTGATATATGTATACATTAAGGAATGATTAAATAAAGCTAACTTACGTTTTCACCACCCACTCATTCTTACCATTCTTTTGTGGTGAGAACATTTAAAAATCCACTGTTTTAGAAATTTTGAAATAGTATTCAGTTCATTGTTACTAAATATAGTCACCACAGTCACTGTGCTGTGCAAGAATTTCAGTTAAATAAGAGGAATAAGTTTTAGTGATCTCTCCTTTGTTTTACTGCTCTCACCACTCCAACGAAATACCATTTGGTTCAATCGGGGCTTAGCACTTTCAGTCAGAATGGGTAGCAGTGGAAGATGTAACAGAAAGGACTTGCCTGCCCCAGAGTATTTCCACTACTGGTCAGACAACAATATCTGCAATTCTCACCTTTAGCTCATTCTTCTGTTTTACCCCCAACCTCCCATAAGACCCTGAATCTGCACCCTGGAAGAAGAAAATCCTATAACCAATTTTCATGTCCCATCAGCCATTACAATTTTTTTTTTAAGGGCAAAGTAGTTCTTCAGATTAATTGGAGATTGATGACAAAGAGGGGACTGGGAAAATAGCTGGAGCTCCTACCTGGACATAATGCATGATGGGTTCAACCTGGGAGCCTGGGGGAATGGGGAGCAGGATCAGATGCAGGCTGGCTGGCCCTGCAGGCAGAGATGGAAAGCAGATACTCCAAAGCAAGATAGGTTTGTGCATGCATGTGGTGCATACATCGCAGAGGACAAAAGTTGGTTCTCTAATTTTGCTTACAGCTGGCAAACCCAGACTAATTTAGTAACCCTGCCTGACCTTAGAGGAATTTTGCAGACAGAACCTTGACCACCACACGTCCACTGTGATCTTGCTGAAGTGAAGTAACTTGCATAATTCTCTGCTGTGGTTATAGGCATGAATCTGTACTAAATGTAGAGGTTTGCTGCCGTGCTTTTCATTTGCCCTGAATAATTTTCAAAATCAATGTACTCTGTAGGGTTTTCCCCCAAAGGATCAGTAGATCACTTTACCTCCTTCATATTGACTTATCTAAAATTATGCTTTTAGCAGAGAGTGGTCCGTCCTTAGTCTTTTTGAATACAATGAAAACACTGATTTAAGAAATGTAAGGAGTTTATTTATTTAAATTTTAAATTATCATATTGTTGTATTGGGGGTACATTGTGACGTTTACAAAAGTGCTTACAATATATCTTAAATTCAACCCTCCATCATTCTCCTTCCCCTTGCCCCCATTCCTGGAACAGTTTCAACATGTCTCATTTTTCTATTTTCATACGTGAGTAAATAACATTTCTACCACATTCACCTTCCTACTACCCACTCGCCTCCCACTGGTACCAACCTCCCAGAAAGGACCTGTTTTGCCTTCTGGAAGGAGTATGGGTTATTTGGTACTTATTTATCTTCAGAACAGTTAGAAGTCTTCTTTTCTTTAAAACAAAGAACTCATGAATCATTGAGATGAGGGTTTAATAATTTATATGTAAGTTTCTGATACTGCTTTTAGGATTTTTTTTTGTCATCTCGCATGTTTTGTTTTATTCTGATGGGGGTTGACTTTATTTATTTATTTATTATTCATATGTGCATACAATGCTTGGGTCATTTCTCCCCCCGCCCCGTCCTCCCCTTACCACCCACCCCACACTCTCCTTCTCCCCCCCCCACCTCCTCTATACCTGGCAGAAACTATTTTGCCCTTATCTCTAATTTTGTTGAAGAGAGACTATAAGCAATAATAGGAAGGACCAAGGGTTTTTACTAGTTGAGATAAGGATAGCTATACAGGGAGTTGACTCGCACTGATTTCCTATGCATGTGTGTTACCTTCTAGGTTAATTCTTCTTGACCTAACCGTTTCTCTAGTTCCTGGTCCTCTTCTCCTATTGGCCTCAGTTGCTTTTAAGGTATCTGCTTTAGTTTCTCTACATTGAGGGCAATAAATGCTAACTAATTTTTTTAGGTGTCTTACCTACCCTCACCCCTCCCTTGTGTGCTCTCGCTTTTATCATGTGCTCAAAGTCCAATCCCCTTGTTGTGTTTGCCCTTGATCTAATGTCCGCATATGAGGGAGAACATATGATTTTTGGTCTTTTGGGTCAGGCTAACCTCACTCAGAATGATGTTCTCCAATTCCATCCATTTACCAGCAAATGATAGCATTTCATTTTTTTTCATGGCTACATAAAATTCCATTGTGTGTAGATACCACATTTTCTTGATCCATTTGTCAGTAGTGGGGCATCTTGGCTGTTTCCATAACTTGGCTATTGTGAATAGTGCTGCAATAAACATGGGTGTGCAGGTGCCTCTGGAGTAACCTGTGTCACAGTCTTTTGGGTATATCCCCAAGAGTGGTATTGCTGGATCAAATGGTAGATCAATGTTTAGATTTTTTAGTAGCATCCAAATTTTTTTCCAGAGTGGTTGTACTAGTCTACATTCCCACCAACAGTGTAAGAGGGTTCCTTTTTCCCCACATCCTTGCCAACACCTGTTGTTGGTGGTGTTGCTAATGATGGGTATTCTAACAGGGGTGAGGTGGAATCTTAGTGTGGTTTTAATTTGCATTTCCTTTATTGCTAGAGATGGTGAGCATTTTTTCATGTGTTTTTTGGCCATTTGAATTTCTTCTTTTGAGAAAGTTCTGTTTAGTTCACTTACCCATTTCTTTATTGGTTCATTAGTTTTGGGAGAATTTAGGTTTTTAAGTTCCTTATGTATTCTGGCTATCAGTCCTTTGTCTGATGTGTAGCTGGCAAATATTTTCTCCCACTCTGTGGGTGGTCTCTTCAGTTTAGAGACCATTTCTTTTGTTGAGCAGAAGCTTTATAGTTTTATGAAATCCCATTTATCTATGCTATCTCTTAGTTGCTGTGCTGCTGGGATTCCATTGAGAAAGTTCTTACCTATACCTACTAACTCCAGAGTATTTCCTACTCTTTTTGTTTCAACTTTAGAGTTTGTGGTCTGATATAAAGATCCTTGATCCATTTTGAGTTAATATTGGTATAGGGTGATATACATGGATCTAGTTTCAGTTTTTTGCAGACTGCTAATCAGTTTTCCCAGCAGTTTTTGTTGAAGAGGCTGCTATTTCTCCATCGTATATTTTTAGCTCCTTTGTCAAAGACAAGTTGGTTATAGTTGTGTGGCTTCATATCTGGGTCCTCTATTCTGTTGCACTGGTCTTCATGTCTGTTTTTGTGCCAGTACCATGCTGTTTTTATCTTTATTGCTTTGTAATATAGTTTGAAGTCAGGTATCATGATAACTCCAGCATTCTTCTTTTGACTGAGTATTGCCTTGGCTATTCGTGGCCTCTTGTGTTTCCATATAAATTTCACAGTAGATTTTTCAATCTCTTTAATGAATGTCATTGGAATTTTGATGGGAATTGCATTAAACATGTAGATTACTTTTGGGAGTATTGACATTTTTACTATGTTGATTCTACCAATCCATGAGCATGGGAGACCTCTCCACTTTCTATAGTCTTCCTCAATCTCTTTCTTCAGAAGTTTATAGTTTTCCTTGTAGAGGTCTTTCACATCTTTTGTTAGGTCTACACCTAGGTAATTGATTTTTTTTGAGGCTACTGTAAATGGAATTGCTTTCATGTATTCTTTTTCAGTTTGCTCATTGTTAGTGTATAGAAATGCTAATGATTTTTCTAAGTTGATTTTACATTCTGCTACCTTGCTATAGCTATTGATGGTGTTTAGGAGCTTCTGAGTAGAGTTTTTTGGGTCTTTAAGGTATTGGATCATGTCATGTGCAAATAGGGATATTTTGACAGTTTCTTTACCTATTTGTATTCCTTTTATTCCTTCTTCTTGCCTAATTGCTCTGGCTAGGAATCCCAGTACTATGTTGAATAGGAGTGGAGATAGTGGGCATCCTTGTCTGGTTCCTGATTTTAGAGGGAACGGTTTCAGTTTTTCTCTGTTAAGTATAATGCTGGCTGTAGGTTTGTCATATGTAGCATTTATAATGTTGAGGTATTTTCCTTCCATTCCTAGTTTTCTTAGAGCTTTTATCATGAAATGGTGTTGGATCTTATCAAAGGCTTTTTCTGCATCTATTGAGATGATCAAGTGGTTTTTGTCTTTGCTTCTGTTAATGTGGTTTATTACGTTTATTGATTTTCGTATGTTGAACCACCCCTGCATTCCTGGGATGAAGCCTATTTGGTCATGGTGAATAATATTTTGATGTGTTGTTGAATTCGGTTTGCCATTATTTTGTTGAGGATTTTTGCATCAATGTTCATCTAGGAGATTGGTCTATAGTTCTCCTTTTTGGAGGTGTCTTTGCCTGGTTTTGGGATAAATGTAATACTGGCTTCATAAAATGTGTTAGGCAGTTTTCCTTCCCTTTCTATTTTGTGGAACAGTTTAAGGAGGGTTGGTATCAGTTCTTCTTTAAAGGTCTGATAGAACTCAGCAGAGAATCCATCAGGTCCTGGACTTTTCTTTTTGGGGCGACTCTGGGTTGCTGCTTCAATTTCATTTTGTGTTATAGGTCTATTAAGGTGACAAATTTCCTCTTGGTTCAGTTTTGGATGTACATACATATGTATTTCATATGTATCTAGAAATCTGTCCATTTCTTTAAGATTTTCAAATTTATTTGAATATAGGTTCTTGAAGTAGTCTCTAATTATTTCCTGGACTTTCATGGTGTTTGTTGTTTTCTCCCCTTTTGCATTCCTGATTCTACTAATTTGGGTTTTTTCTCTCCTCATTTTAGTCAGGTTTGCCAGGAGTCTGTCAATCTTGTTTAGTTTTTCAAAGACCAACTTTTTGTTTCATTAATTCTTTGTATGTTTTTTTTGGTTTCTATTTCGTTGATTTCAGCTCTTATTTTTATTATTTCTCTTCTTCTATTTGTTTTGGGTTTTGCTTGTTCATGTTTTTCTAGGAGTTTGAGATGTATTATTAGGTCATTGATTTGGGATCTTTCAATCTTTTTAATATATGCACTCATGGCTATAAACTTTCCTCTCAGGACTGCCTTTGCTGTATCCCATAGGTTCCGGTTGGTTGTGTTTTCATTTTCATTGACTTCAAGAACTTTTTAATTTCCTCTTTTATTTCATCAATGACCCATTGTTCATTAAGTAATGAGTTATTTAGTTTCCAGCTGTTTGCATGATTTTGTCTTTACTTTTGTTGCTGAGTTCTAGTTTTATTGCATTGTGATCAGATAGAATGCATGGTATAATTTATATTTTCTTATATTTGCTGAGGCTTGCTTTGTGCCCTAAGATATGATCTATTTTGGAGAAGGTTCCATGGGATGCTGAGAAGAATGTATATTGTGTAGAGGTTGGATGAAATGTTCTGTAGACATCAAGTAGGTCCATTTGATCTATTGTATATTTTAGATCTAGGATTTCTTTATTGATTTTTTGTTTGGATGACCTATCTATTGATGATAATGGGGTGTTAAAGTCTCCCACAACCACCGTGTTGGAGTTAATATATGCTTTTAGGTCTTTCAGGGTATGTTTGATGAAATTGGGTGCATTGACATTGGGTGCATATAGGTTGATAATTATTATTTCCTTTTTGTCTATTTCCCATTTTATTAGTATTAATGTCCTTCTTTATCTCATTTGATCAATGTAGGTTTGAAGTCTATTTTGTGAGATATAAGTGTTGCTACTCCTGCCTGTTTTCAGGGGCCATTCGTTTGGTGAATTTTCCAGCCTTTCATCCTAAGCCTATGCTTATTTCTGTCAGTGAGATGGGTGTCCTGTAAGCAACAAATTGTTGGATCTTCCTTTTTAATGCATTTCGTCAAGTGGTGCCTTTTGATGGGTGAATTAAGTCCATTAACATTAAGCGTTAGTACTGGTAGGTACGTGGTGATTCCTGTCATTTAGTTGTCTTAGTTGTTTGAAGGTTCAATTGTATGTACCTAAGTTGTGGTTACTCTCTACTTTCTTGCTTTTTCTTTTCCTGTGGTTTGGTGCTCCCTGTCCTTTCATGGTTATGTTGGGTTTCACTTTCTGTGTGCAGAATCCCTTGAAGAATCTCTTGTAGTGGTGGCTTTGTGGTCACATATTGTTTTAGTTTCTGCTTATCATGGAAGACTTTTATTGCTTCATCTATTTTGAATGATAGTTTTGCTGGGTAGACTATCCTGGGGTTGTAGTTATTTTCATTCGGTACCCAGAAGATCTCACCCCGGGCTCTTCTTGCTTTTAATGTTTCTGTTGAGAAGTCTGCTGTGATTTTGATGGGTTTACCTTTGTATGTTACTTGTTTTTTCTCTCTTACAGCCTTCAATATTCTTTCCTTAGTTTCTGAACTTGTTGTTTTAATGATGATATGTCATGGGGTAGTTCTATTTTGATCTGATCTGTTTGGTGTCCTGGAGGCCTCTTGCATCTGTATGGAAATATCTTTCTCTCAATTTGGGAAATTTTCCGTTATTATTTTGTTGACTATATTACGCATTCCCTTCACTTGCACCTCTTCCCCTTCTTCGATGCCCATGATTCTCAAGTTTGGTCTTTTGATGGAGTCAGTGAGTTTTGCATTTTCTTTTCACAGGTCTTGAGTTGTTTAACTAATAGTTCTTTGGTTTTTCCTTTAATTATCATTTCATCTTTGAGTTCTGAGATTCTGCCTTCTGTTTGTTCTATTCTGCTGGATTGGCCTTCCGTTTTGTTTTTCTATTCTGTTTCATTCTTTTTTCTGAAGTTTCCCATGTCCTGGGTCATTTCCTCTTTAATGTTGTCTATTTTTGTCATGAGTTCATTTATCTCTTTATTAATCATGTTTTCTGCTTCACTTTGGTGTTTATACAATGCTTCTATGGTTTCCCTTATTTCTTCTTTTGCTTTTTCAAATTCTCTATTTTTGTTGTCTTGGAATTTCTTGAGTGTCTCCTGTACATTTTGGTTGACCTTATCCAGTATCATCTCTATAAACTTCTCATTGGGTACCTGTAGTATTTCTTCTTATAGATTATTCTTGTGGGCTTCATTGGGTTCTTTGGCATAGTTTATCTTCATTTTGTTGAAGTCTGGTTCTGAGTATCTATTTTCTTCATTTCTCTCTGGTTCCTGTACTAATTTTTTTTTGTGGGGAAACTGGTTTCCCTGTTTTTTCTGTCTTCCCATCATTGCCCTTGGTGTTGTTATTGTCCTTGTACTGTGTGCAATTAAGTATTTTCTGGCTTGTAATAATAGCACTAGTGATATTTAGAATGGAAGGGTGAGAGGAGATGGAAAGCAAAGAAGTTAAAGGCAAAGGGAAAAACAAATAAACAAGTAGAAAAAAACAAAACAAAGAAATAAACAAAAAAATTTCAAAGATATAAACAGGGAGAGACAGTGTACTAATCAACTGTAAGCTGAAAAGATATTAAAGAGACAGAGGGAGGATTGAAAATAAAAATTAAAATAAATAAATAAATGAAAAAAATTAGAATAAAAAAAATCTCCAAGTTCAAATGCGATAAAGTTTCAGTCTTAATAATTTTGGTGTTTGTCCCTCAACCTCCAATTCTGGAGATGGTGCCTCAGGTGTTGTTCTGTAGTTGTCTCATCAAAGGGGAAAAATAAAATAAAATAAAAGAATAGCACAAAACAAAACAAAAAACCCACAAAGTGTTCCAAGTTCAAATGCAATACAGTTTCAGTAAGTTTTTCAGCATGCAGGTGTAGTTCAGTTGTTGTCTCATTAAAGATAGGGAGAGAGAAAAAAAAGAGTCTGGAGATGGTTCTGTGAATGGCTATCTGTGGCTGTGGCTTGCCTGCCCACTACTGTCAGCCTGCTGTAGCTGGAGGTGTTATTTATGCAGATGTTAAGAGTGAGCTTAACACTCACCTGGCCCCGCAGGCTTTGTTTACTCAGAGTTCTCCTGTGAGTGAGCCTCTGCTACAAGCTTTCCCCTTTCCAAGCACACTGGGGGAGGTGACACTACACCAGCTTTCTCAGGTCGGCGTGTTTATTTACAGCTCATGTGGGAAGTGAGTCTTCCCCCCTTCTCCTGTGGAGTTTTCCTCCCTCTGCCACTCTTAGAAGCTTTCCCACTCCTGGTTGCTGGGCGTGTGCTGCCGCTCCTGCCTTCTCCATCCCGGCTTGTTTATTTACAGTTCTGTGAGGGATTTTCCCTCCTCCCCCCTTCAGAGCTCAGGGTGCCCCACCCTCTTTCCCATGTGTCTTTATTGTTCTTATTGCTTATTACTCAGTTTTTCTTTTTCTCCCTGGGTGAGGGTTGGTCTGTCCAGGGGGCTATGCTGATCTGGCCCATGGTTGTCTGTGGGAGTACCGTGTACTGTTTAGCTCACCTTGTGGTCTGTGTCTTCCCAAGCCATCTGGGCATGGGTGACTGGCAGCCTGGGAAGCCCTCCTGGTTTCTCTGTTGAGCATGAAGTGAGATGCTCTGTGCAGGCTGGAAGTGTGGAGGGGTCAAAGTTTTGCCTCTTCTCAGTGGTTTTGCCTGCAAGGTGAATCTCCAGTGTCTCTCCAACATTTTACTTTAGGAGGCACGCTTCTGTTTCCTCCTCTTAGCTGCCATCTTGGATTCCTCTGCTTTTAGGATTTTTAAGTTGTGATAATTCTATCTTGTTTCCCCTTTAAATTTTTTTTAGAAAAAAATCTGGTAATGATTTTCTTGCATATTTAAAGAAAATAGCTACTTTTGAATGTATGTCTAAGGTTTGAAAATATACAGAACAGTATAAAAAGGAAAAATACACAGAACCCTTCTACCACTACCCAAAATTACCCACTTATTAATATATTTGCTCTACTTTTTTCTAGTGTTTTTCTATGCTCAGATACATTAGTACATACATAATAAAATATTTAAAATGTCTACACATTTAGACCAAAACCAAGTTTGTAGTATTCTGGATAGATGTTTTTTTTTTATCATGTGTGAGTCAGGGTCTTATTATTTAGCCCATCCTCAATTTCTAAGTTAGGGTCCTTCTGTCTCACCCTACCAAGAGCTAGGATTATAGACATGTATCACCATACCTAGCTGGGTGAATAGTTTTAAATAGCTTTGTCATTTAATAATTGTTATTGAGTTTTCCTCAAAGACATGATTTTTAAAGCATCCAGAGAATAAGAACATATGGATGCACTATATTTATTTTACCATGCATGTATTTGGACATTTAATTAGTTTCTAAGATATGCTATTGAAAATAAAATTTCAAAGCATATTTTTGTTTGTGATATTTCTACTCAACTTTAAGAGGCTTACTGGGCAAAAGTGCATGAGTATTTAAAAAGATAGTTGAGGAATATTTTCAAATTTGCCTCTGGAAGGCGTGTACTAGTTCTCCCCTCATGAAGTGTATAGGAGTGTCATTTCATTGTATTGTCATAGGTACTGGGTAATAAATGCTAGGAACAACTTTGCCGGTTTGCTGGTGAAGCAGTCTCTGATGGCTGTGTCAATTATTTTATTTTTTTATGTATTGTTGTTGTATTGGTAGCTCTGTATGAAATAATCATCTTTCTTTCTCTTTTTTAGCTTTGAAAAATAATACATGTCCCATGGGGAAACTGGGAAACAGAAATATATAAGGAAGAGCTACATATAAGTATTAGGAATTGCTGTTTTTGAGCCATTATAGTGACAGTATGAAATCTTCCTAAGTGACAGTAAATTGCAAATAACATGTTTCAAACTTTATTGTTCTCATCTTAGACATTCTGGTACCCATGTTGCATTTATTCACCTGTCTTCTGATTATAACCACAGCCATCATAAACAGTCCATGGAATCTCAGGTTCCTTTTTCTCTGCCAGAATCTTTCTATCAACTCTTTAAAGTGTCTCTGCATTCTTTCCCAGGGCCTCCTCCAATGTTCAGATCTCCCAGCTGAGTCACCCTGGGAAGCCCAAAGGCATGAGAATGAGAGAAGGATTATTAATGTTCAGAGAATGCTGTCAACTGGTGAGAGATGAGAGCCAGTGGGAAAGTGTTCAGTCTGTTATCTTTCTAGTACACAGTTCTGAAAGGTCCTTTTCTGTTGTTGTTCTGGAGATTGAACCAAGGTCCTCACACATGCTAAACAAGTGCTGAGAGGTATTCTATACAAGCTTCCCAGAGGTTCAGGAAAAACCTCGCTCTTGCTTATAGCAGAAAAATCAGTAATTTGATGGGAACTGAATGGGAAAGTAAGGATGTCTTCACCCTTCTCTGATCACTTTCTTCCTTCATTTTGCTTCCTGAGATTAGCCTCCAAATTAACTGCAGCCATGTCTTCAGTCTAGCCTCTCCTCTTTGGGGAACCCTAAATAAGCATCACCCTTTTTCCTTCTCTCTAAAAATGCTGAGTTCCTCACTCTACCTTTTTGGAAAATTCAGTTAATTAACTCAGTCATTATATGTTGAGTGTTCCTATGGTTTGGGTGTGTCCAAAACAATTCACATGTTGGAAAATTGGCTTCCAGTACAGCATTGTTGAGAGGTGGAATGTTTGGATGGCATTAGGATATGAGAGCTTTCCTGTCATGAATGAAATAATCCATTCCTGGGTCCATGATTAATTGATTACTGTGGGAATGACTTTGTTATAAAGCTGAGTTTTCTCTGGCATGCTTGCCCTCTCTTGCTACATGATGCCCTCTGACATTTGGTAGGGAGCTTTAGTTGATCAGCTGTCTCTGTTGGGTCACTTCTGATTAAATTTAGCAGATCTACGCATCATGCAAGGGTTATTTTAGCACACCTTGTAAAATAAAATTTATCCTAGCTTGAATCCTGGATTTAATTCTCTTATATTTAAATCTACCTATATTAGTTAAAGGTGATGGAGTGTATGGAATTTCTGTGTAGAAATTATGGTCATTTTCATTTCCTCTTCTTCAAGTCACTCCTACAAACTGTATTGCCCTTACTTAGATCCACAGGCATCTGAGTATCTAGATTTACTGGGTTGTTTTCCATTTCCTATAGGGTAGTAGGAGCTGTGGAGGAACACAATCCCACTTTATAGCAAGGAAATACTCCATAGAAAGTAAGCTCTTTCAGGGTAATAGAGGAGCAGTCTCTAATTAGGTGGAGAGACCTTCCTGGAGATATCTGCCTCTGATGCAAATGGACCCATTTCTCTTCTCTCAGCTGGAGGCCAATCTAACATGGGTGGGTTACTTAGTCTAGAAGAAGCCTCCATTAGAGATATCATTTCACTGCATTCTCTAGAGGAACCCCTTTTGCTATCTTTGCTTAAGTCTGCTAGATTAGTTTTCTTTTTGATTTTAGGTCTTATACATAATCTTTCCAGTAAGTTCTTTTACCTACTTAAGTTGGCCAGCATTGCTTATAAGGAAAGAACTGCAAGCAATATACTGTTTCTTCCACTTAAAATGTCTTTCTTCAATGTAACCCTACTTCTAGCTTCACTCCCTATGTCTGAACTATTTTACTTTAGTGCCTTGATGGGATGATCTACTTTTTCTTTTCCGTTGTGACTGGATGACAAATCAGAAATTGCTCCATTTTACCACTATAGAAAGTACAATAACAGGTAGTTCCAGTGATCTCTGGGAAGGGAGACCAGGGCACTGAGGGTCATTTTTGGAAAGGTATCTTATCCTAGGACAGTATTCAATAGCCACACAAAGAAGCAGATCTTGACCTTAACCAAGTCTGAGGTTTCTTTTACAAAAAAAGGGATTGATGAATGGGAAAGTAAGTTTTAATGCACCTGCTCAAGGAACTGTGACATTTTTATCTTTCTGTCCCATGTCTCTTGTTTCAGCTTCATTAAAGGTTCAGTTGACAAATAGACATTGTATATATTTATGGTACATAATATGATGCTTCCATATATGTATGCATTGGAAAGTGATCAAATCAAGCCAATTAACATATCCATCACCTCATATACTTATTTTTTTTTGTGAGGAGAAAATTTATGATTTACTGTCTTAGCAATATTTAAGTATACAGCTATATATATATATATATATATATATATATATATATATATATACATATTTTTTGCCCAGATTATTTTTATTAAAAGCAGAATGTAAAAATTTCTTTTAATGTTCTTCTTATTTACTATAGAATATTCCCAGACCTCATTTATCATAGGCAGAGCTAATCCTTTATTATTATTTCCTGTATTATCACTTTTATTTTTATTTAAATTTTTTTTTCCTTTAACAAGAATATATTATCAACCATTGTCATCATGGTGATAAAATAGATCTCCAGAAGTTATTCCTCCCATCTGGTTGAAATTTTGTACCCTTTGACTAACATCACCCCATCCCCTACACCTTATCCCTGGTAACCATGAAATTTTTAGTGTCAGAGTAGGCTTCATGCTTTCAGAGGGATATATAATATTGGGCAAACACAGGACTCTGTAGTTGGAAACGATCATCATTTTTGTACTGTTTCTTATGCTAAAATATTCAGATTCTGATCATGCAACAGAATTTGCCATGGTTGTGGTTCAATTGTTACGATTAAAAGAAATGACAGCATTAGAGCAGCGAGGTCTTTCCAGATAACTCATCTAAAATAGGTACCATTCCAATCATTGCCTTGTTTCTTTCAGATAGTCACCATATTTGACTGTTTGTTTGTTCATTTATTTATTTTTCTTTTTGCTTCACCTGAATATAAGCTCTTCAGCAGCAAAGATCACATCTGATCCATTTGTGGTGCTCCCAATATCCTGGATAGAACCTGCTCATTACAGGAAGGAAAAAGCACCTTGAATTAAATATGCATTTACATTGAAGAACCATATTGGCCAATTACCCAACTAATCTTTATTTTTAATTTGATGGTTATTAGATAAAAGAAAAAACAACACAGTTTTTAAAAAACTTCCTGCTAAAAATAGACAGTTGCAGTTCTGCTAATGACCTGATTCAAAAAGTACCTTCCATATACACCTCGTTAATTGTTAAGTGACATTTCCTTTAGTGGTGGCATGAATCAGAAGTACGGATGACCCTAAAATGTTCTTGGTAAAATGATGTCTGTAATTCATGGTCATGGGTGACAGGCACAGTCAACTTTTCTGATTTTGAGGAAAATCCACACTTCAGAATCTACTCAGGAAAATACTGCTCTATTGTATGGGTTGAGTTTGTGAGGATGTGTTTGTGTGCATGTGGTGTCTGCATGTGCTTGTGTGGGTGTAAGATGATATGAATACAGATGAAAAGATCCCAATAAGAAAACATCAGGGAAACACAAGCACTTCTTTTTTATCAATGAAAACAATAATTAAAAAAAAACAGTCAAAAACATCTTGCCATTGATTATTGCTCCACTTTATGACAAAGAACTTTTATTCAAGAGTGAGAATTCCTGTCAAGAAACAATTTGTGTGATAATGTTTTTAGTCAATTTTGACCTGGGAATGCTGAAAGTTTCTGGTCAACAGTGCCCAAATAATATTAAATGTTGGGTAGTGGCCCAAAGATTCCTCTCAGGAGGACTGGGAAGCCAGTAGCCTTGGGCAACCTGAAGCTGTTCTCTTCCACATTTTTTCCTTGAATTTCAACTTGTATGAGTTAATTTTTTTTATGCTCTTTAATTTGATTTATATATAGGACTCATGAACAAAAGTCATGGCTTTTAGTGAAAATTGCCAATATGGGCCATCACTTCCATTTTATTACCTGTCAATATCTCTGAACCCTGGTGTTAGTTTGTCAGAGTTGCTGTAACAAAGCACCATAGACTGGGTGGCTTAGATACAGAATTTTATTTTCTTATAGTCCAGTTCTGGAGATTGGAAGTCCAAAATCAAGGTATCTGTAGGACCCATTCCTTCTGAGAGGGAAGATCTGTTGTAGACCTCTTTCCTTGACTTGTTAATGGTCTTTTTCCCATATTTCCTCACATCATCCTCCCTTCATACACACACATAAACATGCGTGCATGCGTGCATGCATGCACGCACACACACACACACACACACACACACCTATATCTCTCTATATACCTATGGACAATTTCCTCTTCTTTTTTTGACTATACTGGGGTTTGAACTTGGGGCCTCGCACTTGTTAGGCAGGTGCTCTACCACTTGAGCAATGTCCCCAACCCATTTTTGCTTTTTTTCTAAGAAAAAAAAAAGTTTTTAAAAAAGTCTAGTCATCAACCTTTGCTATTTTTCATTTACCTGATTCTGTTTTGCTGCATCTTGTGCCACTGCTTATGCTTTGCATTTTAAGGGCCATCTTATAATGCTTACAAAATTTTCAAGGGAACTAAAATTTTCATTTGCAGAAATAGATTATTTCATAGTAGAGTCTAAAATGCTTCCAATAGTCAACTCTTACAAAACTCTGGCTTTTAACACAGATGTAGTAATGCAGCAGACATCTGCCCAATTACAGTATTAGTAATAGAAAAGTCTTTCAAAATCCACATCTCATAATATGTTATTACAGGGAAATGCTTCTTAGCAGTTTTCATAGAATCTGGTTTTTTGTGCAACAGTAAAAGGCAATACTCCATTTCAGTGCAGCTATTGAGCAAATTGAAATTGCCTTTTTAAGTTTGAGAGGACAAAAGAGTAGTTAAGGATATTTGGCTTGAGATAATTGCTTCCATTGTTGGTGAAAGCCAAAGTGGTTTCTGATAATGCAATAACTGCTGCATTTTAAATAAGTAACACAGATGGGTTTCACTTTATGCATACATAAATAGCTGGGTGAAAATCAGATTCTTGTAAATTACTTATAAGATATGTTTTATTGCAAAACATTTTTATATAAAGTACTCAATAGCCACTAAAATAATTTCAACTGTTTACTAACAGTAATGAGTTTATTTAAAAGGAGGAATACATGTAGTACATATATAAAGTACATGTAAGGTACTTATGTATATATCATGTAACTTTGGGGAAAATAATGCATTTTTTCTAAAATTATAAATATAGTTAACACTATACCCATGGATTCAGTCAGCTGTAGATCAAAACTATTGTTAGAACTGTGATGTTTGCATTGGTAATGAACTTGTATGGGATTTTTTTTTCTTACCATTATTCCCTAAACACTACAAACGATGCCAACAATTTATTTTACATTGTATTGTGTACCATAAGTAATTTAAGTAATCAAAATAGAGTAAGCAGGAGTATGTGTATAGATATGCAAATACCATACCATTTTATAAAAAAAGATTTGAGTAACCATGGATTTTGGTATAGGGAAGGGTTCTGGAACCAATTCTTGCTGTATACCAAAGGATGACTATATGATGTTTCTAAAATTGAAAATATGTGTTTGATATTTGAAAAACAAATGTGCTAAGTTACAGGGAATAATAATACATCATTACAATTTAAGGTGGGCAAAAGGTAGAAACTATGAAAGGAGAAAAGAGAAAACAGAGCTTATAAGCCTTAGTTAAGGACCAGTTAGTTATATATTTTTCATCACACACTTGAATATAATGTTCAACTTGCTTCTAAGGTAGGCATACTTGAAAAATTTTGACCTCTACATAACATATCCTAATATTTCATAAAATGTCTCTTTTGAAATGATCCTGTCCAAACCCACCTTTATTCAAGTATCTCCCAAATAAATATTCTGACATGTTGAAGAGTGATTTGTCTTGGCAGTTATAAGAACTTATAAAATTGGGACACCTAGTTTATAATCTTTTGTGTCATTTTGCTTATTATGTCTGTAAAAATAATTTCTGTTAATTTTATTAAGCAATAAGCTTTTTTCTTTTTATCTTCTTAATAGGTGAATATTCCACAAATCATATATATATATATACATAAATATATATATATAATACATAAATATGTATATATATATATATATTTACTGTTAGTAGACCCTTGAATTGTTTACAGTTTTAAGTAATTATGAAAAGAGTTGCTGAGCATATTCCAGTCTTGTTTTTATAGTGGGTTTGTGAACTTATTTCTTTCAGGTATATGTATAAGAGCAGAATTTGGTCACAGGGCAGACATATAACTAATTTTAGGAAGTAATCTCAAGAAACATTCCAAAACTATGGCACCATTTCACACTTTCACTAACAATGTATAAGAATCCAACTGCTTCACATCCTTGCCAACACTTAGAATTGTTAGCCTTTCAATGCAAAGCACACCCACAGTGGGCATATATGAGACACCCCTTTGAATGTCAACTTAAATATTAATAATGAAAATCGGACTATAAAATAGGCCCAGTGTGTGTGTGTGTGTGTGTGTGTGTGTGTGAGGTTACTAGCGGGAGGGGGATGGTGAAGGAAGGAGATTAAGGTGATGGTATATGGTTGATGGACTTCATATACCTATATGAAACAGAACTAAGAAACCTCTTGCAATTGCTTTCGGTGGGGTGGGGAAGGAGCTGAGGGGGAGAGATGATGGGGGAACTGTAAATAATGTACAATACTAATCTGATTAGAATTTTCACTTCAAATCCATCCTGTATAATGAATATATCCTAATAAAAATTTTACAAAAAAAGAATTATTAGCCTTTTAATTTTTAGTCATTCTGGTGAATGTTTAGTGGCATCCTATTTTGGGTTTTAATTTGCACTTTCTTAGTGAATACAAATTGAATATCTTTTCATATGCTTATTGGCCACTTTGATATTCTCCTTTATAAAATGTCTATGTAAGTCTTTTGCCCATTTTTTCCATTTTATTAAACTTTTAACTTTAGCAAATCATTGGCACAAAGAGTCCCTCCTTCGTGAATGGAATTTAATTTTTCTTTGCCTTTGATTTGTTCCTAGAGGGTTTTAAATCTTATTTCATTTTGCTCACCTTTGTATGTAGCATGGTTGTTTAGTTTTTCCTTTTTAGACTCCAAAATGACTTTTGAATACAAAGCTTTCATTATATTGTGTTTTGTCAGAATTTACAATCTTTTGAATGGATATTTAAATTATACATACCTATGGGATGATTGTTAATGAAATAGTATATATATTGAAACTATAATATATTAATAGTAATATTGACAGAGCAAAACCTGTATATAAATTTGGACACCCATAATTAGTATTAAAGCCCATCCAACCACTCAGTATTTCCGTTCTTCATTTAGCTGAATTTTGTGATTTCCATAGAGATGGTTTCATATGGTTTTACTTTTAAATTGTTATTGATGTATTTTCTTAGCACATCATAAATGTTATTAGGTTGTAAAACTATTTTAAGTATTGAAGAAAATAAACTATTTTGTGGTTGTTAGAATAGCATAGCTTGGATTTATGCTCTGGGGGTCAAGAGACCAATTCACTATTTAAAGTAGCATGTTCAGGACATTAAGGATTATATATTAGGGAAAAGTAGATCTTTGGGAAATCATTTGTCTTTAATATAAAAAAGCTTTATCTTCCTAATTAAAAAGGCTGATATTAAAAAGCTAAAGCTAAGAGTTGCCTTCTGTATTTTTTTCGTATGTGTTGTTTTGTTGTCTTATCGAGCATATGGCCTTATCTTGGGAGCAGTCACAAGACTTTATAGAAAGTGTAGAACATTAAAGATTGGGTTTTAGGTGCTACTTTCTTGGATTTGTTAGAGGAAAGAACAACTACACAGTGTTTTTATGAGTGCTCCTGATGTGTAATATTTATTTTTATTTGCTCTTCATTTATATTTAGTGCAAGTTGTAAAAGTGCATAAGGCTATAAAGTAACTTTAGAAGTTATAATGGGAACAGCTCTTAATGGAGTCTTTTTTTTTTGGAGATTCACTTTGAAGTGTATTAAAGACATATTCAGCAGAGTAAAGTAGCCTCTACGCATCATAGATTTAATTCATACACATAATAAAACCTTTCCATGTATTTGCAGAAATAACCCAAAGATCAATAATCTGAAAGAAGCCACAGGAATGGAAATACATGGTATATATGCTTGTTTTATATTAGATAAGATAAGGAATAGTTAAAGTGTGGTGACAGAATAATACTGTCCACTTTACCTTTTGCCTATGTTATTTCAAGAGAGTTGTGTTTATTTTCAGAATTTTAATCAAAGCCAGTGAAGGAAAAATATGGGCATTCAGAAAAATGAGCTTGTGGATGACTAAGGACTTTCTGTAAACTAATATATTTTCTTGGCCTGTTATTCCATTTATTTTGCAAGAGCCTCTTCAAGTTTTGTTGTGCAACTAGATACATGGCTTGCACAATTATAAAAAATAATGATAACATTATAAATACCAAGGAAAGGCCTTTAACTTTGCCTTTAAAAATGTTCAAAGGTAATAGAATAACTGGTTCTTGATGTATTTGACATATATATATATATTTAGTGGAAATCACTCTATGTAGACATTGAAAACTAATATAATGATCTTATGATATTCATAAAGTGATATGAAACAAGAAGCATGAAAAAAGAAGGATTCTTTTAAGTCTAATAATTGTTGCCCAATTGGTAGTATGGGTGGGGCAGTGGTCTGGCTGGCTATGTGACTGTTCCCTGCCTTCACCACAATGCCACATGTCTTTCTCAAAGCTTTGAAAGAGATATGGGAGATACAGAGATATAGGTGAGAGAACACTTCCAAGATAAGGCAGGATATTTCTTTGGTCAAAGATAAATAGCAGAAACAAACTAAAATGCACTCAAAGTCAGGCATGGTGGCACACGCCTACAAGCCCAGCACTCAGGAGGCTGAGGCATGAGGATGGCAAGTCCTAGGCCAGCTTGGACAACGTAGTAAGACCCTGCCTAAACAAACAAACAAACAAACAAACAAAGTAGTCATGACTGAGAAATAGTGAGCTGGTGCTCTGTTAAAGGGGCAACTATTACCCAAGTTCAACAAGTTTTTGCCAAGTAGTCGGGAACGTCTATTGTTGCAATTTGCTAATTATGCTTTAGGGCAATACTTACTTAACATGACTTTCTTGGATTTTTTTCCCCCTATAGGCAAAACTAAAATCATGAAACCCAAGGGGTTTTCTACTTTTTAAAATGTTACTCCTTTATTGATCAACTGCATGGGTAGAAAAACCATAATTTTTAGTATGCTTAATGGGTTGTCAAAGTTTAAAGGCAAATCATAACCTGGATTTTAAAGTATCCTTTTGGGAGCATTAATCAAGAGTACCTAATCAAAAGTCAGGTAACCATAAGAGTTATAAAGATGAACAATATGCATTCTCCATCTCTACAAGGTGCAAGTGGATACAAGTTAAGTGCAGTCAAAAATAAAGGTTGTATAATATAGCTTATTTCGTTCAATGATGAATTTAACTTAAACTGGTTGCATTTTATTAATTTCACTTTCTAACTGTAGTGATTATAAACAATTGAGTATTTTCTCTTAATTTGGATTCTTGAATTTCTAATTTCTTATTTATGTCAATGTGAAATTAGAATACTGCTTCTATTTCTCCCCAGTGTGGGAGATTTTATACATTGAATGGTACTTGGATTTGAAGGAGATTATCTTAGAGTTTTAAAGGAAAGTATAGAAGGATTTTTAAAATATAAAATAAGGACTGGTCAAAAGCCACATGTTTTCTCTCATATGTGGAATACAGACCTAAGACAAATACAACAATGTTATGAAAAACAGGTCATGCAAAGGGGAGGTCACATATGGGTGGGTGGTAAAAAAAGGAAGTTAAGAAGGTGAATATGGTTGATGTGCTTATTACACAAGAATAAATGTAGAATTTTTAAATCTGTTGAAGCCACCATAAGAAGGGGACTAAGGTAGAAAGAAGAAAAATAGAGGAGATGAACAATTTGGGTTACTATATATATATATATATATATATATATATATATATACATGGAAATGTCATAAGGAAACTTCCTGTATAGCTATCTTCAGCAAACAAAAATGTCTTTTTTTTCTTTTATAAAATCAGAGAACAGGTGGGCAGAACAGGTCCTATCTGGGAGGTTGGTACCAGTTCGAGGAGGGAGGATGTGGAGAAAGGGTGTGGGAGGGTGAATATGGTCTTGCCATTATTGCGTATACAAGTATATAAATAGAAAAATGAGACCTGGCAAAACTATTCCAGGAATGGGGGAAGAGAGGATAAAAGATAATGATGGAGGGAGTGAATTCAGCTATGATATATCTGATATATTGTAAGAAATATTGTAAATGCTACAGTATACCTCCAGCACAACAGTGATAGAGTGCTTGCCTTGCAGCATGAGGCCCCGTGTTCAATCCCCTTCACTACAAAATAAAATAAAAGATTTGGGGAGATGAATGTAGTCATTCATTATATTTTTCCAGCCATTGCTTTTCTCTGGCTCTGAAGCGAATAGCAACAAACATCCTTACTCTTGGTCTTGGCAGTAGTTCTCAGTACAGTAAGAAAGATATTAGGAATATTTTTCCGATTAGAAGGGGAATGTGGTGTAATTATTGCAGACACAGTTTTGGTAATCCGTATACTTGGGTCACCTGTGCATCCCTCTGCTGAGGTTATTCAGGTCATGGGTTTGGGTTTATATTGCTGTGTGTGTAACACTCTGGTATCCCATAGAGCCTGGAACCCAAGCCTGGATTCTAATTTGTGAAGCTTCCATTGCAGTGCATATCACCCTTCCTGTACATCCAGGCACTTGACTGTTTTGCCTCTCTAAGCGTCATCAGGAACTTGTCTTCTCATATATCCTTCTAATGGCTCACCCTTTGCATTGGGTCTTCAGAGTAGTCAGACCTGTGTGAACCAGGCTGTTTTCTTTATATAATCTTGAACAAAGTACATTAATTTGCTACTTATTCCTACAACACAGTTTATTACGTAGTGCTCTCACATGTGGACTTTTCCTCCTCCCCTGTTTAGGGAACATTTGGGCAGCCTGTCCAAGACTCAGTGATTTTTGCATAATAATTTACAGTTTTTAGCACTCATTAATATCAGAATTAGAACCTCTGGACTATCAGTGGAATGCCCCTCGCAGGACATCGTGCAGTTTCACTTCCACAGGACAATTAGAAGGGAAATAAGCAATATTGCAAGGCCAAGATTGGGTTGGGGCTGTAGCTCAGTGTTACAGGACTTGCCTAGCATGTGCAAGGCCCAAGTTTCCATCCCCAGCACCACAAGAAAACAAGCCCAAAATTATTTGACAAGGATTTCTTTCCCCTTATTCACATTTAAAGTCTCTAGCCATGGAGCAAGTTTATATAGAAATAACTTCAGATTTTAAAAATTAGATATGTGAATATGGTTTTAATTGCTTCCTTGGTAATTAAGCATCTCCACAGAGAAACTTTTAAGTTAAATATGTAGTTGCTCCAGGTATTGCCATTTTGGAACTTGCCAATATTACACACTCTGGTGTCATCACGGTTGGACTCTTATTTATCATTTGGTTTCTTTTCTTTCCAAACAACTTTATGTCTCATAAAATGATGGCCAATAAAGACCTTGAAACATATTTTGCAAACTTTTAAAAATTAGTTTTCTGACTTTAATTTGGAAGGAAAAAAGTGGAAAGTATAATAAAACCAAACTCTTGCCTTTAAAGTTTTGGGTTCTTGGTCTTATTCCATGACTTGTGGCTATTCTAAACAGCTACAGTGAGACTGGGTTGGAATAGGGTTTTTTTTTGGTGCATAAAGGGAGGAATTAGGATGATTAAGTGAAGACATTTTCCTGAGATTTTATTCTTGGCTCCAGCATGGATTTTATTAGATTCTTTTCCTGAGCCACCATCCATTGTGTTATAAACATACATCACTTGCTGCAGCTGGGCTGCTGTGAAATGCAGCATTTTATCTGCTCTTTTGGGGAAAAAAGTCATGTTCAAGCCTCTATTTCACATTCTTATGACTTTTGGATAAAAACATTTCTTAGTTTCATTTTCAGAGCTGGATGATTGCCTCTTCCCACACATGTAAAATTACGTTCTACATTATGAAGATTTCTGAGTATATTGCCAACTAGTTTTAAAAACACATTCTTCAAATCCTGTTTTTGCTTGAGTAATGTCATCTCTATCTTCAGCATATATTAATGATTGGGATATTAAGTAATTGCTTTCCTGAAAAATAAGTTATGTTTGAAAACTACTTGATGCTGTGCATATGATATTAGATGCCATTTAAAATACAGTGTATTTATATGTAAGTAAGTGAAAATTTAGAAAACTAACTTTACTGGTAAGTATAAGATAGGTTATGTTGTAGTGACAAATTAGCCCTGAAATCTGGTTTAAGATATATAAAAGGCTAGAGACAAAAACAGATTTATGTGTGATTACATAGTATGTTGTCAGTTTTCCTTGCTATGACAAATATCTGAGAGAAATAATTTAAAAGGAGGAAGATTTATTTGGGCTCACAGCTTTATGGTAGATGGGCTCCATTTTGGGGGGCTATGGTAAGTCAGAATATCATGGTGGAAGGACTGGTGGAGCAAAGTTGCTTACCTCATTATGGCCATGAAGGAGAAAAATAGAGAGGAAGAGAAGGAGGGAGGGAGAGAGAGAGAAAGAGAGATCGGAGGAAAGGTCCAGGACAAGATCTAATCTTCAAAGTCATGCTCCCCAGTGACATACTTCTTCTACCTAGGCCCTGCCTCCAAAAGTTTCTATCACCTTCCCAAGTGACACCACCAGCTGTGCACCAAGCCTTCAACACACAGTCTGTCAAGGCTCAGAGAATGGTCTAGGGTACCTCTTTTCTATGTGATAACTCAAAAAACCCAGGCTACTGGCTTCTTATGGTACTTCCAGTTCAAATCATGGTCTCCATAGCTGCTTCTGATAGGAAGATGTGTTCTTGAAAGCTTCAACTTGTATGTGACCATTACTTCCACTTACATTTCATTGCCTAGAACAGGGTTTCTCAACATTGGCACTATTGGCAATAAGGACTAAATAATCCCTTGTGGAGGTCTTTCCTATGCATTGTGGGATGAAGAACAGCTTCCCTGGCTTCTACTCAGTAGATACTAGTAGCTTCCCTCTTGCTATGATAATTAAGATGTATCTAGGGGTTCTGGGATGAGGACAATAAAATTGCTTTTGGTTGAAAACCACTGAACTGAAACTCATCACTTAGCTCATTCTAACTGCAGGTTTGTTGGGAGGAAAGTTCTTCTCATATATCCAGGAAGGAAAAGAGAAACAGATACAGTTATGTACTAAGAAGGTGAACGCATTATTTAGTAGAAAGAGATTTTTCATCGTTTCACTATATATTTAAACATATATGAAAAATGCTAATGTTTTGATTTTAACATAAAACAAAAATACTGTACATCTATCCAAAGCAAAATTAGCAATTCTTAAGATTAATTAGGCTTTATTAAACTATATGATGAGATATTTGTAGTGAAAATAAATTGAAAGAATTATTTTAAAAAGTTGAAAAGATAATTATTGTATTTGGTGATAAAGAGTTTAAGACAAAGTCTTAGCTCTATTGCGAGTATGAATCTTAGGAAAAAAATCAGTGTTAACTATCAAAACTTGTTTACTATTTCTGGAACATATGTTTAATATTAAGTATAATTTCTTACTAGATGTTGAAATAACCATTTCTGGAACAGATTAGTTCAGTGTATACTTGTTCACACGTGTTGACCTCAATAATTTGCTTTGTAAATATATATGTTTTACTCATGGAATAAGGAATATATATCAGTTATAGGATAATTAGAATGCTTCCAGTTATAGGGATAGAAACCTACTGGAATTATATTCTGTGAGATAGAGGGAGGGAAGGTGGAAAAGAAAGAAAGAGATTAGAAGGAGCGTTTGTTTTGTTTTAAGATAACAGGTTTGTTTCTTGTTCATGTGACATTTTCTGAGTGTAGGTCTCCTTCAAATATCGTTTCATTCTAAGGCCTAGTCTAAAGGATAAACTCACATCTCAGAGTCATGTGGAAGAGGGAAAGAATAATAATAATCAAGGGCTCAAATATCAATTCCAGGAGAAATTATTCCCCAAATATTCCTGTTCCTTAAAAACCTCTGGACTGAAATCCAGACAATAAAAGTTTATCACTCCTTTAACTTGCTTTACTGTTGCTCCCAGTTACTATTGATTTCTTTCAAAAACTCTTTTGATATTCTAAGATTCCTTAATGTAGACAATTGAAGAAGAATCAGTGAACCAGCAATTGCATATCAGAACCATTTCTAAGCATGTCGGTGTTAGGAGCTCACGTGATAGACATTGACTTTGGAGAGTTTGCAGTTAGAGGTAGAGATAGGACATACATGTGAAGAAATCATTTCACAAGGTTTCATATGACAAATCCAGGATGATAGAGGTAATGAGCTGCTCACAGTCAGGAATTAAGGTGGCATCAGAAAGTCAGAACCCTGAGATCAGAGGCAGGTAGGTGCCTGGGGTCAGTTTATTCTAATACTCATTGTGATACAGGCTCCACTTTTGGTACATATTCATCTAGGCCAGTAGGTAGACTGTAGAGGATCTTAAAATTGAACTTTAAGACAGAGGTTCTAAATCCAGGGTGATTTTTCCCCCAGAGAATATCTGGGAATGTCCCCAGATTTTAGGTTGTTAGAACTGGGGAGTGTTTGCAATATGGAGCTACTTATATCTAATGGATTGATCTCATAGATGCATATCCTACAAACCCTCACAACAAAGAGTGATTCAGATGAAAAGGTCAATACTGTCAAGGCTGAGAAATCTTGCATTAGACAGTTCTGTGGAAATGGGGCAGATCTGGACTAGGATGACATGTAAATAAATTATTGGTAAAAAACTGAATTGATAGGGAGGTGAATATGCATAACTGGGTAGAGTACATAAAAATCTTGGCCTGAAATTGTCCCACCTTAATTTCTTGCATTTCAATTTGGCCCCATAATTAGTCATGCTTTCCTTGACTGATCAAATCCTAACAAGTCCATTAGAGTTGGAAGGAATTTGAGAGATCTCAGTTTTTACATTATTCTCCAATAAAAGGTGCTCTTGGAGAAATGGATAATCCTAGAACTGCAGCAGCAGAAGTACAAATTGTGAATCTGGAGCATCTTACAGTGCCATAAAGTAAGAAAGTGCTAAACTAACAGCAAAAACAAACCCACAGTGACAGAATATGTTAAAGGAGAAGAGGAGCCAACTCAAAGAGCTTTACATAATAAAAGCTACAGCAATTTATGCAATAAAATAAAGTAGTATTGGACCATAACCCTAAGTATAAAACAAATACCTGTGGGTTCAAGCTGACATAAATAAGTTATTATATAAATTAATAAGTGATAGGAAAAAACCAACCATTCCATGCAGAAAATCCCAGTTTATCATACACCACACTGCTGAGGGTAGGAGTATTATTCCTACTCCTTAAATGTGAGTGCATATAATGAGTTCGTTCTAAAGTGGACAGTGTGGAAAATGCAAGTAACTTACCAGTGGAAAAGCCTGATAAACTGCTTCAAGTAGGTGTTTCAGGGTAGCATCAAGAGTCATAAATCATGTTGGTGGTATGTGCCTTTTCTTTTTTTTTTTTAAATTTTTTTTCTTTTATTATATGTGCCTTTTCTATGCTGTGATGAAAATGGAGTTTTACCTTGTGATCTGCCTCCCCATACCTCGTAACACAGGATGATCATCTATTGGACTTTTTCTAGTGTCTTTCTCTTAAATAAGCTGGTGTTTTTCAGTGCTGGGGATCCAATCTAAGGCCTTGTGCATGTGAGGCATGACTGAGGTGTACTTCTGGCCCCTGTGAAATATTTTTTACAAGTAAGGGAATAACATACTTCTTTATCTTGTCATGAAGTTCATAACCTTGCAAACTGGTGGACAAAGAACAATAGGCTAATGAACTTTTTTCTTTTACATAATGAGGCTAGAAAAAGTGAGAGATTGGGGGGATTTATAAAAAATCTGAAATTATTTAAGAGATACACGATGAGATAGTTAAGAAGGAGTCACAAAATACAGGTTAATCCCTCACTTAACCAAACTATAATTTTCATAGCTACCGGCATGATGATACCTGATTATAAAGTTAGGAAAATGATGCTGAGGTTGAATATTTTGATTGTGTTAATGTACTTTGGATGCATGGATATTCTTATAAATAAGCAATGAGCACAGTATATGAAAATAAAGTAGATTCTTTAGAAATGTTACTAGTCTTTTAACCTGTGAATATTCCACATTAATCATCAGTTTGAAAATTAGTTACTTTACTTTGAGAAATTAGTTATAGTTTATTATAAACTTTTAAAAGTAAATTATGGATTCCAAAAAAGATATAGTTAACAGAAAGGAAGTGTAGTTTTTCTTTTAACATTAATCAAACCCTAACAATTTCTTATACAGTTAAAATTCTTATCTTCTTTCTCCTGTGTTAAAAATGGGTGATATTTTTCAAAGCATTTGGTATGGATTATCTCATTTAATTCATAAAACTCCTGAAAAGACCAGTTGTTTAGCTGTCTTAAAGATATGGAAACTGGAGAAATTCCAAGATGGCGGCTAGAGGTAGGAAGCAGAAAGCGACCCTCCTATAGTGAAATCTTGGAGAGACGCTGGAGACACACTTTGCAGGCATAATCACCGAGAAAAGGCATAACTTTGACTCCTCCACACCTCCAGCCGGCACAGAGAATCTCCACTTCACGTTAAACGGAGAACCGAGGAGGCCCCCGGGGCCGCCAGTGGCCGGCGCCCATACGGCTTGGGAAGACGCGGACCAGGTGAGCTTCGCGGTACCGCAGTTCCCCCACAGACAAGCCTGGGCCAGAGCAGCATAGCCCCCTGGACAGACTGACGTCCACCCGGGAAAAAAAGAGAAACTGAGTACTAAGCAATAAGAACAGTTAAGACACGCTGGAAAGAGGGTGGGGCGCCCTGAGCGCTGAAGATTGGGGGAAGGGAATCCTTCCCGGGACTGTAAATAAACGAGCCGGGCGGCCGGAGAGGCTCTGGTGGGAACGGGGCACGCCCAGCAACCAGGAGCGGGACGCTTGTGAGAGGAGGGAAGACCCACTTCCCACGTGAACTGTAAATAAACACGCAGGCCTGACAACGCCGGGCAGTGGCACCTTTCCCAGTGCTTGGAAAGGGAAAAGCCTGTAGCAGAGGCCCCCCTCCCCCGCACAGGAGAACTCTGAGCAAACAAAGCCTGTGGGACCAGGTGAGTGCTAGCTCACCCCAGAGATCTGCATAAATAACGCCGCCAGCTACAGGCTGAGAGCAGCAGGCAGGCAAGCCACAGTTGCAGATACCACTCTCAGAACTGCCTCCAGACGCTTTTTTTTCTTTTTCTCCCTACCTTTGATGAGAGAACAACCGAATTATACCTGCAAGCCGAAAAACTTACTGAAACTGTATTGCATTTGAACTGGGGACACTTGGTGGGGCTTTTTTTTTTTTTTTTTCTTCTGTGTGTGTGTGAGTGTAGTTTTGTTCTACTTTATGCATCCCCTTTGATGAGACAACTACAGAACAACATCTGAGGCACCAACTCCAGGACTGGAGATTGAGACGGACATCCAAATTATTAAGACTGAAACTGCATTGCATATAAACTTGGAAGTTTTTTGTTTTTTGTTTTTTTTTTTTTTAATTTTCTATTTTCCATTTTATTTTAATTCATTTTTATAAATAGATATTACTTTCATATACTTATTTTTTATTTTTTTATCTTTGATTTTCAATCCTCTCTCTGTCTCTCTATTGTCTGTTCAGCTTACTGTCGATTAGTACACTAACACTCCCTGTTTATACCTTTGAAACTCTCTTGTCTGATACCTTCTTCTGCTTTCTCCCTCTTGTCTGTATATTTGTTTTCCCCTTTTCTTTAACTTCTTGCTTTCCATCTCAGCTCACTCTTCCATTCTCAATATTACCATTGTTATTATTACAAGCTAGAAAATACTTAATTGCACACAGTACAGGGACAGTAACAACACCAAGGACAATGACAGGAAGACAGAAAAAACAAGGAAACCAGTTTCCCCACAGCAAAAAATTAGTACAGGAACCAGAGGGGAATGAAGAGAACAGAAACTCAGATCCAGACTCCAACAAAATGAAGATAAACTATGCCAAAGGACCCAATGAAGCCCACAAGAATAATTTAAAAGAAGACATACTACAAGTACTCAATGAGAATTTTATAGAGATGATACTGGATAGGGTCAACCAAAATGTACAGGAGACACTCAAGAAATTCCAAGACAATAAAAATAGAGAATTTGAAAAAGCAAAAGAAGAAATAAAGGAAACCATAGAAGCACTGTATAAACACCAAAGTGAAAGAGAGAACACAATGAATAAATGGATAAATGAACTCAGGACAAAAATAGACAACAATAAAGAAGAAAACAGCCAGGATATGGAAAACCTCAGAAAAAAGAATGAAACAGAACTGCAAAACAAAACGGAAGGCCAATCCAGCAGAATAGAACAAACAGAAGACAGAATCTCAGAACTTGAAGATGAAATGGTAATTAAAGGAAAAACTGAAGAACTATTAATTAAACAACTCAAGACCTGTGAAAAGAAAATGCAAGAACTCACTGACTCCATCAAAAGACCAAACTTGAGAATCATGGGCATCGAAGAAGGAGAAGAGGTGCAAGCGAAGGGAATGCGTAATATAGTCAACAAAATAATAACGGAAAATTTCCCAAATCTAGAGAAAGATATTCCCATACACATGCAAGAGGCCTCCAGGACACCAAACAGACCAGATCAAAATAGGACTACTCCACGACATATCATCATTAAAACAACAAGTTCAGAAACTAAGGAAAGAATATTGAAGGCTGTAAGAGAGAAAAAACAAGTAACATACAAAGGTAAACCCATCAAAATCACAGCAGACTTCTCAACAGAAACATTAAAAGCAAGAAGAGCGTGGGGTGAGATCTTCCGGGCACTGAATGAAAATAACTTCAACCCCAGGATACTCTACCCAGCAAAGCTATCATTCAAAATAGATGGAGCAATAAAAGTCTTCCATGATAAGCAGAAACTAAAACAATATGTGACCACAAAGCCACCACTACAAGAGATTCTTCAAGGGATTCTGCACACAGAAAGTGACACCCAACTTAACCATGAAAAGGCAGGCAGCACCAAACCACAGGATAAGAAAAAGCAAGACAGTAGAGAGTAACATCAAGTTAGGTACACACAATCAAACCTCCAAACAACTAAGATAACTAAATGGCAGGAATCACCACATACCTATCAGTACTAACACTTAATGTTAATGGACTTAATTCACCCATCAAAAGACACCGTTTGACAAAATGGATTAAAAAAGAAGATCCAACAATTTGTTGCTTACAGGAGACTCATCTCACCGACAGAAATAAGCATATGCTTAGGATGAAAGGCTGGAAGAAGATTTACCAAGCCAATGGCCCCCGAAAACAAGCAGAGTAGCAATACTTATCTCTGACAAAGTAGACTTCAAACCTACATTGATCAAACGAGATAAAGAAGGACATTCCATACTAATAAAAGGGGAAATAGACCAAAAGGAAATAATAATCATCAATCTGTATGCACCCAATGTCAACGCACCCAATTTCATCAAACATACCCTGAAAGACCTAAATGCATATATAAACGCCAACACAGTGGTTGTGGGAGACTTTAACACTCCATTATCATCAATAGATAGGTCATCCAAACAAAAACTCAATAAAGAAGTCCAAGATCTAAAATATGCAATAGATCAAGTGGACCTAGTAGATGTCTATAGAACATTTCATCCAACCTCTACACAATATACATTCTTCTCAGCAGCCCATGGAACCTTCTCCAAAATAGATCATATCCTAGGGCACAAAGCAAGCCTCAGCAAATATAAGAAAATAGAAATAATACCATGCATACTATCTGACCACAATGCAGTAAAAGTAGAACTCAACAACAAAAGTAAAGACAAAAAACATGCAAACAGCTGGAAACTAAATAACTCATTACTTAATGAAGAATGGATCATCGATGCAATAAAAGAGGTAATTAAAATGTTCCTGGAAGTCAATGAAAATGAAAACACAACCTACCGGAACCTATGGGACACAGCTAAGGCAGTCTTGAGAGGAAAGTTTATAGCCATGAGTGCATATATTAAAAAGATTGAAAGATCCCAAATCAATGACCTAATGATACATCTCAAACTCCTAGAAAAACAAGAACAAGCAAATCCCAAAACAAATAGAAGGAGAGAAATAATAAAAGTAAGAGCTGAAATCAACGAAATAGAAACCAAAAAAACCATACAAAGAATTCATGAAACAAAAAGTTGGTTCTTTGAAAAAATAAACAAGATCGATAGACCCCTGGCAAACCTGACTAAAATGAGGAGAGAAAAAACCCAAATTAGTAGAATCAGGAATGCAATGTGGAGATAACAACAAACACCATGGAAGTCCAGGAAATCATCAAAGACTACTTTGAGAACCTATATTCAAATAAATTTGAAAATCTAAAAGAAATGGACAGATTTCTAGATACATATGATCATCCAAAACTGAACCAAGAGGAAATTAATCACCTGAATAGACCTATAACACAGAATGAAATTGAAGTAGCAATCAAGAGTCTCCCCAAAAAGAAAAGTCCAGGACCTGATGGATTCTCTGCTGAATTCTATCAGACCTTTAAAGAAGAACTGATACCAACCCTCCTTAAACTGTTCCATGAAATAGAAAGGGAAGGAAAACTGCCAAACACATTTTATGAAGCCAGTATTACACTTATCCCAAAACCAGGCAAAGACACCTCCAAAAAGGAGAACTATAGGCCAATCTCCCTAATGAACATTGATGCAAAAATCCTCAACAAAATAATGGCAAATCGAATTCAGCAACACATCAAAAAGATTATTCACCACGACCAGGTAGGCTTCATCCCAGGAATGTAAGGGTGGTTCAACATACGAAAATCAATAAACGTAATAAACCACATTAACAGAAGCAAAGACAAAAACCATTGATCATCTCAATAGATGCAGAAAAAGCCTTTGATAAGATCCAACATCATTTCATGATAAAAGCTCTAAGAAAACTAGGAATAGAAGGAAAGTTCCTCAACATTATAAAAGCTATATATGACAAACCTACAGCCAGCATTATACTTAACGGAGAAAAATTAAAACCATTCCCTCTAAAATCAGGAACCAGACAAGGATGCCCACTATCTCCACTCCTATTCAACATAGTACTGGAATTCCTAGCCAGAGCAATTAGGCAAGAAGAAGGAATAAAAGGAATACAAATAGGTAAAGAAACTGTCAAAATATCCCTATTTGCAGACGACATGATCCTATACCTTAAAGACCCAAAAAACTCTACTCAGAAGCTTCTAGACATCATCAATAGCTATAGCAAGGTAGCAGGATATAAAATCAACATAGAAAAATCATTAGCATTTCTATACACTAACAATGAGCAAACGGAAAAAGAATGTATGAAAACAATTCCATTTACAATAGCCTCAAACAAAATCAAATACCTAGGTGTAAACCTAACAAAAGATGTGAAAGACCTCTACAAGGAAAACTATACACTTCTGAAGAAAGAGATTGAGGAAGACTATAGAAAGTGGAGAGATCTCCCATGCTCATGGATTGGTACACTCAACATAGTAAAAATGTCGATACTCCCCAAAGTAATCTACATGTTTAATGCAATTCCCATCAAAATTCCAATGACATTCATTAAAGAGATTGAAAAATCTACTGTGAAATTTATATGGAAACACAAGAGGCCACGAATAGCCAAGGCAATACTCAGTCAAAAGAACAATGCAGGAGGTATCACAATACCTGACTTCAAACTATATTACAAAGCAATAACAATAAAAACAGCATGGTACTGGCACAAAAACAGACATGAAGACCAGTGGAACAGAATAGAGGATCCAGATATGAAGCCACACAACTATGAGCAACTTATCTTTGACAAAGGAGCTAAAAATATACGATGGAGAAATAGCAGCCTCTTCAACAAAAACTGCTGGGAAAACTGGTTAGCAGTCTGCAAAAAACTGAAACTAGATCCATGTATATCACCCTATACCAAGATTAACTCAAAATGGATCAAGGATCTTAATATCAGACCCCAAACTCTTAAGTTGATACAAGAAAGAGTAGGAAATACTCTGGAGTTAGTAGGTATAGGTAAGAACTTTCTCAATGAAACCCCAGCAGCACAGCAACTAAGAGATAGCATAGATAAATGGGACCTCATAAAACTAAAAAGCTTCTGTTCATCAAAAGAAATGGTCTCTAAACTGAAGAGAACACCCACAGAGTGGGAGAAAATATTTGCCAATTATACATCAGACAAAGGACTGATAACCAGAATATACAGGGAACTTAAAAAACTAAATTCTCCCAAAACTAATGAACCAATAAAGAAATGGGCAAGTGAACTAAACAGAACTTTCTCAAAAGAAGAAATTCAAATGGCCAGAAAACACATGAAAAAATGCTCACCATCTCTAGCAATAAAGGAAATGCAAATTAAAACCACGCTAAGATTCCACCTCACCCCTGTTAGAATAGCCATCATCAGCAACACCACCAACAACAGGTGTTGGCGAGGATGCGGGGAAAAAGGAACCCTCTTACACTGTTGGTGGGAATGTAAACTAGTACAACCACTCTGGAAAAAAATTTGGAGGCTACTTAAAAAGCTGGACATCGATCTACCATTTGATCCAGTAATACCACTCTTGGGGATATACCCAAAAGACTGTTACTCCAGAGGCACCTGCACATCCATGTTTATTGCGGCACTATTCACAATAGCCAAGTTATGGAAACAGCCAAGATGCCCCAGCACAGACGAATGGATTAAGAAAATGTGGTATCTATACACAATGGAATTCTATGCAGCCATGAAGAAGAACGAAATGTTATCATTCGCTGGTAAATGGATGGAACTGGAGAACATCATTCTGAGTGAGGTTAGCCTGGCCCAAAAGACCAAAAATCGTATGTTCTCCCTCATATGTGGACATTAGATCAAGGGCAAACACAATAAGTGGATTGGACTATGAGCACATGATAAACACGAGAGCACACAAGGGAGGGGTGAGGATAGGTAAGACACCTAAAAAACTAGCTAGCATTTGTTGCCCTTAATGCAGAGAAACTAAAGCAGATACCTTAAAAGCAACTGAGGCCAATAGGAAAAGGGGAACAGGTACTAGAGAAAAGGTTAGATCAAAAAGAATTAACCTAGAAGGTAACACCCACGCACAGGAAATCAATGTGAGTCAATGCCCTGTATAGCTATCCTTATCTCAACCAGCAAAACCCCTTGTTCCTTCCTATTAATGCTTATACTGTCTCTACAACAAAATTAGAGATAAGGGGAAAATAATTTCTGCTGGGTATTGAGGGGGGGGGAGCGGGAGGGGGTGGAGTGGGTGGTAAGGGAGGGGGTGGGGGCAGGGGGGAGAAATGAACCAAGCCTTGTATGCACATATGAATAATAAAAGAAAAAAAATAAAAAATAAAAAAAAATAAAATAAAAATAAAAATAATAAAATAAAAATGTTAGCTATAATTACCACATACAAAAAAAAAAAAAAAGATATGGAAACTGGTGGTGACATAGCAAGCAAGTGGCAAAACTGGGATTTAAGTTCAGGCTCTCTGACTCCAGATGAGATCATATACTTAATCTCAAGTTCTACTGCCAAACTTTGATTGCCTACAAAAATGAAGAACCAATCATGTCCTGTCTACCTAAAACTCTGTAATGGCTCCCCATCCCTGTTGGGAGCAAGGCTTAGGAATGTCTTCCTCTGAGAACTCACTGGAGCATACCACCACAACCCAGAGGAGATTGGATGGCTGTGTTGTATGTTTTCATTGTATCATATTGTTCTTTGTACTTCACAACGTTTATCACAAATCCAATTATGTATCTGTCTGGTTATTTGCTTAATATCCTTTATTTTATAGTCTATAAGCTCCCTTAGGACAGGGACCATATAATTAATTGGTTTTCTTCTAACATGTTGAACTGTCTCTGGGGCATAGTAAATTGTGAAGAATATTCTTTGAATGAAGGAATGAATAAGGACAATTTATTTAAGTAGACAACATAATATTTAAATAGAGTACCATAGACCCTTACTGCACTTGAAGACTATGTGGGAGACTGCCATATATAAGATACCCTGTTACTTTAATAATTAAATGTCTTTGAATAGAACTCTAGGCAGGTTGTTCTAGACTGAAGTTTATTCTTCAGTCAATGACATGATGGTACAGAGTAAATATATCAAGTTTTATACACTCAACCACTTGAGCCATGCCCATAGACCTTTTTGTTGGCATTTTGTTTTTGAGATAGAGTTTGCTAACTTTGCCTGTGTTGGCCTTAAACTCTCCATCCTTCTGTTTCTGACTCTTGAAGTAGCTGGGATTACAGGTGTGCTCCACCATGCCTGCCTAGTTTTAGTCACATTTTTTCTTACAGGAATTTATATATATATATATATATATATATATATACCTATATTTATATATAGTATGTATATGTATATATAGTATGTATACTAGTACGTATATGTATATATATATATATATATATATATATATATATATACATACTAGAGAGAGGAGATAGCATTGGGGGGAGAAGAAAGAAGAAGAAGAAGGAGGAGGAGAAGAAAGAGAAGGAAGGAGAAGGAGAAGGAGAAAGAAGGAGGAGAAGAAGAAGAAGAAGAAGAAGAAGAAGAAGAAGAAGAAGAAGAAGAAGAAGAAGAAGAAGAAGGAGAAAAAGAAAAGGAGGAGGAAGAGGAAGAAAATAAATCTAAGTACTCATTATTCAACTTCAGCACTTATTAATACATAGCCATGACTTTTCTTGATTCAATACCTTCATCCACTCCCACTTCTAGATTTTTTGGAAGCAATTCTCAGCTTAGAGATTATATCATCTCATTGTATTTCAGAATACACCTCTTTAAGGGCTTTTAAAATAGAACACAACCACAATACAATTATCACAAAAAATACTCTTCCATTAATATCAAATATCTTGTTAATATTCACATTTCCTCAATTGTCTTATAGAGATTTATAATTGGCTTTCAGTTTATTTGAAAACTGTGAGTAAAATCTACACATTGTAATTGGAAGTTATTTCATTTGAACTCTGGGATACCTTTCTATCGCCTTTATTTTATTGAAGAAACAGAAGCATCTGTTCTGTGGGAATTCCTAGATTTTCAACCCTGTGGTATCATTGAATACATTCCTCTTTTCCCCATGTCCTCTTAACTGGTGGCTAGACAGAGCAGAACTCTCTGTCCACTGAGTAACACATGGGTCAGGACACAGAGGACACAGGATGTAGGATATAAGGAGGGGGAATGGACATATATTGAGGGCCTCCTAGTGTGCCAGTTACTATGGAAACAGTGTTATCTATCAAGAAGTGAGGTGGGGCTCAGAAGGAAGACTTAATTTGCTAAGCTGACCTAGTAGTGAGTCTTAGGACCAGAATGCAAGCATATCAGTCTAACCAATCCCTTTTATTTTTCTTTGACATTACTTTGCTTTGTGAACCATAAGAGCATAAGCAAACATTTTTCACCACTCTGCTAGAATATAAAATATACAAAATAATTATTCCCTAAATGAGGGGAAAAAAAGAGCTCTCTGCTCAAAAATTATTTATGTCTTGGATCTTACAGGGCAGCAATTTGAAAGTACCACCCACCTCCACCCATATCTACTCCTTCCCCTTTTCTGTAGCAATGTCATTGGGAAAAGAAATCATGGTAATATAATGCAGACTGGGAATACAGGACATATTTTCTTAGAAGTTTTATCTTATTTTGTAAGAAATAGAGTGAAATTGATGGTAACAATAATGACTGATCATGTCTGGTAGGTGTGAGAGTGATCTGTAGGAATTAATTTTTTCCCTTGGTAAGGTACATATAGTAGACTGAAGAGTGTCCTCCCCAATTTATGTCTATCTGTAACCTCAGACTGTGACCTTATTTGGGAAGAAGTTCTCTGAAGATGTAATAAGTAAGGTGAGGCCACAGTAGATTATGGTAATCTCTAATTCCAATGATTATTGTCCTTATAAGAAGAGTAAGGAATACAATTGATATACACTAATTTAAAAAGACAGATTGAAAAAAGAAGAAGAAGGAGCCCAGAGACACACAGAGAGAAGACAATCATGGGATGATGGAGGCAGAGAATGGAATGATGCACTGAGGAGTCAAGAGGCGTTAAGAATTGGCAGCAAACACCTGAAGTTAAGAAAGAGGCTTAGAACAGATCTTTGCAGAGTCTATGGAAGGAATCAGCTCTGCTGACACCTTGATTTTGAACTTCAGCCTCTAATACTGTGAAAGAATAGCTTTCTGTTCTAAGTCATCTAGCTTCTGGTAATTTGTTATGCTAGCCCTAGAAAATCAAACATTAGAGTTGACCTCACATAATTTATAAAAACCATTAGCCATACCCTGGGTAGAAGGCTCCCACACCACACACAGAGGGCTCAATACCCATTTCTTCTCTTGCTTCACCATATTGGATCCTCTCACTGCATCTCCATCTTGAGACTAGTGTTTCTCTTCCCATCTTCAGGACTAACTGATATCGGGCAGGACCATCTCTGGATGATCAACAGGTGTGCACCTTGATAGAAGTTACAATATGTGAAGAGTAACCCATAGAACAGATCTTGACTATTTCTCAGGACAGGGTGAAGTTTCTCAAGGAAGGGAATAGTATATAAAGAGGTTTAAGGGAAAGGACTGCAAGGAGTGAGTGGGAGAAGATTGTGGGAATGGCTAGTCCTTCAGGGTATCCTTTTATGCTTGAAGATTTATTGATTTTTGATGGTACATGTGTATTATGATTTGAATGTGGTTTGTCACTGCCAAATCCAAATTTAACAATACTGAAGTGGGAATGGTGGGACCTTTAAGAGGCGATTGGGGTCATGAGGGATCCACTTTCATGAATGGATTCAACATGTTTTTCTCTAGAGACTAGGTTAGTTGTCTCTAGGGCTGTCTCACAGCACTGGACTAGTTACTATGAGAGAAGGTTGTTATAAAACAAATTCAGATTCCTTGATAGGCTCTACTTACTCTCTTGACATATTTTTCTCTCTCTCTTTCTCTAAACACACACACACACACACACACACACACACACACACACACCCCTCTTTCCTCTCATGAGCTCCTATCATGTGATGCCATCTGTCATGTGATGATGCAGCCATGCCAATCCAAACTGGCACCATGCCATTTGGACTTTCCATCCAGAAGAATTGTGAGCCACATTGACTTATGTCATTATAAACAACCCAATCTTAGGCATTTTGTTAAAGCAACACACATTGAACTAAGACAAAGGACACAGAATCAGATTTCCACCACCCCCTTATAGCTTTGGAAATATTTCTTGAGACTAAAAATGCTTACATTACTGGAAATTGTATAAGCTGCCTTTTTGAGAAAGGCAAATGAGGGTGCTCTCAAGGAGGTAAAAGACTAACCATCACTTTTTTACTCCTGATCAGTTATTCAGTGGAAAATAGCAATCCTTTGGGTCTACATGGTGATAGAAGCTGAATACTGTATGGTGGATTATAATCCAAGTGGAGAAAAAGTGAGGTTAAAGGCCCAAGATGTTACTTCCACAGTGTTTATCTCAGGTGATTGCACTGAGGGGGAGAAAAGGATTGTCCTATTGTATGGGTTACACTTTAGGCAGATATAAGGCAAAACACCCTGCTAAAGCACATGGACGTTATCTTCAAACAAATAGATCAGTCTCAATTTAGAATGAAATAGTTCAGCCAACAATATTTAACCCAAAGTAAATTCTACACTTGCATCCACTCTGAAGAATTGTTGGTTGTACCAAATAACTATTGTGCTTATTCATCCCTTGTTGCACCTTAATGACTTGGAAATTAGATAAAGAGATCCTTGTCAAAATCCTGTGGCCTGGTTCCAGGCATTTGTAGTGAGGATGGAAGGAATAGAGCTTTGTAAAGAAAAGGAAAAAAGTTCCTCTTCAATAAATTAATATTTTCAACCAGCTTATTGTTTTGTGTATTTTGTGGCTGATGGAAAGGGCTAAAGAAAAATATGGGTTACTCAAAGGGAAAACCATAACTGTTGTTTAGAGTGTCAGAGTTGATAGGGTTTTTAATGTTTCTTCTACTGCTGGCTGAAGCAGAGTGCATATGAGTGATGGAATGACTTATAAAATACAGTAATAAATCCATCTAGTCCCAGAAGCTCACTGAAGGGAAAGATATAATCATTGCGAATGAATATTTCCTCCTTTGAGAACTGCATTGACTGAGAGAAGGCAAGGAAAAATAAATGTTTTCAAGAATATTTTCAAATAATTTCATGTTATGATGATTTTGGATATTGCGTATCTGCTTTGTATGAAGAGCTGACATCTTCCATTTTTCAAAAGCTGTGCATGGGTTGGTTTGTGCTAATCATTTCCAGTATCATATCCATCCATTTTTCATGGATGAGTTTGTTTATCTTTGGCTAGTTCAAGGCTTCTCTTTTCTTATGCTGGTTCCATAATCCATTGCCTTTCATAAACAAAGAATCTGCTTCTGAGTCACCATGAGTAGCTTTACCAGTAATGATAAAATGATGACACTTAAATTAAAATGTCATCTCCAAGACAGATATTTGGGGTTAAGCTATGGTTTTGAACAAAGCAAAGGGACATTTACCTGGGAAAAATCATACACTGAGCAATGAGTGATGAGTTCTAGCCAGTTGTTATTTTGTTTATCCATTTATTAATATTTGTAGATTGTAGCTAAATTATTCCCAAATTCAGCTACAAATTGCAATTGCATGTTAATCTTAAAACAAAATGAAATAGTGATGCTTGGAATTTCTGTTCTAGAGATTGTGAATTAATTTTTCTGGTTTGAGTCTGTTATCATCTGTTTTAAAGCTCTGTTATATCTTCAATACACAGTCAGGTTTGAGCTTTGTTGTGGTGGGTGCTGGATACAATGGTGAGATGGATGCTCTTGCTCACAGTGCATACACTCTGTACAAAAATAAAGACCATTAGTAGACGAGTAACTCACATATTGCTCATCATCAGTGGAGAAGATAGCAATCGAGAAATCTTGGGGGGGAGGTGTCACTTTTTAAAAAAAGAGTGTTTGACTCTGGAAGTAATAGGTATAGGCAAGGACTTCCTCAATAGAACCCCAGCAGCTCAGCAACTAAGAGAAATCATGGACAAATGGGACTTCAAAAACTAAAAAGCTTCTGCACAACAAAAGAAAAGGTCTGTAAACTGAAGAGATCACCCACAGAGTGAGAGAAAATATTTGCCAGCTATACATCAGACAAAGGACTGATAACCAGAATATAAATGGAACTTAAAAAACAAAACTCTCCCCAAATCAATAAACCAATAAAGAAATGGGCAACTGAACTAAACAGAACTTTCTCAAAAGAGGAAATTCAAATGGCCAAAGAGCACATGAAAAAATGCTCACCATCTCTAGCCATAAAGGAAAGGCAAATCAAAACTACACTAAGATTCTACCTCACTCCTGTTAAAATAGCCATCATCAGCAACACCACCAACAACAGGTGTTGGCAAGGATGTGGGGAAAAAGGAACCCTCTTACACTCCTGGTGGGAATGCAAGCTGGTGCAACCACTCTGGAAAAAAAATTTGGAGGCTTCTTAAAAATCTAAACATAGATCTGCCATATGATCCAGCAATCCCACTCCTGGGGATATACCCAAAGGAATATGACACGTGCACACCCATGTTTATTGCAGCACTATTCACAATAGCCAAGTTATGAAAACAGCCAAGATGCCCCATTACTGATGAATGAATTAAGAAAATGTGGTATTTATACACAATGGAATTCTACTTAGCATGAAGAAGAATGGAATCTTATCATTCGCAAGTAAATGGATAGAACTGGAGAACATCATTCTGAGCGAGGTTAGCCAGGCTTAGAAGACCAAAAATCATATGTTCTCCCTCATATGTGGACTTAGATCTAGGGCAAATTCAGCAATGTGATTGGACTTGGGTCACATAATAAGGTGAGAGCACACACGGGAGGTATGGGGATAGGTAAGAAACCCAAAAAACATGATACTATTCGAGGTCCTCAAACATGATACTATTTGAGGTCCTCACTGCAGAGGAACTAATACAGAACCTTTAAAGCAACAGAGGTCAATATGAGAAGAGGATCAGGAACTAGAGAAAAGGTCAGTTAGAGATGAATCAACTTAGAATGTAACACATTTATACAGGGAAGCAATGCTAGGAATCTCTCTGTATAGCTATCCTTATCTCAACTAGCAAAAATGCTTTGTCTTTCTTATTATTGTTTATATTCTCTCTTCAACAAAATTAGAGATAAGGGCAGAACAGATTCTGCCAGAAAGCGAGGTGGGGGGGAGAGGGAGTGGGTGGGAGTAGGGGGGAGAAATGGACCAAACAATGTATTCACATATGAATAAATGAGAAAAAAAAGAGAGTTGTTTGGATAGAGGAGATAAACCAATGGGCTTAAAATACATTTATACATGGAAATGTCACAAGAAAACTCCCCTGTGTAGCTTAAATAGGCAAAAATGTCATTTTTTCCCTCTTTTCTTCTACAAAAATGGAGAACAAGAGGGTGGAATAGGTCCTGTGGGAGGTGGGGGTGAGGACCAGTGGAAGCAGGAGGTGGTGGGGAAAGGGATTGGAGGGTGAATAAGGTACAAATACTGTGTACACATGTATGTAAATGCAAAAATGTTGCCTGTTGAAATTATTTCAGGAATGGGGGGATGGGTAATAAAGGATAGTGGTAGAGGGGGAGAATTCAAGTATGATGTATTTGATGCAGTTTAAGAACTTTTGTAAGTGCCACAATGTACCCCCACACAGCACAACAATAATATATATATATATATATGAGTGGTTTGTGAAGACCTCTTGGGTTCAGGTGAGAATTAAAAAGAAACTTCAATGAGTTATTGCACTCAATAGAGGAGGAGGGGGAGTAGAGAAGTAAAACTATTTCTTTTAAGATGAATTAAAATAAAGAAACCCCATCCTTTTAAATGATAAGCGGTTTGAGGTTTATTTTCCCTAGAAATTTAAGTCTCAGGACTCACCATTTAGTTAAATTACCACAGTTCAATATTTATTGGATTTCTACCTTGTGTCAAGTACCATGCTAGGCACTGGAGGGAGGGTAGTAAAAAGGTGAATAAGGAACAACAAATTTTTAATCTAGTAATCAAATAATGAACATATTTTATGTTTAATATGGAACATGCTAAGGTAGAGGTGATGACAGGAAGGAGCTTTTAATTCAGCAGTAGGTTACAAGGCTCCCTGTAGCACATTCAAGGAAGTAGCCTCTTAGCTTTTTTCTGCCTAGCCTTCCTTTACACCTTATTTTTGATTTTTGCTTTTCATATTTTCTTTTCTTTTTTTGTGTGTTTTTTAAAATTTCTTTTATTCATATGTGCATACAATGTTTGCGTCATTTCTCCCTCCTTCCCCTCCACCCCCCTTCCTTTCCCCTCCGCCCCTTCCCTCTCCCCGCCACCCCCTCATTTCTAAGCAGAAACTGTTTTGCCCTTATCTCTAATTTTGTTGAAGAGAGAGTATAAACAATAATAAGGAGGATCAAGGGTTTTTGTTAGTTGAGATAAGGATAGCTATACAGGGAGATTCCTTGCATTGCTTTCTTGTCCATATGTGTTACATTCTAAATTGATTCTTCTAGAACTAACCTTTTCTCTAGTTCCTGGTGCCCTTCTCCTATCGGCCTCTGTCACTTTAAAGTTTCTGAGTTATTTCCTTTGCATCGAGGACATCAAATGCTATCTTGTTTTTTTGGGTTTCTTACCTATCCTCATACCTCCCTTGTGTGCTCTCTACCTTATCCAGGTGGAATCTTAGTGTAGTTTTGATTTGCATTTCCTTTATGGCTAGAGATGGTGAGCATTTTTTTATGTGTTTTTTGGCCATTTGAATTTCTTCTTTTGAGAAACTTCTGTTTAGCTCACTCGCCCATTTCTTTATTGGTTCATTAATTTTGGGAGAGTTTAGTTTTTTGAGTTCCCTGTATATTCTGGTTATCAGTCCTTTGTCTGATTTATAGCTGGCAAATATTTTTTCCCGCTCTGTGGGTGGTCTCTTCAGTTTAGAGAGCATTAATTTTGTTGAGAAGAAGCTTTTTAGTTTTATGAAGTCCCATTTGTCTATACTTTCTCTTAGTTGCTGAGCTGCTGGGGTTCTTGTATTGAGGAAGTCCTTGCCTATATCTACTACTTCCAAAGTATTTCCTGCTCTTTCCTGTACCAACTTTAGAGTTTGGGGTCTGATTGCCTTTCATATTTTAGAAATGTGGTACTAAATGAAATTTAGGGCTGGCCTGTGTTAGGTAATTGTTCTAATCTTTGGGTAGACTTTATCCAATGAATAATTTGGTACAAGAACATTTACCTCTCTTTCACTGTGAAAGAGTGGTACTGTGATTCAGTTAAGTTAGAGGTAGGTAGTTGCATAAATTTAAGGAAGAGTTAGTAAAACAGAGTAGAATATAATCATGATGCTAAATTATCAGTATTTTAATAAAGTATGCCAAAAGTGTGTGATTGAATAAAAAGAGTGGATGTCAACTGATAATAAACCTTGGTGTTGACATCTGGATAAACTCTTACTCTCAGGGAGATAAATTATGTCATTAGTTGATTTTTAAAGAATATTTGGGATAAAGTTATAAAGGAATTCTTAAAAACTAATAAGTGTGCTCATTATGATTTTCTTTCGAGATGGTATTTTCCTTTTGCTGCACTTTGCTTTCACCGCGAAACAATTCTGGATGGTTTTTAATGGTTCATTAACACCCCAAGTTAAAATTCTGTGTTTGGCTTTTACAGAAACTATGAATAGGACTGACAGAGAAATTTGTACAGATACAAAAAAACAGGAGTTAGGATAATAATAGTAATTCCACAACACTTGTTCCCCTGGAATTTTAAAACACCTTGCAAAATACAAATGAGAACACTGAGAATTCCCAGTGGGAAGGTGGTGAAAAATCATAGCCTCCATTTAGAGATGGAGTTTTCCCTAAGAATCTCGGTAGGAAAGAAAAGCAAGGTGATGTGATGATTTTATAGTTAATCTAAAAATATCCTTGAGGGGAGAGTCTTTTTGTTATAAGCTAAACTTCTACATAGTGAATGTTGGTTGTGTTCACATTCATTACTTGATATAATAATAACCATCCTTCAGACATATTGCCAGTAATATTCAACATTTGGTTTAATGATAGACCTCCAGGTTGAATCTCAACTGTACATACCTAAAGACTTCCTTTCTTACTTGAAATTATCCTATATTTAATATTTGTTTACACCCTTCTAGTGATGGAATTTTCCCTAACAAACCAATTGTAAGATTGATGTGTGTGTGTATATAAGGGGGATCTTTCTGCATACACAGATAGGTCTTAAGCACATAGCACTTCTTGAATAATGTTAATTCTGTTGGAACAAAATGTTGAATAAAAATTAAAAAGTCCATGTTCTCCTTTTTCTCATCAATCCACTTTCAATTACAGTTGGCCCTGCATACCTGTCAGTTGTTCAACTGAGAATTCAACTAACCATAGATCAAAAACATTTAAAAAAATTATTTCTATACTGAACATATACAGACTTTTTTCTTATCATTACTCTTGAAGTATAACAATTATTTACATAGCATCTACATTGTGTTAGGTATTACAAATAATCTAGAGATATTTAAAGCATATATGAAGAGGTATTTGTAGGTTACATGCAAGTATTACATAATTTTACATAGGGATTTGAACACTGGTAGGTTTGAGTATATGAGTGGGGTGAGTGTGGAGGCTCCCAGAACAAATCCCCCATGGACAGTGAGGAATGACTATAGTTATAAAGCCAATAACTTTCACCTTTTGGATTTTTGTGGAATTGTATACCCTAGCAAGTAAATCACATCCAAACTCTAGGTGATCTTGGCATTGTCTGGTGATGGTTTTGATACTTACCAACTTCCTTCTTGTTTCTCATAACAGCCATACAAACTGTGTTCTGCTCAACAATCTGTTTCATATTGAATCCCTTCATACTCAGCAGGTGGTCTTAACCTTGCTTCTTAGAAACTACCAAGCCCATAGACATATACTCTTTTAGTTTTCCTTACTCTCTCCTTTAAGTGTCTTTCCTTTTTTCTTCCTACTTACAAGTTTTTTATCCTTTTAATTGTGTCTAGGATTAATTTTGGGTTTAATTGCATGCCCTTAAACCTAGTAATAGATTGAATAATCATTTCCTGTCTTCTCAGCAATAATATTTCTCTTGCCTGCATTTCCTTCTCAAATCACAACCTCCTACCTCAACCTTATGTGGTGTCTAATAGATTAGTGCTACTGTCCCTATACTCATCAGAATCTCCTGTCCTGTTTCCTATTCCATTATTTTCCTGATCTGTCTTTTAATCTTCAACTTCCCTGCCTCTTGTACTTTGTTTTCTACTCTGTGATATGAGGTTAATAGAAGTACATATTGTATGAGGTTGTAGTGAGAACCAAATGAATTTATATAAAATGCTTAAACCAATATCTGGCACATGGTGAGCCCTGTGTAGATGATAATGATGACTGCTTCTACTTATAAACTTCAGTTTTCTCCCAATCACCTACAGTAAAGCTCTAACCCCTTACCTTGGCATTCCTAATCCTCAACAAAGTCCTCCTTCTTTCCTACCTTTATCTTCTGTGCTGCCACTCCACATAGTCCATAGTCTCTCATATTGTCCTAAATATATCAAGCAAATTCACATCTCTGTGCCTTTGCATATTCTTTTTTCATCTTTGAAGAATTCTACCACTTCTCTGTCATTTCAATTTATCTATTATGACTAGAATTAGTTGTCTATTGTGGTGTAACAAATTAGCCCCCAAATTAGTGACAGAAAACAACAATGAGCATGTATCCCATACAGTGGTCCAGGCATTCAGGGTTTAGCTGAGCTGAATGGTTCTGACTCTGGGTCTTTCATGCAATTGTAGTCAAGATGTAGTTAATTTTATAGCTGGGTCTGGGGTGTTCTCCACCCAGGATTGCTTAGTTACATGGCTGGTAAATTGGTGTTGGCTGTTGGCAGGAGGCCTCAGATTTTCAGCTTATAGATCACTCCTAGAGGCTGACTTTCCTCACTTACAGAAAATGACTTGAAAGAGAGAAAAGCAGATGTAGAAATGTCTTTTATGACCTAGTCTTGCACGCCACACAGTGTTACTTCCTCAGTATTCTGTTGGTCTTCCATGCAAGCCCCAAGTCAGTGTGGGAGGGTAACATAAGGCTTGAATGGCAGGGAGCTAGATTACTAGGGGCTATCATTTTTTTTTCTGTGATGTTCTCCCTTCTGTCCTAGGTATATCTGCTCACATTTGTCTTTTTTAAAATCAGTGCATATTAATTATACCAACCACTTTTATTATGATATTTCCATACATGCATATAATGTACTTTGATCAAGTTTGACCCCTCTATTACTCTTTCTTATACCTCTGGCCCTTCTTTTAAAAACTGTTGGTGGGTTTCATTATTCTATTTTCATACATGAATATAAAGTATTTCATGAATATTCACCCCCCATCACTTCTCCCTTTCACTCTCCCACTTCCCAATGATCCTTTTCTCAACACTTTTTCATGCTATATATGACAGAGATCATGTAATATTTGCCTTTCTCAGTCTTGCTTATTTTGCTTAACATAATGATCTGCAAATGGCATACATTCATTCTTCAATAAGGCTGAATAATATTCCATCATGTAAAGAAAAATAAACCACATTTTCTTTATCCATTCATTGGTTAATGTGTACCTAGGCTGATTCCATAGTTTGTGGATAGTGATACTATAAACATGAATGTGCTGCTGTCTCTATCATATGTTGACTTACAATCCTTTGCATATATGCCCAGAGTGGTATAGCAGGATCACATGGTAGTTCTATTTTTAGTGTTTTGAGGAATCTCTCTACCGATTTCTCTAGTGGCTACACTAACTTACATTTCCAACAACTATTTATAAGGATTCCTTTCTTCCTGGGATACTCATCAGCATTTCTTGTTATTTTCTTGATGATAGCCATTCTGACTGGGGTGAGATGGAATCTCAGTATAGTTTTGATTGGCATTTCATTTATGACTAAAGATGTTAAGCATTTCTTCATATATTTATTAACTATTTGTACTTCTCTTGAATACAGTCTGTTCAATTCATTTGCCCATTTATTAATTTGTTCTTAAGGTGTTTAATTTTTTTTAGTTCTTTATATATACTGGATATTAATTGTTTATCTGATGAATAGATAGCACAAAGATTTTCTCCCATTTTGTGGTTTGTCTCTTCATTCTAGTAATTGTTTCCTTTGCTGTGCAGAATCTCCATAATTTGATGCAATCCCATTTATCAATTTTTCCTCTTCTTTCCTGGGCAATTGAGGTCCCATTCAGAAAATCTTTACCCATGCCTGTGTCTCCCAGAGTTTTCCCTATATTTTCCTATAGTAGTTTTAAAGTTTTAGGTATTACATTAAGATCTTTGACCTATTTTGAATTGATTTTTTCACAGGATGAAAGATAAGAATCTAGTTTCAGTTTTCTACATGTGGATATTCAATTTATCCAACATCATTTGTTGAAGAGGCTGTGTTTTCCAATGTTTATTTTAGGCATCTTGGTCGAAAAATCATATGGCTGTAACAATGCGTTCTTATTTTCAGGTCTTCTATTCTACTCCATTGGTCATGTCTGTTTTTGTGTGAGTACTATGCTGTTTTACTAGGCTACTGTAGTATAATTTAAATTCAGGTATTTATGATACTGTCAGCATTTCTCTTTTTTGCTTTTGATTTCATTGGCAATTTGGAGTCTTTTGTGCTTCATATAAATTTTAGAATTGATAGTTCTATTTCTATGAAAAATGACATTAGGATTTTGATGGGGATTGCATTGAATCTGTAGGGTGCTTTCAGTAGTATAGTCATTTTCTCAATATTAATTCTACTGCTGTATGAACGTGAGGCGCTTCCATCTTACCATGTCTTCTTCAGTTTTTTTAAAAATAGTTTTTGTTATAGAGGTCTTTTACCTCATTAGGTTTATTCTTAGTTATTTTTGAGATTACTGTGAATGGGACAATTTTCCTGATTTCTTTGGCAGCCTGTTCATTATTGGTATATAGAAAAGCTAGTGATTTTTGTATGTTGTTTTTGTATCCTTTATTTCGCCAAAAGTTTCATCACATCTAAGAGGTTTTGGTGGAGTCTTTAAGGTGCTTTAAGTTTAAGATCATATCTTCTGCAAATAGGGATAATTTGACTTCTTCCTTTCCTATTTGTTTCCATGCTTTTTCTTTCTTTTGTCTTATTTCTCTAGTTAAGAATTCAAACACTAAATTGAGTAAGAGTGGAGAAAATGAGCATTTTTTTCTTATTCTTGACTTTTAGAGGAAATGGTTTCGGTTTTTCCCTATTTAGTATGATGTTGGCTATAGGTTCATCATATATAGCCTTTATTGTGTTGATTTCTATTCCTGGTTTTGTCAGTGCTTTTACCAGGGACAATGATGAATATTGTCAAAAGCTTTTCATGCATCTATTGAGATTGTCATGTGATTTTTGTCCTTTATTCTGTTTATGTGCTCTATTATGTTTATGGGTTTAGGTAATGTTGAACCATTCTTGCGTCCCTGGAATAAATCGTGGAATGACTTTGGTAGCATTCCTTCTCTTTCTTTTCTTTTTTTTTTTGTTGAATATTCTGCGGAGTACTGTGTTAGTTCTTCTTTAAAGGTCTGGTGGAATTCAGCAGTGAATCATCTGGGGAGACTATTACAGTTTCAATTTCATTGTTTATTACAGTTCTCTTTAGGTGGTTCATATCTTCCTGGCTCAATTTTGGTAGGTTATATACACCCAGAAAATATACCAGTCTTTCCAGTTTATTACAATATAGCTTTTCAAAGTTTTCCCTAATGATCATCTGAATTTCATTTCTAATTTTATCAATTTGGGTCTTCTCCCTCCTTCTTTTGGTTAGTTTGCCTAAGGATTTGTCAGTATTGTTTACCTTTTCAAAGAACCAACGTTTTGTTTCATTGATTCTTTATGTTGTTCTTTTGATTTCCATTTTGTTATTTTCTACTCTGATCTTTATTATTTGTTTCTAGCTACTGCTTTTGGTTTTGGCTTGTTCTTTTATTCCTAAGAATTTGAAGTGCATTTTTTTGAGTTAGTTATTTGCAATCTCTGATTTTTTAGTGTAGGCACTCAGAATTATAAACATTCCTTTTAGCACTACCTTTGGTATACCCCAAAGCTTCTGGTAAATCATGTCTTCATTTTCCTTTGAGTCTAGAAATTTTTTATTTCCCCTTTTATTTCTTCAATCATTGATCATTCAAAACTGAGTTGTTCAGTCTCTATGTGTTTGAATATTTTTTGTTGTTTCTCTTGGTGTTGATTTCTAGTTGTATTCCATTGTGATCGGATTAAAATACAGGAAGTTATCTCAATTTTCTTTTATTTCTTAACCCTCCCTTTATGTCCTAAAATATGATCTATTTTGGATCCATGGGCTGCTGAGAAGAATGTGTATTCTGTGCTTGTTGGGTGGAGTGTTCTGTAGATGTCTGTTAAGCCCATTTGATCTATAGTTTCACTTAATTCTGAGGTTGCCTTTTTGCTGACCTCTCTATTGGTGAGACTGGAGCATTATCCTTGTTTAGTTCTCCTGACCTTCTTTGTCTCTGTGACTACTTTTGTTTGACGTCTCCTTTGTCAGATATGAGTATAGGTTCTCATGTTTGCTTTTGGGTTCCATTTGTTTGGAAAATATTTTTCTGTCCTTTCACTCTAAGCCCATGTTTATCTTTGCCAGTGAGTTGCATTTCTATTAGACAACAAATAGTTGGGTCTTGTTTGTTAATTCAATCTGCCAATCTTTTTGTTGGAGAATTGAATCCATTAACATTATTATTAAATGATACACAGTAATTCCTGTCACTTTTTTTTTAGTGTTTGATTCCTCCCTACTCCTCATTTATCTACTTGTCTGGTGAAATCTATTATTTTCCCTGTTTTCATTTTCCTCTTCTCTGTGTAGGACTCCTTTAAATAGCTTCTGCAGTGCTGGTGTAATGGTCATGAATTCCTTTAGATTTTGTTTATCATGGAAGGTTTTAATTTCTTCTTCAATTATGTGGAATAACTTTGCTGGTTATAGTAATCTAGGTTGGAAGATATTTTCTTTCAGATCTAGTAATACATCATTCTGGTCTTCCTTGCTTTTAGAATTTCTGTTGATGAATTTGCTATTATTCTGATGAGAGTTTGCCTTTATAGGTGACTTTACACTTCTCTTCTACACCTTTCATCTTCCATTGCTGTGAATATTTAATTTTGTAAAATGCAGTTGCCTTGGAGAGGTTTTCTTTTCTAGTCTTGATTGTTTGGAGTTCTAAAAGCCTCCTGTACCTGGATGAGAATCTCTTTCTTGAGATTTAGGCAGTTTATTTGCTGACATTTTGTTAAATGTATTTTCTATTTCTTTGCTTGCACCTCTTTTCCTTCTATGCCAGGAATCATAGGTTGCTCTTTTAATGATGTCCCAAGGTCTTGCATATTCTGCTCATGTTTCTTTTCTTTTTCTGTCCTTTTCTTTTATCCCTAAATGTTTTAAGACACCTACCTTTTTAAAGAGCTGATATTCTGTCTTCAAATTGATCTATTCTACTGGAGAAGCTTTCAACTGAGATTTTTACTTGACTTATTGAGCTTTTCATTCCCAAAATTTCAATTTGATTTTCTTAAGGATTTCTATATCATTATTAAACTCTTTCATGTCATGCGTTATCTTCCTTCTTCATTCAGATGTTTATTTATATTCTGTTGGGATTCATTTAGGTGTTTATTGGTATCCTTTTTTTATTTTATTGTTCATTGGAGTTGTTTTTCTGGGACTTCATCCACTTTACTAAGATTAGTATCCATTGGTATAGAGTTGTGTTTTGGAGGAGTTATGTTGCCTTGTTTATTCATATTTCTTTTACTTCTGAATTAGGATTTGCACATCTGAGGCTAATTTTGGTTGGAAGTTTTATGCACCTGCAGTCTTTGAGTTGAATTATTCTCAGTGTTCAGGCAGGACAGTGTAGTGGAAGGTTGAAGTGCTAGTCTTCATCATTGGACTGGTGGTATGTCTCAGAAGCCAAGCATTTCCCCTCATGTACAGGGTACTGGGCCTCATCCATAGCACTGCCCAGCTTGAGGAGAACTAGCTACAGTCTCTTGTAAGCTTCCTTTCTTTTTGTATTGGGAACTTCTGCTGGTTTCAGGGAACTTTATAACCTGTAGATCAGGTAGGTACCCAACTTTTCCACAGGTCCTCAAGTTTGTGTCTTCATGGGCAGCAAGCATTCAAGCCTAGAGATACTTCCCAAATGTGTCAGAGAGTAGGGGAAGAAGAGAGCACTGATTTCTGCACTGGTGAGGAGAACTGAGGGACAAAGGCACTCTGTCTGTTGGTCTTAGTGCTTTCAGGATCTGTCCAACAGTTCGCCTCCTTGTGGGGGGAGGAGACTTTGAAATCATGTGCTTCAGGAGGCTTGGGCTCAGGTTCTCAGATCCACTGACAACCAACACTCAGATCTTGAAGGCCAAGTATTATGCCATTCACAGGTTTAGTGCTCTGTTTCTGCCACAACCTTCAGGTAATATGACTTGCCACTCACAAGGCAGGGCTGAGCCTCCAGCCACCATACTCTTCAGTGTCAGAGCTCCTTGATGCTTAAACTTCTTAGCAGGACCATGTCAGACCCTCTCTTTCTCTATTACCTTCTCTTGTGGCCATTTCCCATCTAGACACTGTGATGAGGTATCCCAAGACATCTTCAGACTTGAATTTATTCCTTGTTTTTAAGACCCCAGAAGAGTTTAGTCCCAATAGCCCCTTGCCCAAGATGGTACCTTGCAAAGTCTCTTCAAGATAAGGAGAATGCTAAAATGTATTTCTTTACTAAAGCTAGTCTTCTACCCTGGACCACCAAATCTCTGTCACTGTCTCACCAAAACTCACACTGGGCTTAAGGCTTGCAGGAAGTGTGGGTTTATCCTGAAGCTAGAACTGTCAGCTTCTTACCATAGCCATCTAGATTACCCTGTGATTGTGTCTTTGGATTCCCCTTCTCCCAGTGATGGAGCTGTTTTCTAATTTTTCAGGTCATATTTCTATGCTTCATGTTTTTCAGTTGTTCTACCACCTCTTTTGTGATTCCTTATGCTTTCACTTTCCTTCTGTCCTCAGAATATAGTCTATTCTTTATTATCTGACTCTTCTTACTCATGAGCTCAAACTGGAGGATGGTTCTATTATCTTTCTCTGCCTTCTCTCTATTTAGATTTTGGTGTCTCCAGGAAAGATCATAAAATTCTTACATTTGTTTGAGCTCTTGTTTTTGACATCTACTTCTTCACAAGATAATAATGAATAATGTTAGGGCAGAGGCCATGAAACTTCATGTCTGTTTCTTCTGCACTTAGGAAAATTTGTAGCCACAAAGTTGGAACTCAGCAGATGAAAATTTTATTGAGTTGAATCATTGCATATTCCTGTATAGTATTCAAAAATCTTAGTCTCTGGAAATAGAAAAAATTATATAGTTACTGTTTTTTTCTTTTCTTTTTTTGATTTTGAGAACTAACTCATGTTATGTACTCACAATTTCTTTTTCTGTGAAAAGGAGCACATATTTTATATACTATATTATGCTTTGTATATATTATATTGTTTACCTTCATTTTCTTCAGTGAGACCAGCTGGGCAAAGTTTGTCACACAAAAACAAATATTTTGTCTAGCTTCTCATAAAAGCTCAATTTTACTTGATACATTATGTATTTATAATTTTATTTATTTTGAAGAAGATTAAAGGTAAAATTAAAAGTGGGGCATACAATGGAAGTTATATAGACAGGTGTTTTCTAGAAATGTTTCATCAAAGAGTAAAACAAGTGAAAAATGTATTTCTCTTTAGACTTAAATGTTAAAACTAAGGGCTTATGTAAGAATAAGTTTCAGACTTAATTCTAGTGATCAGTATCAAGAGCACACCATAAAGATTTTACCTTGTACTCTAGTGACTAGAACCTAAAAAATTATTTTCAAGCATAAGCAACCCTTTTTATAGTGGAAGGTTTAACTCAAATAAGCAATTAAATTTTTTGTAAAAGAAGAAGCAATCCATCCCTTTAGTTACTTAAATATTTATCAAGTACCTAATACGCTCTATATGCACATAGATAGGTTTGTTAGTTTTCCTGACATTTTGAATATTACGTGGGTCCATTTTATATTTAAAAATTTTACATTATCAAAGAGAAAAACAAAACAGACTCTCCAGAATTTTCCTCGTGTTCTTCTCTCTGTCTTGGTTTCTCATCATGTCACTATACTATAGACTTACTTTTCAGGATTTATTTCAAAGTTCTCCTCTTCTTGCACTCTAACACTGTGTGGCAGATACAGTTAGCTGATTCATTCCATAGCACCCTTCATCATACCTTTCTGTACTGCAGAGGCCTCACAGAGGCATACCAGAATCACCAGCTTCTCTTGTAGCTAGAACTAGACACCTGACAGAGTGTGGACTAATGAGCTATGTAGGAAAGTCGTATCAAGAAAGCTCTTTGCCTTTTCTTCTTCTTCCTGCCTAGCGTGTGCAAATAATAATAGTACATTGAGAAGCCACTTTGTGGGCCTGAAGATAATAGTCACACAATACAGATGGTAGAGTTGGTTAATAAAAGGAGCCTGGTTCCTTGATAACATCATTTAACAACTACACCAGCCCTGTATAATTTCCTCCTGATTTTTCTAGGTGATAAGGATAAATTCTTTAAATAATTGGATGGGGTTTTCTGTTATTCATTTCTGAATACATTTGACTGATATGCTCTTCAATTACATCTTTTCCAGACTTTGCTGAATTCAAAGCTGAACTATATCTAAGTTTGGAATGCTCGAAAAAGCCTTAAGTGTGGATATCCTCCCATACTCCTTATTGTCCTTTCCCCTTTCCATCCTTATTTCTTTTCATCTTAATTCTACTATTAGTACTACCACAAGAACTTAATATAATAAACTTCTCTGAATTTCTTCCCTCAAATATAAATTTAAGAGTATGTCTATACTTATGGTGATATTTTTATAAAACCTTATGTAATTCTTAAAAAAGTATGCTTGCCATCTGTATGGCTTGATCATAGATTTAATGTCATATTGGAAAGATAAATCTCCAAGACCTTAGTTGAAAGTCTTATAGAATAAGTAGGAATTTATATATATATAAATTTATATATATATATGCATGTTTTAAAAATATTTAGTGTTCATAGCTATTGACCTACTGGTTATTTTATTTGGAGATGATGACTATTTTGTTCAAGTAATAATGAATCTTGGTGATGTAGAACAAACATCTTAAGAACTATGGCTCTAGTTTCTAGTTTTATTTTTATTAAGAACTTGAAAAGTTGTTTAAACTTCTGAATTCTTAATAAAAATATTTGTCTTAGTCTCTCCAGTAGGTTATTATGAAAACTAAACTAGATGATATTATATTGGGATAATAAAGTGTACTTGTAAATGCAAGATATAATACTATCAATTGACACTAAAATCAAAATATGAATACCATTGTTGTTCCAAATCAGGGTTATGTATTCACTAAATGTAAATATAGAATTTGATGTTCTTGAATACTTTCTATTTTGAAAAGCACATCAGTGAAGATATTAAAGATTGAAGAAAAAAACCCACTAGATTTCCTAACTCCAAAGGCAGTTCAATTTTTTGAGGTGAATTTCCTATTAAAATTGATCATGTACATAGTGTGAGGCAGATGAAGCATCATGAAAACATTAGTATAGTCTTTTCCAGGCTGTAGTTAGGCTACTCACATAACACTTTTTTTGAATTCTCTAATTCCAAGGAATTTACCAGGAGAGAAAAATGTAATGGGAGAGAGAAGTTCTCTAATGAATGCATCAGAAAATTCTAAGGAAATAGAGAAGCAAGGAATGCAGTCAAAAGCAATGGAGTCAGCCATGGTCATACAAGAAGTTAAAATGGAAAAAGAAAAACTTTCTTGCTAAATTTCTACTGCCTTAATGATTCCTCCAAGAAACTGGGAGGGGGCAGGAAAGAAAGTAAGCCTAGAGCTGATACTTTCCTCAGCTGAAGTTTTGCTCAGTAGAGCGTGATGATTAATTTTAGAGCCCAATTTGACTGGGTTAAGAGATACCCAGAGAACTGGCAAAACATTATTTCGGGTGGATCTGTGAGGTTTTCCCACCATAGATTGAATTGGAAGACTGAGGAAAGCAGATCTTTAGTAACCAATGTTACTAAACCATGCAATCCATTGAAGGTCCAGACAAACAGAGGCCTTGAACTGGGAATTATATCATCAGCAACCCTTGTTTTCAAGCCTTCAGACTAAGGCTGAATTATGCTAACAGCTTTCTGGTTCTTCAGCTTGCAAATGATGAGTTGTGGGACCTCTCAATTGTGTAACTTCATTTCCCTTATAGATATCTTCATAGACATACATACTTATTCATTTGTTCATTTGCTTATTTATTTAGTTAGTAGCTCAAGTTCAGTTTCTCTGGTGAACCCTAATACACAGACTATAAAAAGAATATTCAAGATGGAAGTCTTACATGTTGGCACAAAATGCATATGGACTTAAGTGCTCCCTTGGGAATAGGGAAAGGCATGCATGTGACTCAGAACTCTATTCTAGAGAAGAATGGAATATTCTCTTTAAAATGTATATCCCAGAGCAGCATGATATTTGGCTACTTGTATATACCTGGCCTGATGTATCTCTTTCATAAAATATAAACAGTTTCATATGAGGTCTCATCAGGATAAAGTAAATTTCTTTGATATTGATCAGGTTTATTTTGTGTTAAATAATATGGTATACTAGAATGTCAAGCTAGGCTTTACAGATGAATGTATTTACCTGGGTCATCTACACAGATTTTTCCAATAAACATTCTGCCCATTTAGTAATAAAATATTAAATTATATCTTCTTTTTTGAGTTACATTTTAAAAACATATTGGGTCTTGTACAACAGTGATATGCAAAGATTTCTTTACTTCAAATTAGTACATGTCAATTGACCAAGTTATTTTTAATGGAAGTAAACTGCATCCATTTTAAATTCTCAAATATTTAAGCTTAAACTGTACTTTGGAAATGATAGGAAGGGCTGTATGAATAACATATTTTGAGAAAAGATGATTTTTACTTATTTATTTTTTGATAGTACTGGGTTTTGAGTTCAAGTCTTTGCCCTTGTTAGGTAGGCACTCCCACCCCAGTCACTTGAGCCACTCCCACCCCAGTCCAAAAGAAATGATTTTAAAATATCATACTATATTCTGTAATTATTTCCACCAAATTCCATACATTACAACTGATGTTTTCACTGGTTTTGAACACTTTACAGATTTGCCTTTTCATGTAGACTTTATGTCAGAGCATGCATGTTCCTGCTTAAAATAATGAACCAAAACATTCCTTATTCATAATATGACACTTGTGACATCTTCATAATAGATTTTTGCATCTCTGCATCAGAGCGTTTTGGTTTGGCAACATCTAATAAATGTTCCATATGGGTTTACATGCATGCCTAGACCAGGAAAATTGGAAAGGACTAACCTGACTTCAATTATTATTATTGATAGAAGACTGGGTCTTTATTTAATTAACCTCTTTCTTATAAGTCACTATAAGGTTTGCATTTTTTATCAGTTCTCAGTTCTCTTAGGAAATGGCTGTGACTGAGCAATAATCCATAAGAAAGAATCAGCTATAATTTTGGGGACTACTGAATAATATTCTCCCCAGATAAACTAACACTTTGGTTGGAGGTTAATTTTAATTATAATTTTATTATATTTACTTTCTTGAAGGGGAAGTCAATAGTCACTTTCCATAAATATACATACAAGTTAAATAACTTCATGACATTTTATTTTCTCTCAACAAATAGTTATTAAACTGTGTCTAGGTACTTGACCCTTGTCAAGATTCTAGGAATATAAATATGAATGAGATCTGCTGTCTGTCCTTGAAGAATTCATTATTTATTTGAAGGAACAGATACCTAAGTAGTTGACCATAATATACAATAACAATAAATGTTGCAAAGTATGAACAAACTGCTAGTCATTAAGAGTAACAGCCATAAAACTATATGTGGTTTATATATAGATACAGCTTTGAGATATAAATTCACATTGAATTCTTTTTTAAAAACCCTGCTGGGCTCGACAGTGATATACAATAATGCTATAAAAAGGTTTTGGAACATATGTCTCCCATAAGACATATATTAATTGTGTAGACTCTAGAGAATTAAAAGTAAAATGCTTATGAGAATGGGGCAATAATGAAAAGATGAACAAAGAAGTCTCTAGTTTTGAAATATGTGGGGATAAGTTGAAAGTAACTGAAGAGGCAGCATTTTAATTGGCTATGTGAGTGAAAACCTCTAAGTCAGCAGCAAGTGAAAGGTAGAAGCTATTGATCTTGGTATGCAAGTTCCAGTCATAGTGAAGTCTGATGGTCTTGTAGAGAGTTACAATTTCATGGCTTGGTAAGATTAGTTGAACAGGAAGATTTGAAGGTACACATAAAAACCTTCAGAAGAGAGGCAGTTATGCAGTTTTGAAGAGAGTAGATAAGTAACATTAGGTAACTGAGCAGAGCAGATTGTAATATTTTTGTAGACTATTGAATTTTTCCTGTTTACAATTTGTGGATATTTTTTGGTAAACTATACTATTACACATAATCTTTAAATAAAATGTAGACAACCTTTTGTAGAATAATCAGCAGTTGCTTCACCTTAACATTGAAGACTCTTGTGTGTATACCAACTAAACACAAAGAACCCACCCCCACAAAGTTAGCTTAAATAATAGAGATTGTTTTTCTCATGGCTCTAAAATATAGAAATCTGAGATCAAGGTGTTGGAACGATTGGATATTTCTAAGTCCTCTCTCCTGGGCTTGTAGGTGGCTGCCTTCACTCTTTGTCTTTGCGGGGTCTTTCTTCTGTGCCTGTCTAACCTCTCCTTCTTATAAGGACATCAATCATATTAGATTAGGACCCATCCCAATGACCTTTCTTAACTTAATGACCTTTTAAAATACCTTATTTCCAAACACACTCACATTATGTGGTACTGGGAGTTAGAACCTCCATATGTGAGTTTGTGGGGACACAATTTAGCTCATACCACTGATGATATCAGGGTTTAGGGAAAAGGGAGGGAGAATTATCTGAAACAGGCAAGAAAGAGCAATGAGGCATTTATTCTACCTCCAGACCCAGAGAAAGAGAACATTTATTTCTAGGGAAGGGAGCAGGAGAAAATGTTTCTTTTGGGGTATAAAAAAGAAGAGGATGTCTTAAGTGTGTTTGTGAAACATCCTTTTGTGCTCTTTGACTGTAGGTCATTGGGGAGTCTCTTCCTTCTCAGGATCCCTTGGGAATTGTTCTTGTCACCATTTCCATTGGGTGAGGGGAGTACTCTATGAATATGCTGCTGACTTTCTGAAACTCTCAAGGTGTCAAAACAATGCTGTTTTTCCTTTTGCCCACAATGAACTAGAATCACACTGGACTTGGTAAGGAAATAGAATTATGCCCCTCCTCTACTGTGAAACATGTTTTGTGCCTTGGACCCTTGTTCCTTTGTGTTTCATGAGCACCCTGTGAACACATCTTCTTAAATCTTTTGTCAGCAGCTGATGTCTTCAGTAGCCATATATGTGGTCTCTGGGTCCAGGCTGGATAACAGATATGGCATAGTTGTCCTCAATGGTTCTATCTTTTTTTTCCTCCAGGCCATTAATTAGATCACAAAAACAGATCTCCTGGATCTGAAAACCAGTTCCTCAAACCTACCCATATGTACTGAACTCTTAATAGCAGACCCATCTGAATTCCTCTGCTTGGGATTCTGTTTCCTGTTCACTCCTTTCCACCACTCAGCTGTCAGTAAAAAAAAAAAACTATCCCTTCTCAGAAAGTCCCTTCCTGACCACTGTGCTTGAAGAAGTGTCCCACTTCTCTGCAGTAGTCAATCTCTATCACATAAGCCACTTTATTACCTTCCTGTGGCAAGCATTATCTGAAAGTATTTCATTTTTATCTTGGTAATATTCTACAGCTCCCACATTAGAATAACTTTACATCTTGTCTACCAGTTCCTAGAACTGTACTTAACACATGTTATTTGCTCAACAAATGTTAATTTAGTAAGTAAATAAATAAGTTAATGAATTAGAGAACAGTGAGCAGCAATGGCATTGCATTTGGCTTTATTATTCAATTTCTTTCTTTTCTTATTAACATATTCATTGTACAGGGGAATTTATTGTGATGATTACAAATAGGCTTATTTTGTACATTGGTTGGATTGCCCCTGCCATCTCCTCTCCACCACTGCGACGCCCTCCTTACTCCACTTAAAGCAAATGCAAGAGGTTTCATTGTTTTATTTCATATATGTATATGAAGTTCATCACCATATTCCCTCACCTTCTTCTCCTCCATTAATCTTACCTCTCTCACAAGCACCCCCTGTACCTATTTTACAGTCTTTCAGTATTAATTCCAAAGTCAATATACAGAGGGGTTTCTCTATGTTTCCCAGTTGTGAGTATACTTTACTTTTATCAGTTCAACCTCTTCCATAACTCTCCCTTACCCCTTTCCTCCCATCCCCTATTATTCAACAGCTTTCAATACATATTGTTATATCCTCTACCTGCACAGATGTAATGTATTTCAATATTGTTGATTCTCTATCATTCTTTTTTCCTTTCTGTCTTTCTCTGTGTTCCACAGAGTAGTTCCACTATCACAAACATGTTCTGCATGTAAGTTTGTATATGATCATGTTTGTTTTGGTGTACAGGTTTATCTTTCGGATTTATCTTCCATATATGAGAGAAAACATGCAACATTTGTCTTTCTGTTCCTGGCTTACTTCACTTAATGTGATATCCTTCAATTGCATCCATTTACCTTCAAACCACTTGGTGTCATTCTTCCTTATGGCTGAATAAAACTCCATTATATATATAATATAACATATCTCTCTATATATATGCTATGTATTTTATATTTATTATATATATCACATTTTCTTGATCCATTCATCATTGGTAGTTCATCAGGGTTGTTTCCATAGCTTGGCTATTGTGAATAGGCTAAGATAAACATTGGTGTGAAAGTGCCTCTATTGTATCCTGACTTATGTTCCTTTGGATATATGCCTAGGATATATGCCCACTTTTTAATGAAACACTTTTTATTGTTAATTCTGATTTGTTTTGAGCCTAGTTTAATTTTTTTAACTATAATTTGCATTTTAACACATTTGATGCAGAGCAAATGTGTTGTAGAACTGACCCTATTTACTAACAGTACACAAAACTTCTTATTCCTGAGATTTTGCATTAGTCTGTTACCATCCTTTCAATTCCCCTTTCTAACTTATTTCTCATACATATTTTTGGTATTCTCTAATCTTTAGCCAGTGGGATCTGGATATAATCTTCAGGCTGCCATTTCTGATGTTTTAGTCCCCAAAGGCTAATGGAAACTAGTAAGTTGGATAAGAGCATCTCAATGCAATCCCCTAGTAACTTCTCTCCTTATGAGACCTGGTTGGTTTGGCATGGGTTGTAGGGCTAACTTTGATGTAATAGTTGTGGGCCAAAGGGCTGACTATTGATTCTTATTTCAAATCTGTGCCCATGTTTGTATACTTGCTTTGGGCCTCCTGTGCCTTGCTTCTAATTGAGAACTGCCTGGTTATTGGCCTTGTCTTATGTGGTTAGGTGACAGCTAGCCTGTGAACAGCACACAGTGCCTCACTCAGTCCTAATTTCTCAAAAATTCAGACCTCATCAACAATGGGACTGGGTAGGACTGGGCTTCAATTTACTCTTCCTCTTTTGGACTGAAATGCTTTTCTCCTTCTGCATGGATCCAGTTCTCCTGTGAGTCAGTATTTTTTAACTTTTTTACTTTGGTACATCTAGATTCTTCAATCATACATTCATCTCTTCACATAAGTTTTCAGCATATTTTCCTACCTATGAACTATTCTAGCCTCAAATTCATCTAGCCATTTCCTACAGAAACAGGTGTTCATAAAAATCAAATGCAGAGAGATGCCAAAGATAGAATACATTAAAAGAATTTAAACTCACAGCCTATTTTCAGAAGATTGACCTTAATAGAATGTTGTTTTCCTTTGGTTATTCAAATAAGTGGAGTAAAAATCCAATATTATGCAGACTTTTATCATAAAGAATATGATAAAAAATCCAATATTATGCAGACTTTTATCATAAAGAATATGATTCTTTTTTATCATAAAGAATATGAATAATAACAGCAGAATACTATAATACCCTGTAGTGACATGATTAAATTATGGTCATTTAATCTGTTTCCTGACACCAACATGAAATGGGCTTTTTCTTATGGCAGAAAATGGAATAATTCATCATAGTCATTAATACGGCAGGTCAATAATTATTTTCATGGAATTATGTTAAGAATTAAAGAATTAAAAGAATTAAAAAATTTAAAGAATTAAAGAATTAAGAATTAAATAATTGTGAAAATTATTAATGCCATGATAGCAAAACATAACAAAACAAAAACACTCTAAAATAAAGGGAAGGAAAAATCATAACTAGATTAAAGCAGGAGGCAGGCACCATGTATGCCAACTCAGGATACTCATGGAAGTACCATTTGGAGAAAGCCAAGAAGTCAGTCCTTAGTTGAGCTCTTAGCCAAGGGTCACTCTCGTTTCTGACACTATGAACCCATGAGAGCACCTTTAAGTAGATATTTCAGTACTACAAGTAAAATAATAATAATAATAATAATATTTTTTGACACAGGATCTTGTGGTGGAGCTCAGGCTGGCCTGGAACTTGCTATGTAGTTGGCCTCTTCTTGGAGTCCTCCTGCTTCTGCTTCCCCAGGGATGGGATTGTGTTGTGTGCCATTATGCCTGGCTCATGAAGTCATTATTAATTCTCAAGGCTGATTTAAAATATATGTATTATATTGAATCATTGTGGGAATATAGAATATTTAAACCAAATAAAATATATTAACTGTATACTTAAAAATGCGAAGAAAATGTATTTTCCTAGCCTTTTTTTTAAAGTAAAACTTTTTGGAATCAATAAGGCACATTACGCACTTGAAAACACTGAAGTGTATGCTTGTTGTCCACTGTGGGATAACTTCTGTGAAATAGGATGATTTTCTTCCTGCTTTATCACCTGTTGGTACCTTAACTTTCTTCAAGGTGGAGATGTGGAATGTCATGTGATGCTGGGGATATAGCTCAGTGGTAGAGCACTTGCCCAGTGTATGTGAGGCTCTGGGTCCTCTCCTCAGTATTCAAGAAAAAAACCTAAAGCAGTGACATACTGGAGTTAGGACAGTTGAATGTTTCCACCTTGACTTCTACTGTAATTTTAAGTAGTTGGACAAAGAAGGGTCTCTTACAATAATGTAGATCAACTTGTAACTCATAGCTTGATATAGATCAAGAAATTTCATCTCTAAGGACAATGAATAGGAAGTTATTTGTAAGGAACAGTGTAAAAGAAAGAGGAAGGGGGTGGGAGGTAAGGGAGGGGGCAGGGGGAAGGGGGGAGAAATGACCCAAACATTGCACGAACATATGAATAAAAGAAAAAAAGAGGTATTTCCAAAAGAAAAAAAAAAAGAAAAACTTGCATGCCTCCAAATGTCATTTAGTAGCCAGCCACAGGACTCAAAATGTTCCCATTGTAGATGCTTTGTCTGAATGCTCATTCCACGATGCAAATGAAAAAACACCAAGGTCTGTCCTGGAGGCACAGATAACTTTTGTTATTCCTTATAACATCGAACAGAATGCTTTGTGCTACCTGTGCTCAACATTGAAAACTGCAAGTAATGAAACTCTTCATAGTCTTTACAATTATAAAGGCACCAAGAAGGCATAAATTATAAAGACACTAAGAGGGTATAAAAGATTGAGAAAAATAAAGTGACTCTCCACATTAGCAAAGTTTATTCACACGTTCATTTGTCAGGCATTTGTTGAACATACAGCAAGTGTCTGCAAAGCTGAGGGTTATGGCCTTTTATTTGGAAAGAGATTCACCAGTTCCATAATTGTGACCCTTGTTAAGGGACGAAGAAAACTCTAAGCCAGTGGGTTTCAATCTTGGCTGTACATTGAAGTCACTGCACATAAAGAAAAGAAACACTGATACCAGGGTCTTGCTCCTGAGAGTTTGGTTTAATTGGCCCAGAGTGTGGCCTGGGCACTGAGCCTTATTTCAGTGTTCACCAGGTCAGAGTTTTTTAATGGGAAGCCAAAGTTGAATACCATTGCTTTAAGCAGAGAACAAGTCAAGGTAGATAATCTGGCCTTGGGAATAAGTATAAAAGGCTTGAAAATAGAAAAATATCAAGAAGTATCGTAATATCTGTGTGTACATGCATAGGGAGGTTATGCTAAATAAACTAAATAAAAGGGATATGGTATAAATGATCTTATACCGAGATTTTCTAAAGATTTTTCTAGATCCTCATAATCATCATTAAGTTCCCTTAATGCGACTATGGGTGATTGAAAGAGTTGGCAATTTTGACCATAGAGATTCTGGACTATAATATTCCAGAACTTTTAGAAGATTAAAACAATTGTTCAGTTCATTAGTTGCTGCTTCCTTCCCTTTCATTACTTCCCTACTGCAGATCCAACTGTATTTTGAACCCCCAAATCTCACCTGAAGCCAGAACTGTGACATCAACTCTGCTTCCTGGGGTGGTTTGGAATTAGGTCATGGTTAGAATTAGTTCTAGAAGCCAGTACCCTGGAGCAAGCATCAGCTGCATGTGTAACTCTTGACTTACCATTTTCCTCCCAAATAGGTGAGATTATAGACATGTACCACCATGTTCAACCTACTTTAATATTTATAGTGCTTATCTACTAAATTTTTGCCCATTCCTTAGTAGTGAGATTTTGTCTTGACTCCAACTTTGTAAAGCCAATGCCCTCCAGCCAGAGGCTACCCAGAATACACCTGCAATAAAATAAATTTGGTTTATAATTTATTTCAGGGAGAGAGCACACACACTGTAAGAAACCATAGCCTTAGTTAAGAGGTATCAGAAAGATCCTCTTACAGGATTTGAACTTTGGTTGAGTGATGCGGGTGCTGTGTACACAAGCAGGTTTCACTCTAGATTGGATGATGTCAGAAATTGGGGACAATTCTGTGATCTTATCTTTGGAGAAGGGAAACCAGAGAAGTAGCAGTCACTCCAAGAAGGTTGCTGTCTCATGGGTGGTATGGTAACTTGATTTTAACTGTGTTTAGACACAGTTATGAAATCAACTTGTTTTGCTCCAATTTTTCACGGTCTCAGAGTAGCCTTGTCTGATGTTGGTATTCTGTGAGAATGTTTACATCCTGTGGGAGATTAACATGACCTGGCTGTGTACTAGGTCGGCTTCTAGATGCCGAGGCCACCTCTCCCTGTTTATGTAATCTTCACGGTTATATTGTCCACAATCCCAGTTTCGTTCTAAAACTAAGACGCTGCCAGAGCCCTGATACATAGGGCTTCTTCAAAGCCCATGTCTAGGCAGGTGCTGTGTCTTGTTGACAGTGGGGGTGGAGGTAGTTCTTTAGCTACTGGTAAGTGCGCTACAGAGGATGGGATAAGGTTCTGAAATCCTGAAAGCTGACTCACACCCTGATGTCCTCTTATCAAGCTCCTTTTAAACAATCATCAGAGACCATTGCTATCACCTCCTGCTTCCAATCAGGCCTATTCTGATAACCCCTGGATAAATTAGTGATTCTGCAGCTGAGCTAATTGCATGCAGCTTGCTGTAGTTAGGACCCCCTTCTTTTCAGCACGTGACCTTCTGTTAGCCTTGCAATGTGCTCGTCCTCACATGTCTCACATCCAAGTGAGTCTATGTGAAAAGAAAAACATGGATGTTGAGCCCAAATGTATGTCTTTGTGTACTTTGTTCTATTTCTGCATGACAGCTTCGACTTTGTTATTGATTACATGCTTGCTGAAGGAATAAATCATTTCTGATATGCCAGAACTCAGTAATGCATAGCCTTTTCTTTGTTTAGTAAGTGTGATATATTAAAACAAGTGTGGGATATATTTTAAAAAAAGATCTAGGAGGGGGCATGAAGTAGATATAAAACAAAGAGGGCAATTAAGAAAATATAGTTCATGGTAGATAAATTTTCAATGAAGAATGAGACAGGAAGGAGAATCATAAGCTTTAAAATTGTCTAATCATTCTAATCCAATTTCCAGCCCAGGGCAAAAATTTCCTCTGTCTCTCTGACACAATGACACAATTACCCAGGAACGCTGGATGGTAATATCCTAAGGCATATTAAACAGATAAACAATAAAAAAGGATGTATGAAACAGGAAGAAATTGAGGCAATATTAGAATAACCTTTACAAAAAGAAAAGCATGCAGAGCTTTTTTTTTTCAATAGTTGTAGAAAAGAATCCTGAATGGGAAAAAAAGTGGAGGGGGAGGATGAATGATTTGCTCAAAGTTGCATGAGACCCTGGGGCAGAATGGGAAATGGGAGAGTAGATTATTTTCATGCTCTATCCACCAGACTATGATGTCTTAGTAACAGTATACCTATGGGCTAAAGTCATCATGTACCATAGTTAGCTCTGTGTTTACTGCAGAGACTTGAAGATAGCAAAATTACCATTTCAGGAGAAAGATTTATAGCCTTCTTAATGAATCTGAGTAGATGTTTTTGTAAGTACATAAATATCTTTACTATAGAGAGGCAGGATTAAGTCTTGGTAGCCACCTCACAAAAGCTGACTTTTAATGTTTGGTTAGTGACAAGTCTAGCTAAAAGGAAGTTGAATATTTACAAACTGCCGTGGAAAAAACCTCTCTGTCAGATCAAGAGTCACATTCAGAATACAGTACAATAAAGGTGATCTTTTGGATTATTCCAAGGAATGGTCTTGGGAACTGGCTAGTGGGATAATTGTGAGAATTACTTAAATAAATAAAATCAAATAAATACCATTGTGTCTTTACATAGAAAAAAAGTCATTTTAGTTTTTAGAAGAGTATCCAAGATGTACTAACATGGAGATTATCACTTGTTTATTTTTTTAAAAACACCCTTATCATAATACAATACAATAGAACAGTACTGGATCAATATTTGAATTCAATGCCAGAGAGAACATTTATAAACGTACACACACACAATACACACAAATGTAAAGATTTTACAGTGTATATTTTCCTACTTAGGATTTTACTTTCATAATATTCCTAATTATTATTTTGTAGAGGTTTGAAAAAGGTCAAAGCTAATTTCTGTTTTAATGTAAAAGATTAGATCTATAAATGACAAGGTCACACCAACTCTGGTGTTTCTGCAGGGTTGAAGCAAAGTACAATTGAATCATATCTTTTCTGCTTTATCAGACCTTCATGGTGTACCTGACCCAGTGCATGTCTTTTTTATACTTTCAAGCAAATTGCATTCTGTCTGCCTTGAAATGATAATGATGTTCTTTATGAGGCAGTTAGATTAATGGGAATCTTTAGCTTTTGAAAACAATTTGGGGCCAAGAGATAATGAATACTGGTAAGAATGACTTGTTTTCTGAGTAAACATAGCATAGGGGAATGTTTTCCTGGGAGAGTTCTCTCCACTTACCCTGGTATGTCTTCTGAATGCTTCTTCATGTTCACTACTACATGGTCCCCAAAATATTCTTACTATGGTCTCCCAGCTCCACCATACCCACTCCCTTTCTGATACTGATTTCTTATTCTTTTTCAGAACAACTACAGGAAGAGGTAAAGAGAATCAAATTCAGTGATGCTCCATTACATCTCCAGGCAAGATGTGGACATGGAGATCCAGAGAGTGATTTGGACACATGCCATATGTGTTCTTGAAATGTACCTCTCATCTTTGGTAGGTATCTATGCTTTGTTTGCAAACACAAACCTTCTTGTGGCCTCCCCACTGGCTGGTTCCTCCCCCCACACCTCCCTTCCCAGCCACTGCTGTCAAACCACTTCTGAAAAGAAGCTTCCCCTGCCTGTCAGAAGGGCCATCTTCTCTCATCTTAGCGCCTGTCATCCCGCCGAGCCTCTCCTCTCACCAGCTGGTTTTGACTATGGCAGAAATGCTGTTGACATAGCAGATGGTCTTGATATTTCTGAAAACCAGTAACATCTTTGCCATTTCCACCCTCATGCTCTTGGTTACTGTTTCTCCTTCAAGTGGTTTGGGTCATTTTTAGCAAAACTATATATTCTGATGATTTCTCTTAAATATCAAAATAGGAACAGGATAAAACACAAGTACCTTTCTAGAAGATAGACAGAGGCAGAATATTAAGGTGCTTTCACAGAAAACTCAAAAGCTGATAAATTTGAATTGTCATGCTGATTCCATGCTGAAATTAGGGCAAAATTTTTTAATTCTGTTTTGTTGCTGTGCTGGGAAGGGGTGCATTGTGGTATTTACAAAGGTTCTTATAGTACACCAAATATATCATACTTGAATTCACCCCTCCACAGAAGGATCAAAATTTGAGCTGATGTTAAGTAGTTGAGGTGTGACATATTAGGTAATAAGGCATGGCTGCTGGATTGTGCTGGAAGAGTCTAATATTCATGGTGTTTAAAGCTCTTTAGGAAACAATATACCGTGGAGCAATGTTTATCCTTACTGAAGACAAAACGACTTGAGGGAAGGGTGAGTAAACTGGATTAGAGAATGTTCCTTGGCAGTGACTCCAGAGCCAAAGCAAAACCAACATGCTATAATAACTCAATGACCTGACTCTCAATCTAGCCATTCTTAAAAATTAAAGCAGACTGATTTACTTTTTCCTTGCTTGTTCTATGCAGGTAGCAATGTGAGCAATCTCTTAAATTCATTAAATAGTGGTATAAAATCCTCTGCTTCCTTTGGGTTCTACATGTACAGTTTTGAAAAATGCTCATTTTCCTGTAAAGGACTACAGAGATGGGAAGCAGGCATGAGTAATGGTGACCCACAAAGTTCTGCCAGCCTTTTGAGTTCTGGGCCTGTGGTGCCCCCCAGTGAGAGAGTCCTTTGAATTGGATAACAAAGGACAGTGAGGACCCTTCATCAGAATGTCACAGTTGAAATAGTTTACCAGATACATATCCTTTTTCCTCATGTTAGTAGCAATGATCACGACAGTGGTGAAGTGTTTAGCTAATTGATCCTTTGAATGCCAAAAGCAGGGTCCTAATTATGAGAAGCTAGTATAACTACATAATTAAAAAGATTGTATAAAAAAGAATGGGAAGAATTGGTAAAGGAATGAACATAGATAGGTGTGTCAGGTAGAGCAAATTGAATGAGGGAAACCACTTCAGGTGTCAGGTACAGGTGGCGTGGGATGGGAAGGAGACTCACATATAGCATGTGGGAATAGAAAGACCCAGCTCCATGAACCTAGGGGTGGGGGAACAGTGGGTACAGAAACTAGTTTCCAGTTTCCGTCTGCTCTGTTGATAATATTAGTGGAGACTCCAAAGTAATTTTGTGCTTGAATTAAAAGGTTCATTTTATACTAGAAAATGGCTTACTCATAAAGAATATTATGCCAACTCTACCATCAATCTGGCTTATTATCTCTAAATACAGAAGAGCAAGTATAATTAAGAGAACTGAAATAATGTGAAAAATATTTAACAACAAGATGGACTTGCCACCAAGCCAATCAGAACAGATGCAATCATAGAAGTGAATTATTAACTGGATCACCAGGAGGTCAAAGGGACCCAGAGATGGTAGGAAAGAGGTTTTGGAGATAATTCTAAGGATATTAAAAGATTTCAGCATTTTCATAACCAGTCATACCAACCAAACACCAGCCCTGAGGACATCCAACATTCCTAAGTTATGTAGTGAAGTAGATTTGTTTCAACAGATTGAGAGAACATTTCAGAATCAGTTTAAAAAGTTTATAGAGCCAAGGCACTTACAAAGCATTCTTACTCTTTATCAAACTGTATCTCCTAATCAAATGAAATAAAGAAGGATTCTCACATATCTTTTTCTTCCATAGAAGATAGTAACTTCAAGGAAAAAAATGTAGATTCAGCAGAGTTTGACTATAGGTCATACTATATACATTAACAGTAAAATATAGGTCCAATTGATCTGGTCCTTTCAGATTAGCCCATAAATACATATTCAGAACAGATGTTAATCCAAGCTGGGGAGGCAGCAATGGGCTGTTAGCCAGGTCATTACTGGGGACTTGATGTATTTAAGATTAGAGAACACCACTAATTCTTCAGGGGTGCAATAGCTTTCAAAGCATTATGGGAGCATTTGGTAAACATGTACAAACATACCATATGGGAAATTGTTCTTGAAAATGGGTATCTAATTGGTTTTTTAGTGGCCATATAACCTGTACCTCATTTCTTAAAAACCAGGTGTTCAAAATTTTATGCAAATATACTCCGCACAAACTCATGTAACACAGCTTGGGGATATGCTTATGAATCTTGAATGTTTATTCTCTTTACTCTTGTACTTACTACTTATTACAAATATTGCTTTATTTTTTATGAAAAAAAATCATAGTAACCTTGTAAAAGAATAAGAAATTCCACATAATAGTTTTAAAAGATGCTTTGGATCAGGATGGCTGTCAAAAAACATTTTTCACAAGGAAAATGGGATGATCCTGCCTATCATAAAGGGTCATGGCTAAAGATGTGCTAGCAAGAGAAAAGCACAATAAATTAATTAACATGCAAAGGTATGGGAGTCGTACAAAATATAAAACTTTATGAAGTGGCCAGATGGTTAACACTTAGGTGCCCTTCTTCCTAGGAGATAGGGAGGAAGCCTGACCTTAGGAAAGGTGAAGGAGGAACTTCACTGCAAAGGAAGGATGTCTCATTACCCAGGTCGTCTCCCAGGTAATCTCTCCCTGCTTCTTCAAAGAATACATAAAGAACCTGTGGGGTGTGGTCATGATTTTTGTTCTCTTTTCTTCTCTGGTGATTAACCTTCCCTAGTTATTTGATGAAATTCCTAGGGATGGAGTTTGAAGCAATTGCCTTTCTCTCTGAAGTGGTCTCAACTGGATCAGAGATCATTCAGAAAGCCACTTCCTGATCTGGAGAAAGTGATCCTCATCTGATTCTGAGACTATTTCTATAGTTCAGCATGTCAAAGCCCCACCCTTTGAGGTATCATTTTCATTTTTAAAATAAAACACTTGAGAAAATATGCCACATGTAAACTGTGTGGACAGACCAATCTCAAAATTTTATTGTGGTAAGTTGTACCCAGTAGGTAGAGGTAGATCCTAGAATTAGAAAAGGTTGTATCTCAGATTTTCTGAGCTTTTATTTCACAGTCATCCCACCTGAATTCTAAATTTATTTCTGAAAGCAGCTATGCTCTTGAAAGAGAAATGCTACTTCAAGGTGAGAGTTCATAAGGATACAGACAGAAATGTCTTCATGAATCCCACTGGCTGCCACCCCCCAAAACTCAGTCTGCTAGAATTTCAGGTGAAATGAGTAAAAATGTAGAGTCAAAGTTTTTTTTTTAAATAAATGACTAATAAGCAATTCCTAAAACATGGTTTTAAATGTCATATTTCATGAACTTGTAGTTTTAGTCGACTTTGGTTTTACAAATATCCACTTACAACCACCTTGAATTTCACCTCAAACACTTTGAATTTGTATTGCAGCAGACAATCTAAAGAAATACATTTCATCTGTTCTAGCTCTGCTTTTTCTTTTGCTCTATTTCAAGGCAGAGTTCAGGCCTTGAAATTTACTGCGTGGATGTTAGCTTGGAAGAAAGCATAAGCAATGTTAAATCCAACACTTTTTTGGGTTTATATAAAAATCTCAGACCTTTAGAATGAAATTCAAGAGCTGGTGAAGAGCAGGGGGAAGGATCTGAAAGTAGGGAAAGAGCGAGCTGAGTCAGAATAGGAAAGGGAGAGAGGTATTCAAGCCTGCAGTCTGATAGCACCAGAGGGAGTGAGAAATCCTCCAAAAAAAAAGGGTTCTGTGGTTCTCAGACATATCCACATCATGAAGGTCTGGGGCTGGGTCACTTTATGCAAGGCAATCCACAGTAAGTGTATTTAAAATACAGTGAAAAATTCAAAGGATCTTAGACGCATCTTTTCAAAGGCAATACCTTTATTTTATTCTTCTCATTGTCTTCTCAGTGCCTTGTCCATGAGTGTGTCTGTAGCTGTCTGCAAGAGTGCATGTGCATGGTGCTAAGAGTTGGGGGATGGGCATGAGGAGGAGTTCCAGTGTGATAGGTCACAAAGGTGAGGTAAGTGAAGTTAATGAAATAAAGAGTTGGTATTTCTCCCATACTGAACTGTATGAGCTAAATTCATCTCAGACACGGTTGACCACTAAGGATTATACATAAAGAACCAAACTTCCTGGCTTGAATATAAATAGAGGAAGTTGATTATTCCAGAAAGGCAAATACATCATACTTATCACATTTACCTTCAAAAGTGACTTCATGATAAATTATACACAAAATGTTTCTGTTACCTACCCTACCAAGTGGGGTAATTTATTGTTTAAACACTTTCACTCTTAGAAAGGTGTAGTGAATGTTACTCTGCTAAATCTCAAAGGTGCTGATTCACTCCACATCGTGTACAGCCAGTGTCTACCTGTCTCTTATACACTAAGTACTGACTCAGGTTTTGGAATTTGATGATAAATGGCATACCGTTTAGCTCCTAAGGCAGTCAGAGGTCTGGGACAAGGGATCTGTTTCATTTTCAAATCCTTCTATGGAAGAATCATTGCATTTAACAGAGACAAGCCAACCAACTGTGTCCAATACTGGAATGGCAGAATGGGTGGGGGAGAAAATCTTGAACCTTGCAATCTGACAGCACTAGGGAGAAGTCCTTAGAAAGGCGGGGCTTTGGGGGTCCCAGAGGAATTCCCCTGCCCTGAGTGAGACCCACATGATGCAAGGGAATGGTCATCTCTCCAAATTTATCACTCTTGAAGATAAATTTGTACCTGGATCAAACAATGTCTCCCAATCCCTACTGTCTTTAAAGTGCTTACAGTATACTATACATGTGAAGATAGGCATATTACAGAAAAAACTCACAAAAATATGCTTGTATTTCAAGAGGGCCTTACAGATCTGCACATACTATAACTTCAGGTAAATTTACATTACATGGAGCTGCTGGTTCCTAAATATTTGCTATACTGGTCCATATCTTTCTCAAATGTTTTCTTTGATTTGTTAATATAGGGATTATTGGCATCTACAAATAACTTCTACTCTTTTACAATCATGCAGCCATCTTTATAACAAATAGAAGTGCCAGGAACCAGACCAGGTGATGGGGATTAAGGGTGAAGACCATCCTCCCCACTTTTGTTAAGTTCAGGACATTTTCTTAGCTATATGAACATTTTTTAAACATTTAATTTGAAGAATAAATTTCCTTGAAAGAGTATTTAGTTAAGATTCAGCAACATAATAATACAGTGAGGTAAAGTTTATAGATATTTTTTAAATGGTACCCTGAGCCAAATTTTATTCTGAAGACTTTTGTACTTTGTAGCATTTTTTTTGTTTCAATATGTCTATAGCAGAAAAAATGACTTGGAGATGAAACATCAGTATTATTCTAAAGCAATCATCTGCAAAATTCTGATTGTCTCTACAATGACTGCTTTGAAAAATGAAAAATTCATTGACACAATTGTTTTTATTAGTATTGAGACTATCCACCAGTGTATCTGACTGACTTTCACAAAATTGACTATTTAGTTACTGTTGGATGATGTGCCTCTTAGGTAGGACAGTTTGGGAAATTGTTTCCAAAGTATTTGGGACTCTTTCACCCCAATTTCAGCATAGCTCCAAGATTGTATACTTAGTTAGAGGCATCTTTTAGGTACAGACATCTCCGTAGAAAAGGTTCTCTGCTCTCTTTGTTGAGCCCTCTCCAGAGTGGTACTGCAATTGCTTATTGTAAAAAACTAATCTTATTAGTCACATCTCATTTCTTTATAATCCATGGATTTTCTTCTGTACAAATCAGAACTCAGAATGTTTTCCTTTCATTCTTTAGCATTTTCATTCACCTATTATCACTGTTCAATGATAACCTGGAAACTGTCCACAGGTAGAATTTTATGATGTAGCACAGGACACTATAGTCCTGGGTCTTGCAGGACTGTGATAGCTCACATAGCATCAATCGTAGTTGGTGATCAATTACTGGTTGTGGAATAAATGAATGAATGGATGGCTGAATAACAATTCTCCCCAAACTGATGAACAATGATGAGGCTAGGCATCACTAAGTAATGAGATACTGTAGGAATTACTTAAATATCTTTAACAGATTTCATTTTTGTTCAAGTTCCAATATGAGCCAACTTAGGATATCTTAATGTTTTCCCCAGGTATCCAGGTAGGAAAAAATAGACTCAAAAGGCCTACAGAAGAGAGCTTAATGAAAGACATAGTTAAGGTCAAGGGGACAGGATTAAATACAGTATTACATTAAAGAATGGTGCAGTCCACTAGAGCCAGCAAAAGCAGGAGTGCTGAGGGTCAGGGAAGAAACAGTTAATGTATTAAAGCTGGATGGAGAGATTGCCCAACAGGAAATGTGGCCTTGGGTTGAGGACCAGAGCCAACTTGATGATAATCTGGCAGGAGGATTGCTGTTGGAATAGACATACCTCTTCTCCACTAATCCTTCAATTTCTTAGCAAGTGTCTTTCATTGGCTAAACTGTAAACGACACAGCAAGGAAGGATATGGGTATAGTCTCTAGATGTTAGAGTTTTGTGGCTCAGAGCAAGGTGGAGAAGCATGAGGGTGGATCTGAAGGAGCAAACTCAAAATATTGCTTTTCTTTTTTTTCTATTGGCTGATGTGGCTAATTTGTAGTCTTCAAAATATTGACACTTTTCTTCTGATCTCTATCTATTTAGAGGTAGGGAAAATATGATGGGAAACATAAATTTCAACCTTTAAAGTCTAACAAAAATTTTAAAAAGTACTGTGATATAGATGAAATATAGAACTTCAGTGTTTTAGGTCCTAATGATATAAATTGTAGATAATCAAAACAAAACAGTACTGATGTCTTTCAAGTTTGTTTGACAAAAGGTTTAAAAATCATCCATATGATTTTTTGGCCATCTATGTTTAAGAAAGGAAAATCTCTTCAATGTTTGTCTTTAAAAAATGCACTGGGCTCTCTAAAAGTGGAGCCCTGTAGAGGGATTCTTTAAAGGAGGGCTTTCAGAAGTCTGTAGAATGTGAGGGGGGCAGGATGGTGCAAAAGAAGAAATTAAACAAGATGTAGTTATAGCTGTTGGGTAGCCTTGGCCTGACCCTATGGGGGGAATTCTGAACACGAATTGTGACAAAATTGTCCTGCAAAGAGGCCAGGCACATCACTTCTTGGCTACAGGCTGGTAGAAGCTTAGCTCCTGGGTACATCCAGGTAAGGGAGCGTTCCTTGGCTGAGGTTAGTTATCCAGAAGAGACTGAATCTGTGAATGAGTGGAAACCAACACTTAGAACATCTGGAAGATGAGGGCACTGACCCAGTAAAGGAGATATGGGTGGGGCACAACATCTGCTAGTTACCCAAGGGCTGGTATGCAGAATCCTTCCTAAGAATGTGGTTTGTTTTTTTTTGGTGGGATTGGGATTTGAACTCAGGGCTTCATGTGCACAAGAAGGCACTCTCCCACTTGATCCATGCCTCCAGTCCATTTTGTTCTGGTTATTTTGGAGATGGGGGTCTCTTGAACTATTTTCCTGGGCTGGCCTCCAACTGATTTTCCCAATCTCAGCCTCCCAAGTAGGTAGGATTATAAGAGTGAGCCATCAGCATCCTGCTGTTATGAGTATTCTTAAGTGCTAATTTCAGAAAGGGAGTATTTAGTATTTCTTTGATCTCATTGCTGAACATAGTGAATCATCTTATCTCTGAGAAAATCCTATAGAGCAATTTGGTAATTGGTAGAGATTAGGTTGACCTGAAAGGAAAGAATGAAAGCATAGGTCTACTTGCAAATACAACAGCCTTTGGAAGCCTTCCACCAAAAGACCTCTGTCTACCCATCTACTTACTCTTTCATAGTTTTCTCTATCTTCTTTCATTTCTTTCCATACAGCAGGGGTTGTTTGGAGACACATTTTGGTATAGTTGGGTATAACTGAGTGATTCGCAAAGGTTGATAGCAAAGGCTTGGTCTTTGGGGTGGTGGAATGGGATATGCTGTAGATCTTTAAGAGATGGAGCCTAGTGAGAGGTCATTAGGTCATTGGGAGGCATACTCTTGAAGAGAATTGTGGGACTTTGGTCTATCCCCCAAGTGCTTTGGTCGAAGATGTAACTATTGCTTTTAGACACCCTCCCATCATGATGCACTGGCTCCACAAGAAGCCAAACCAATGGGACCACCCAATCTTGGACAATGAGCCTCTTTATATTATCTCTTTATAAAGTTAGTTTGTCAAGTGCTGGTGGCTCATGCCTGTAATCCTGGCTACTCAAGAGGCAGAGATCAGGAAGATCATGGTTTGAAGCCAGACTGGGGACCCTACCTTGAAAAAACCCTTCACACACACAAAAAAGGGCTAGTGGAGTGGCTCAAGGTGTAGGCCTTGAGTTCAAGCCCCAGTACCACAAAATAAATAAATAAAGTTAGTTACCTCAGGCATTTCATTTTAGTATACAAAGCTAAATAGTTCACATTCGTACTTGACTGTACTATCACAACAAAGATAGTAGTATGTCAGCTGAGATAGTAACTGGTGAGATTTATTCAGGATTGACATTAAAAATGTTTATGATATATATAATATATACTTACCCATCAGTAGTAGACAGAACATACCGTGGTAGGGGCTCCCCACCCAGTCCAGTTGTTGACCTTTTAATTTTAGAGTGATTAAGAGATGGGGGCAAAAAATTTGAGATTCTATCTTCACCAATAGCTGGGTTGCAATCCCTGCTATAGCAGGAACTGTAAATAGGAGGATCACAGTCTAGGGTGGCCCAGGCAAAAGTGAGACTCAAACATAACCAGAGCAAAAAGGGTTGAAGGTGTAGCTAAAGAGATAGAGTACTTGCCTAGGAAATGTGAAACCCTGAGTTATAACTCCTGTAGAAGAGAGAGAGAGAAAGAGAAAGAGAGAGAGAGAGAGAGAGAGAGAGAGAGAGAGAGAGAGAGAGAGAGAGAGAGAGAGAGAGAGATAGGGGTCCTGGAGGAGGGGGATGAGACAACCCAGGTGTAGCAGCTTAGCACTGGGCATAAGCTGATTTTTAACTTACTGGGAAATAATGCATTATGATTCTTCCAGTACCTGTGACCAAATTTCAGCCTTGGAGAGTTGCTTTCAATATATATTTTTATTGTTGTTGCTTTAAGTAAACCCTTAATAAAGGTGACTTCAAACCCTGGCAATCAAATCAAATCAGAAAAGAAGTCAGAGACTCATAAGACCAGTCCCATGTATAATTATAATCATAGTTTTACCTTAACAAAAAATCAGGAATGTCAAAACTTTTGCATCTATAAAACAAAAGGTTAAAAGCTAAATAGGAACATAAAAACATACTTATCATTGTAAGTAATTTTTATTATGCATTTTGATGGCAAGGTGGATGATAACTTTCTAAGGAGATACAACCTTTAAGAAAAGGCATAGATGCCAGGCCATCTTAGTTGATACGTAAGTAGTCAATGCATTTTCTATTCATAACATTTTATACTGAGGCACTTTAATGAGTAGTACTGCAAATTTATTTTTTTCTAGCATCATTTATACAAAGTCTCCTAAAATCCATCGCAGTTGAGAACAGAGTCTAGACAGTTATTATGATACAATCAAAGGGAAAGCCCACACAAAAAGGACAGTGAATAGAAGTGCTGATTAAAATAACAGTACAGTTTATATGGTTTCTTTTAAGTTGGTATTTTCCAAATTTCATTTTTGGAACACTCAGATCACATTAAAATATTTTAGTACTGGAAGTCAGCTTTATTTTATAGGTCTAAAAAGAAAAAGAGTTGCCTTTATTTCTCCAAAGAAAGATTTCAGCGATCTAATTAAATAAATATTATGGCAGGGCATTTGAATAGTTTTCTTATCAGTGAGGAAAGAAACTGTTTTCTTTCCTTGAAGCCAGACATTTATGTCATTGTTGAAGAAGAGCAAGTCAACCATTGTTGAATGAATGGTTTTGTCAAGTCTATATCTGACTTGATGAAGTCAACTTTTTAAAATAGGAACTAAAAATGTGAAATGCACATTAATCCATTCTCTGCACATCATCTTTCTTTATAATTTCCAGAAGAGCTCCTATTTCAGTTGTAGAGCCATCTGTTATTGCCTTTTGCTACCAAGTATGTGGATAGATAATTTCTCAGGGTGCAGTTAAATGAACATGAGGAAGCTAGCTCATGCTATAAAGGGATCTGAACAAAGCAAAGCCATAAATGATAATGCCTGTGAAAGGTATGGAGAAAGGGAGGATACAGAAAAAAGAAGTGTGCAAATTAGTCACACACTGTCAACACAGAAGTCCAAGTTCTCCCAAACAAGTTGAATGGCAAGATATTTACAAAACACATAATCTTCTCTGCCCAAAGGGTAGAAAGGATGAATAATTGGTCATGTGCATTCATGTGGCATGGAAAGGCAAAACCAGTCATTCAATTCTGAAAAGCCAAAAGCATAAAACAAAATCATCCCAGGATGAATGAAAGGACTCGTTATAACTTTGTGTTCTTAGATTTAAAATGACTCCATTTGTTGACATATAATTTCACTAATTCCAAATTATCATCAAGGAGATGTCATCACCCTCTTATAAGACTTTGGCAGGTGACTGCTGCAGCCATCCATTTCCGGGAGGTGGACTGCAGTCTTTCATAATGGGATAGTCACAGTTTGGCTGAGTGTGAAGAGATTTAATTTCACTAAAAGCTTATAGCTGCAGTCTCCTTCTAATATTCAACACAAAGTCTGCCTTCTAGACGATTAATGTAACTTTCACATCCTCTTCAATTTGGCTCTGACATATCTCTTTCAATTACTATAATTCTCTGACTGATAACTTTAACATTTCCAGATGGACTGCTTAATGCATTTTCACCACTTTAGACTAATGTTGAAAAAGTTCTTCGTTAAGTCTTGTTTTGGTAGGAAATCCAAAATAACGGGTATTTGGTCTTAAACATCTTCTTTTTGTTTTTTAAGGGGTCATTCTGTCCTCAGCACATTGCAGTGTTTGGCCCTCAAGTCCCAAGCTCAGCATTAAGCCAGGCAGAAGCATCAGTCATGTTATTTCTGTACCTTCATTAACCTCTCCTCATGCCCCCAGCTTCCTTTCTCTTTCAAGGCCCAACTCAACTCCCGTTTCTTCCTTCAACCTTTCCATAATCATCCTAGTATTTATTGTGGCACTGAACTATTCATGGCTGCATCTGTGAACCTTCTCACCTATGTAGGCCTGGCATTCTCAAACTTTAGCTTGTATCAGCTTCACCTGGAGGCTTGTTAAATACACATGGCTGGCCCATAGTGTCTTATTTAGTAGTTGTGAGATGGAGACCAAGAATCTGCATTTCTAACAAGTTCCCAGGTGATGCTGATGTGCTCACCTGGGGACATCCTTTGAGAATCGCTGCTATAGAGACTACCCTTCCTTCATTTCCTGTTTGCCACATTCTAACTCATCCATCAAGATTCCCCTCCATAGCTGGACACAGTGGCACCTATCTATAGTCCCAGATACCTATCTGAGAGATCAAGGAAGGAGGACTACTTGTGACAAGGAGTTCAAGGCCAGCCTGGACAACATAGCAAGGCTCTGTCTCCAATAGATATACTGTAACCTCTGTCATCAGAGGTAGGCCTCTCTCATCCTATACTCTCTCTTATAAATTATCCTACCTCAGTTAAGGTAAGGTAGCAAACTCACACATGTAATGGGCTGGATAATATGCAAATGTATGCATTTGGTCAGATGAAACACACGAAAAGTGAAGGTGTCATTGGGCCAGGCTGTGACTTTCTCAATGGATTATAAATATGTTTCCAGAATATATATACCATTTGTATAGGGCTATACCATGACCAGGTTTGGAATAAGACAGGACAAGGCCACCTTGCAAAGCAAAAAATGATTACAGATGCCTACTTCTGTCAGCTAGGTTATCCATGACAACTCAAACTCAATTTAACCTAATTGCTTACTTCCTAGATAAAAATTAATAAGCCTCTCACTCATTAACCCCCCACCTTTTGACAGTCTCTACACTGACTGTAGTTCTGGCTTCTTTAAATCCTCCAAGCCAGGTCCACATTCTATAAGAAGCTCCTTCCCACTCCTCCCAATAGCTTTAAGAGGCCCTTGGATCCTCTGGAGAGCGTCTCTCCTGTGCTGCAGCCAAGTTCGACACTTCGAGCTCTTTGTCTCCTCACTCTGTTCCTGTTTAGTGGGCTTTACAGATGGACAGTAGAGATGATGTGCCTGGCTCTACCAGGAGAGGACAAACCACTTCTAAAGGCATTCAAAATAAAACCAAAATTTAATACCATGCAGGACAGATCCCAGGGCCTGTGGGCATGTGTGACCAGCAGATTGTTGCTAGCTTGCAGCCCTTGCTCAAAGGTTTAAGATCCATTCTCTGAAATCTTTGACTTCAACTCTCCTCAGATTTTTCTCTCTCTTCTCTGTTATTTGTCAACTGCTCATTTTTGTAACTAATACCTACGACAATCAACTTAAAATGAAGAAAGCTTTATTTTGGCTCACAGTTTCTGAGGTTTCAGTCCATAGTTGTTGGGCTCCATTGCTTTTGGGCCTGTGGCGAGGCAGCACATCATTGCAGGGAGAACTGGGGGAGCAAATAGCTCATATCATGGCAGCCAGGAAGCAAAAAGAAGGGAAAGGAAGGGGCTGGGTCCCAGTATCCTCTTCAAGAGCCCCTCCAACTTCTTGCCACTAGGCCCCACCTCTTAAAGGTTCTACCATTCCCAGAAGCACCACGGGCTGGGGATCAAGTCGTTAATATATGAACCTTCAGGGGACACTCGTCCAGACCATGGCACTGATTTACAAAGCAAGTTTACAGCTCTCACCTTACTTAATTTTCACAGCATGTATGTAAGCTAGGTATAGTAGATTGATTTTAAAGATGAGGAAATTGATTCTTAGAGGTGTAGGTGGCTTGACTAATTGTGCATCAGTAATGTGATCAATTTCATACAGCAATTAAGTAAAAATGTTGGACTTTGAATTCAGTTTCCAGTGCTTTTTTTTAGGGGGGGAAAGGAAGATTGAACCCAGGACCTTTTGCTTTCTAAGCAAGAGGTCTACCACTTGAGCCATGCCATAAATTCTTGTGTATATTTTGTTTTTGATATGGGATCTTTCTAACTTTGCTCAGGCTGGCCTGTTGGGTACCTGGCATTGCAAGCATGTACCACTATACTGGATTCCAGGGCCTTTTTTTTGCCATACCTTGCATGAAATTGGGAAAAAAAATGTTCTTCTTTGCTCCTGTATGATCTATTTTCTTTCTCATCTAGACCATAATGTACTCGAAGTTAGAGACTATGTTATATATTTCTCTGGCATCTCCCATAGCTATATCTAGTATAATGTTGAGTACATAGCAGACCCTCAGTAAGGGGCTGCTGATTGATTGAAACCCATAAACATTTCCCAGAAGGAGGCAAAAGGAAGACATTGTTTTAAAACAGAGGAATTTTTCTATCATTGTTCCACAATTGTAATACCAGAGGCTGTTGTTACTTTAATTCTTCAGACTTCTTGTCATCTAAGCATTTTTCATGCTTAGTGATTTTTCTTTTCCTGCTATCCTTGCTGCATTGAAAAACGTTGGAAGGATCAAACCTCAATTCCATGTTTGTTTCCTGGAGTTTCTGGCTTATGTAGAAAATGTAAGTAGAGCATGTGGTAGTCATTATGACATGCTATTCAGATCTCACTTTAAAGAGTTTGTTGCACCAGCTTTTGGGTGCGCTTTTGGTACCAGCCTTCAGCTGGCAGTCCATTTAGGAAGTGCCTGGGCTGCCCTGCTGGAGGGCTGCACCCATTCCCAGCATGGTTCCCTGAGGAGCTTGGCCCAACACAGGTTAACTCTGAAGGGCAGTCTTATGTCAGAGCTGAACTTGGAGATACTGGAGGCTCTCAAATGGAAGTCAGCATGGTGAGTCAGTGTCTTCTGCCAATTCCCGCTAATTTTCCTTCCTTCCATGGTGTTGAATCCCAGGGCTAAGTCAACATTCTGCACCTGAAACTCCATCTTAGTCTCTGCTTCCTGGGGAACCCAATCTGAGACAGAAATGATTGGTGAGGGGTTGGAGAAAAGTAGGGAGGACTTTATTAGTTCACATGAAGAAGCTGAACACCCCACGAACCACAAAGAGCAGCTGCATAAATAAGGAGAATGCACTTGGCTGTGGTCCGTTAAGGTTGTGTGTTACATGGAGAATGTTTGGATGTGTCCTTGTGGCCTGGCTCATTCTGAGGCTGGGCTCTTCTACCTCATGATCCTCAGGGTGAAAAGTGGGTAGCTGTGTAGGCTAGAGGAAGGATGCTCAGGGTTTTTCTTTGCCCGGCAGTTGGATGTCTTTCCACATCTTGTCCACTTTTGCTTGCTTTCATAATATGTGTGCAATCTTCATCATTCTCCATCTACTGAATGGGGCAGTGTACATCATAACAGCCTTCATAGATTCTCCTAACATTGCTTCTGATTGTACTTATGAAAAGACATTGCCTTTCATTTTTACTCAAGTTCTAGTCTTGTTATAAAGGTCTTAGGTAGTCATTGGTTAATTCTGGAAATGTTCCTTTCTTCCCTGGAACTGAAGGCATCAGCCTTCTTCTAATTAGTACTGTTTTGGTTGTGATATTCATAGTGGCAAGCAAGGGGTTCTATTTGCTGCTCTAAGTGTCCTGTCACATAGATAAATTTCAGGGTGCTCTTTAGCTCCAGGCCTCTCTCTGGAGTTTCCTCAGCAGGACTAATTTGATGTATTGCTTCCACAAATCCCATCAGCCCAGCCCGATTTGGAGCTGAGAGTGAAGATGGTTTATAGGGGCAATAACAGCAGAAATGTCTTCTCTGAGACAGGCAAATAATTTCCTCTCTGCTCCAGTCCAATACTATTTCCCTTAATCTTCTTAATGCCTTGGAAGCTGCTGCTTCTTCTGTCCTAAAAGTCAGTCCCTCCCCCCAAGGTTAGTGTATTGAAAAGAAACGAGGCCTTTGTTTCTGCCCCTCTGAGTAGGCACCCTATTTTCTTTAGTTTCATTTGTCATTATAGTCAAATGGCTTAGAGTTGAAAGGCATGATTCATATTCACTGGTGCTCCAGGTTAAGACCCTGGCTTGGATAAGGAAGCTAAATCTAATATTGGTACCTGCTGAGTGGCTTGTTCACTTAGCAGGACTGCTGGTGACCTATTGAACCTTCTCACCTGACTTGTGCCCCTGAGGTCTCAGTCCTCAGTGTTTGTTGGTACCTACTCAGACAGGTTCTGCTTTATTCCTACTTCCCTTATGTTTCTGGATGGCTTATCTCCTAACCTTCTTCCTACCCTGACTTTCCATCTTTCCTTACCTGTCATGGAAAAGACCTCACCTGAGATTTTGGACCTCCTTGTCTTCCTTTCTGGGTACTGGGAGAAGAGAGAGGTAGTTAAGCTAGAGAGGGGTGAGTATCTCCCTGAATCTTCAGGGACTTCAGTGAAATTTACTTTAATACACTCTTTAGTTAGTATCTTTATTATTATATTTTAAGAAACTTCTTTCCCTGTTTAATACAGTTCTTGAAATTAATATAGAAAATTCACTATTCTGCCATACCTGTCCAACCAGCCTTGCAATTTCTCAGCTGTCTTCTTGAATGAAGATGTGTTGTGCTCTTCTGCCAACAAAGCATATGGGAAAGGATGAGGACCCCTCAAATTGTACATCCCTGCCTGCAACCAATTTCTCCAGAATTCTACTATTTTCTTTCTAATTATTTTTGGGAAACTTATAATTAATGGGAATTTTGGGGATCTTTATGGTAATAATCTATATAGAAGAGTAGAACATAAAATTTACATTAGTAGACCATTATTGTTACTATGTATTGTTTTCTCTGTTGTTCATCTTTTATAGAATTGCTTACCTTCATTCATAAAAGGGTATGTGCTATCGAGATTCTTGAATTGATTATCTTGTTAGTGATCTCTTTTATATTAACTATTCCTAGCCTCAAATGCTATCAGGAGTTTATGTTATGAAAAGTTTTCAAAGCTCCCAAAGAGTTTTTCACAAGAAGTTGGGGCTGGTAGTAGAGTACCACAGGTCTCCTTCAGCTGTGTAATCCCATCAGTGTGGACTTGCCCCAGTCTCTGGCTTATTTTGGCCTTCATTTATGAACAAAATGAATACTTTGTAGTAGCGGAGGCCTAGGTTGTTTTCCAGGTCTCTCATTCTCTGTTTGTCATGATGATCAGCATTCTAAAGTTTTCTTAGAATTCTTAGAATACATTCTTAGACTGTATCTGCCATTTTGAAAAATATTAGGATTCATTTTGTTTAGAAACAGTTTTTCTACACTCTGATTGAAAAATTGCTTGAGGAAAGATCTCTCAAATAAAACTCAAGTGAAAAAAGAGGAAGGCGAAGGTACATAAGAACTTAGCTAACTGAATGAATGAGCACTTCATAGATTCACGGATGCTTGGAACAGGAATGTTGAAAATGATTAAAACTAAGTATTGGGTAGTTTTCCAAGTTCCAACAATGCAGTGAGTATAAGAATTCTACTGTGTACTGTTTTCAATGCAATGGTGTCATTACTAAAATTTTCCTCACTCCAAATGACAACCTTGTCAACTTGTTTTGATGTCCTCCCATATTCCTTTCTTAGTAATATGTTTAGCAGAGTGTATTATATGCATGCATATATGTATATCTATATATACATATCATATACAATATAATATATATGATTTAATTATAAAAACAGAGATTATTCATATATTATATGTATTAGATATCTCACTGTTTTGGTAGCTAAATTACAAGCACAACATCCTGCTAGTTTTCTTTTTTTTTTTTTCTTTTTCTTTTATTATTCATATGATCCTGCTATGCTAGTTTTCTAGTTGGAAATGGAAGCTTTCCGTGAAATAGAATTAATTTTTGCAGACATTAATCTTCCATGTCACATTCTTCTTCTACTCTTGCTTCTAATCTGGATCCAGGCAGATCCTTCTTTCTTGAATTTCTGATAACTAAGGACATTTGTAACTTTCTTTATAATCTCTTCAGACCTCATAATCCAGTAGAGAATGCCTTCCTGACATTTTGAGCAATAATTAATTCCCTTAATTGGCATTTCTGTGCATAAGTCTTTCTCTTTCCCAGACATTCTCTATCAGTCTGGACATGTTTCTTTCAGCAGCTATCTACAGCTTTCAAGTCATTTCTTTTACCTCTGCCCATAAATTATATTCTTCATGACTTCTATTTTAGTCCTAGCCCTCTGTCCTCTGGCCCTAATCTTATTTTCAACCTCTTAAGTCTTTACTTCCAGTATTAACATTTTCTTGCCTCATAAGTTTCTTTTTATTCACTCATAATTTTAACATTTCAAATATCATATGTGTAATTAATGTTGCTTCTAGTTAACACTGGAGCAAAGGTATAGATAATATTTAGGATACAGATGTGTATATTTTGGGGAGACATATTTTTTCATGGACTCTGGAAGAATAGCCTTTTATCTAATGCTGAAAGATTGACAATCTACTTGAGACAGTATCTTGAGGAAACCTAGCTTAGGGTTATATGTATAGAAGGTACTCTGTAAACCAACAGTTCTTTCATCTTCGTTGTGAAATTTCATAAACCACAACTGGTGAACTGGGAAGATGTATGGTTAAGAAGTTCTCTTTCCTGAATCCTACATCATATTATGAATGTCTATGAACAGACCAGCCATTGTACAGAGAGTATTATTTGGATCCTGAACCTGAATGTGATAGAACACAAATCTGAGTTGTGTTATGCAAAGAGGGGCATAAGCAGATAAATAGTAATCTCTTGCAATTCCAAATGTAGGATTCAAGAATGCCTGAAATTAGGATTAGTAATACTCTCAGGACATTCTTACAGTTACTCATCCACACCTATTTCATTCCTTTTCCCCAAAAGGAATGCTTGTCATTTTCCATGGTATGAAACAAGGATTTATGTTTCTACAAATCAGGCCTTCCAAGAGAGATGAGAATCATTTCCAAGTCCAAAATTACCATGGAAGGAATAAGTATTCACCCATCTTGTATGAAAACTTCATCCCTCTTATTCCCAGACTTACCTGGGAGGTTGAATTTTTATGGAAGACACTTTTTGCACTTGAGCTTTGGAATATCACAATCTTTTGGGTTTCTTCCTCCTCCATTGCCACATACTTCTTTGCTCTTGGTCTCTTTTGTTGAAGCCTCTAGACACTGGAGGATCTCATACTTGGACTTCTTTTCTGTCTTGTGTACTCCACAGATAATGTAATCTAGTCCTGTGGCTTTAAAGGTCAATTGAAAATGGGTGAGTCTGGAAATCATTAGGTTAAGTGAAATATCCAACTCTACAAAGACAAGTATTGAGTGTTTCCTCTTACTGGTAGAAGCTAAGAGAAATCAACAACAAAAACCTTCAAAGGTCAAGAAAGTAGAATGGGTGACTATTTGGGGGATGGAAGATGAAGGGAAAAGGGGAAGGGAGGAGGAGGAATAAAAAGGAATAGAGAAGGTGAATATGATCAAAGTACATTATATGCATATATGGAAATATCATGATGAAACCCCTTACTGTGTACATTTTAATATAAGCCAAGAAAAAAAGATACCAAAATATCACATGTTGATATCTTTGGACTTTTCTTCATCCTTGAATGGCACACTGTATTCTACACAACTATATGTAGGACAAGCGAGCAGGTAAGCAAGAGCACAGAATCTGGAATCATGATGCCTGGGATCAATTCCCATGTTCACCAGTCAACTTACATTATCAGTACCAGTTACTTACCTTCTTTGTGCTTCATTTCCTAGTCTGTTAATGAATATAATACTATAACCTACTCCAATGGTTATTGTGTGAATTAAACACATTAATATATACAAACCACTTAAAATGATGCCTGGTTTATGGGAATTTCTAGGCACATACTCCAGCACTGAGTCATATCTCTAGCCCTTACTTGGGAAGTACTATTAAATATTTGCTGTCATTATTTCTAGGTATGTTAAATACAAAATCTAAAACTAAACATTTATCTCTCATCTTTTTATCTTCAAACTACAGAGGGGACAGACAATTAAATACTTTCCTAGTTAGTTCGTTCTTTTTTCTCAACCTTCAACATCTCTCCATGGATCATGACCTTGTCTATTTCACTAAATAAACCTACTTCTCTTTGTTGACTTTTTCAACTCAAGTGAAGTCTATTCTTTCTTCCCCAGGTACATAGGTTAAAATTGTTGGTGTCATAGGGGAACAGGTACTAGAGAAAAGGTTAGATCAAAAAGAATTAACCTAGAAGGTAACACACATGCACAGGAAATCAATGTGAGTCAATGCCCTGTATAGCTATCCTTATCTCAAACAGCAAAAACCCTTGTCCCTTCCTGTTATTGCTTATACTCTCTCTACAACAAAATTAGAAATAAGGGCAAAATAGTTTCTGCTGGGTATTGAGGGGGTGGGGGGGGAAAGGGAGGGGGTGGAGTGGGTAGTAAGGGAGGGGGTGGGGGCAGGGGGGAGAAATGAACCAAGCCTTGTATGCACATATGAATAATAAAAGAAAAAAAAATTGTTGGTGCCATAATTTTGTCCATTAATCTGGCCCATTTTCTCTTTAATGACTCATATCAAATCTGTCAGCAGATCTACTTGAATTCAACACTTTTCACCACCATTACCACCCTACTCTAAGAATTGTCCTATCACCCCTTGATTGGAGAGGCTTAAATGTATCTTCCATTGTCCACTCTTGCTTTTTTCCATTCTTTTTTTCCAGAGAGCAGCCCAAGTGTTTATTGTCTGTTTTCCTTAGGAGAGTATCACCTTCACAAAGTAACAACGGTGCCTAGCATAGAGTAGGTACTCATAAGAAAGTTAGTGGAAAGAATTCACTGATCTGTGGATTCTTGGCTTATCAACTTTCGTATTCTTGTGCATAGCGCACTGTCAGGCAAAGAGAAGGTATTCAAAATTTATTTGTTCAATGAATCTTTAAGTTACTGGGGAGCAGTATAAGTAAAGCATGAATTTGTCTTTTAGCGCCTTTCACTATTGTCCTTTTGTTGCCTCATTGTAAGGGCACCATAAAATGTCAGAGGGATAAATCTCTCCAGAATTAATAAAGGATCATTTGTTAGAACGAAGATCTGCAGATCACACTGGGTAAAAACAGGCTGGAGGCAGGATTTGAGTGAATAGGAAATGCAGAAACAGTGCTGCCTGGGAGATGGTGAATAAATGGAGGAACAAACTCTACATGGGGCGGAGGTTATAACATCTCTTGATACAGGGAAATAAGAGTCTATGAGATTTTAGAAGTTGAAAAAAGAGACTGAAACTTTTGCACAGTAAATAACATTTTTTTTGTTCATTCTTACCTTCCTGCTCATTCCATTACTTTTTCTTTCTTTCATCCTTCTTGTATTGAGCATTTACTACATGCCAAGCATATGGAAAAGTGAAGATACAAAGTCTTTGTACTTGTGGAATTTTGGTACTGGACTGGGGGAAAGGGAGATAAAGTCAGTCTAAGAAGCATAAATAGAACAAAGTGATAAAAGCTCTCATGTAGTTACATACTACTGTAGGTATACCAAAGGTGTTATTCCCACACATGTGGAATAATCTCCAAATGAGATTGTGGAGAAATGGGACATGTTCTAGATTATGAGATTTGATCTGAGTTTGAAGAGTTGCTAGTATCTCCCAACTGATAAAAAGAACAAGATATTTTAGATAAAGATGACAGCAACGTGGATATGCTGAGAATACACAGGGGTTTGTTTACGGAGTCACAATTGTTTCACATGTCTGGGGAAGAGCTGGCACGTGAACATGATTAAGGAGATGAAGCTAAGGATGGCAGCAGCCAGATTATAAAATCCATGGAAACTAAAATGAGGAACCTAACTTATTGTAGGTGAGCTAGAGAAAAATTTTAGAATTATCAGAAAATTAAGACGAGTCAGATATTTGTTGTAGTAAGATAACATTAATAAAGAGAGGGCTTTTTTATTTATTGAGGATTTATTGTGTGGCAAGCAATGCTCTAAGAATGACATATCATGTTTAAAATTCTTCTGGAAAACCTCTGACAAATCTCTGAAAAAAAGTATTATGAGGTTCATCCTAGAGTTAAGGAAACTGAAGTTTAAAATTGTTTTTTCTAGTGATATGTTCAGAATTCACAGATGTTTAACTCAACCCCCCAAATTCTTAATTGCCATTACCATGGTTGTGACCGAATAAAGATTGAAGGGAAGAGCTGTAAGTGGGTGCAGGAAGATAATTTATCATACTATTTTGCTAGACCTGGCTGAAATGATCAGTGTGAACTAAAATAATGGTAGCAAAGACTTAGGGGAAAGATGATTTTGAGACAAATGAAGGAGACAGATTTATAGAATGGGAACTGAGTGGATATGGAAGAACCAGTGAATGTTTAGAATGTTGTGAGGTAGATGGCCATGGTGACTGGGTGAGAGACCGGGTGATTCACAGAAATGGAGGAGGGCCAGATTTGGTAGGGTTCAAATGTAGTGAGTTTGGGGACCTATTAGACAAGACCAATTGGACACATAGGATTGAAATCTAATAAAGGATTCTAAGATGGAGAACAACCATTAGCTTATAACATGGCCAACCTGATCCAGGGTTGGTTGGCAGTCTGGGGCTAAAGGTTAGAGCTGAGGATTTAGGATAGAGCTCTGGGCACCTAAACATTTAGTGGATTATAAGGGAAAAGAAAACTGAAAAAGGAGTCTGAAAAGGAACAGCAGTAGGAAGAGGAGTTGAAAGAGGAGAACAAAACATCTTCAAAGCTGTGTTGGAGGGATTCCAGATCAAGGAGGTGGCAACAGTGGAAAATATTGCAAGGACCAGTAAGGTAAGACCTTCTTATTGAGTGATATCAGGGCAATTGTTCAACTTATCAAAAGAAATCTACTGTTAAGGAAGGTGGACTCGCCTAGCAGACAGAAAGTGGATGAAAAATGAGAGATTGGAGCAGCTAAGGGAGGTAACAGATGGTAGCTGGAGCAGGATGGTAGCCGGAAAGGATTTGGGGGGAGGGAAGTGTGGAAGTGATTTGTGAGATAACAGATTCAAAGGAAATGATTGAAAGATTATTTTTGAATAAGAATTTTGTTGAGAGACCTCCGAGATAGATTATTGACTTGTTTCAAATGGGTATGTGAGGTAGAGGAGGAGCGAGTCTATCTGTATCCTTTTGGTCTTATTTAGGTTGGCTTGCAACCTGAACAAATACCATTACCTCTTTAAGTATAAAATATGCGCTTAGTTTTATTTTTCCTTTTCTTTCTTTCACTCTTTACCTCCCTTTGTTTCTGCCAACTTAAGGACAAAAGTTTGAAGAATAGTAGTTCTGGTCTTAATACTGCACCTACAAATTTTTTCTCCACTGAAATTGATTTCTACTTTTAGTCAGTTAGTATTAATACTCCTTACCACAGTGATTCCAGGAAAAGATTTTGAGCTGGGTTCAGATGCCCATTTGATGCAGTGCTCTGTCTAGAGTTATCAAGAATGTTAAACTGACTTTCTATTTCCATAAGCTCTGATCCTTCACTTAGAAGCAGGCTGAATGCTTTATTCTGGTTTTAGTTCCTTTTGATTGAAAGAATAATCAGTGTTTTGATATTTTGGGTGTTTCAATACAAGAACCAGAAAACAGCCTCTCCCTTTCTTACCTAGAGGAGGGGCATGGGCATTTATAAACTTAGAGAGGGACTATGGTGAATATTCTCTTTATTGTATTCATTGTAGTTCATTGATTTCAGAAATGTGATTGCAGTGGGGACAGGTGGGGAAGGGGATAAAGACAGTGGAGGTAAGATGGCTGGGAAGATTCCCCAGACAGAGTTGTTTCTTTCTATATTAGTGACTAGGGTGCTGGAAGGTGCAGAATACCAGGTTGGCCCTAAACTTGGTGCCCATATGTAGGCTCTAACCTTTCCTGGGGCTAAGTGAGGCAATCTGCACTTCCTTCACATCTCAGTGCAGCAACTTCACTCTTTGTCAGTTAGCAGAAAGCCTGTGACCAATGGCATTTCCTTGTTCTGCTGATGGATTATATTAAGTCCCACCCCCCAACCTGGACTCTGTGATCATTCTGATAAGGAGGATTTGGACCAACTAGTCACCAAGTGAATGTATAAAGACTCAACTCAACCGACTCTGTGATGCTGTTGATGGGTACACAGTGGTAGTTAAAAAATTTTCACTAACTGGACTGAAACCTATAGCCAATCAGTTAAGAAGCAGTGTTTTGGAAACTTAGCTCAACTTGACAAATGTATGAATGGCTGTGGTAAATTTCTGTTACATGTTAGAATTAAGGTTTCTGCTCTCCTATTTTTTCCAAGAAGCCCAGGACATTGAGGTCACTGGTTATTTGCATCACTCTTGGTAATTGTTAAACATGACTACTGAAATTTGTATTATGCCTTCTGTTTATAAATTATTTCCCTACATGGGATTTTTTTTTTTTTGGTGGGATTGGGGTTTGAACTCAGGGCTTCACACTTGTAAAACACCCACAGAGTATCTCATTTCAAATTCATAATGTTGAGCAAAAGGTAATTATTATTGCTAATCTAGAGATGGGCTCAGAGCACTGTAGTACTGTAACCAAAGTTACAGAGTCAGAAAGAGGCCACAGGGGAATTTGGTTTTCTGTCTCACATGGCTTTGCTCTGTCTATAGTTCTTCTGCTCTGGCATCAGGAATCTTTCAGAGTTCCAGGGCAAAGAAATGTTGGAGGTTGATAGAGAAGGGGTGTCTTAACATTGCTCAGCCTTGAGGTCAAATGCAATAACTACAGCAATAAATAGCTTTGCCATCCCAGGGCATCGTGGGTGTCAAGGAATTAAAACCTCTTTAGCTCCAACCAAACATAAAGTGTGTTTGTAGGTTTCACAGATCGTCATATAAAGAGTCTAGTAAATTCTAATTTAATGTAAGGCATGGAAGCTCATTATGTATTTTTGTATCTATTACACAAAAGCATGTAAAGGAAAAATGAAAATAAAATAATCAAAATAACAATCAATCCCAATAACATTTTCTTCTGTGTTTCAAGCATGGCATTTTTCATCGGTCAATCATGTAAAGTAAACAGGTTTTTTTTAAATGAAATAATCTTTTAGTACATGGTCATTAAAAATAATGTACTTGTTAAGTAAATATTGGCACTTCCAAATGATGAGTCAATACACAACTTTTAAACTTGAGACTACTGAAAATTTCTAATGAACCAGAAATGTTTAAAACATACTATGCTAAAAAGTGTGTATAGAGAAAGATGGAGGGAAAGGGAAATACAGGGCAGAACTGAAGGGATAGACACAAAATCTTAGCATTAAATGTGTGGGTCCAAGGATGTGCAAGTTGGGTTATCTGGGAAGGACAGAACTCATGGTGGAGTAGGAGTACAAAATGATTACTAAGGATTCAGGTAATGACGCCGAGGAACTGAATATCCATACGGAAGAATGAAGTTGGCTCTTAACCTTATCATATTTGCAAGTTAACAGCAAATGGATCAAAAACCTAAACAAAAGACCTAAAACAATAAAACTCTTAGAAGAAAACAGAAGTCAAGAGCTTGGTGGCAGTGCATTTGATAATGATTTCTTGGCTGTGACATTAAAAGCACAGGTCACAAAAATAAAAATAGATAAATTGGACTATGTCAAAACTGAAAACTTTTTTGAGTATTGACTGATGCAATCAACAGAGTGAAAAGGCAGCCTATGGAATGAGAGAAAATAGCAAACTTGACTTAATAAATGTTAATATCCAATATATATGAGAGTACTTATGGCCAGTGACAAAACATTAAATAACAAAACATCAATTTAAAAATGGTGCTGGTGGCTCACACCTTCAATTCTAGCTACTTTCCCAAGGAGGATCTCAATTCAAGGCCAGACTAGGCAAAAACATCACAAGACCCCATCTCAACCAGTAACTGAGTGGAGTGGCATGTACCTGTCATCCCAAGCTATGCAGGAGGCTGAAATTAGGAGGATCATAGTTTTAGACTAGCCTAGGCAAAAAGTCTGGGAGACCCTCATCTCAATGGAAAAAAGCTGGGTAGGGTGGCATGCTTCTTTCATCACAGCAATGATGTTGAACATAAAATAGGAGGTCTGCAGTTCACGCTGGCCTGGGCAAAAGTAAGTCCCTAATCTCCAAAATAACTAGAGCAAAAATGCCCAGAGGCATGGCTCAAGCAGTACAGCACCTGCCTGGCAAGCACACTGAGGCACTGAGTTCAAAGCCCTGCACTGCCAAAACAAAAATACGGGTAGTAGACAAGAATGAATGTTTCTCAAAAGAAGATATACAAATTGTCAGCAAGCATGTGAAAGATGCCTGATATAACTAATGATTATCAAATGAAAATCAAAGCTATGAGGAAATAGCCTCTCACCCCCATTAGGACAGCTAATATTAAAGGAAAAAGCAAAAATAACGTGTTGACAAAGATGTAGACGTACTGAAACCTTTGTGAATGTAAAGTGGTGCAGTGACTATATAAAACACTGTGGAAATTTATCAAAAAATTAAAAACAATTATCAAATGACCCAACAGTTTCACTGCTGGGTACATGTCCAGAAGACTGGAAAGCAGGATCTTAAAGAAATTTGTACCCCCATGTTCACAGCAGCATCATGCCCGAACGATGTGGAAGCAAGTCAAAAAATGGAAGCAAGTCAAATGTCCGCTGGCTGATGAATGGGTAAAAATGTAACATATACGGAAATATTATTCAACCTTTAAAAAGGAAAAAATTCCAATGCATGCTACAACATGGATAAACATTGAGGACATTAGGGTAAATGAAATAAGTCAGTCACAGAAAGCCAAAATATATGATTATATATATATATATATATATATATATATATATATATGACTCAACTTACATGTGGTAGAGCAGTCAAATCAGGGACAGAAAGTAGAATGGTGGCTTACAAGGGTTGGATGATGGAAAATGGGAGTTGTGTAATGGATAAGGAGTTTCATTTTTGCATGGTGAAAAATCTCTGGAGACTGATTGTATAAGAGAGTGAATAGGGCTGGCAGAGTGGCTCAAGCAGTAAGAGCACCTGCCTAGCAAGAGTGAGACCCCGAGTTCAAACCCAGTGCCACACAAAGAAAGTGTGTGAGTATACTTATCTCTAATGAACTGTGTACTTAAAATGGGTAAGGTGGTAAATTTTATGTTATGTGTATTTTACCATAATAAAAGATTATCACAATAAAGGGTTATTGAGGAGAAACACTCAAGGAAGAAAAGGGGAGGAAAGAGGACTGGGCAGAGGAATTATGACACTGTAATGGCACCTGATAGTCTCTCCTAGGACACTGGGAAATTAAGAGCAGACTTCCTGTTAGAGGCACCTGCATTGGGCACAAATATCTGGGTCTTAGCATCACTTCCTTGACTTTGGCTGACATGTCTTCTCCAGTCGTTGGCTGGGGGTTGTTCTGAATGAGCAGGACATCATCTTGCAAGCTGAGTCAGATGCTGAAGGAATGAACAGCGAAGACTGTCAGTCAGGCACATCCCTCACAGCTGGGCAGAAAGTCCTGCTTTGAAGTGGGTTCTAAGTGATGTATCTTCATTTCCACTACTTGGGAAGAAGGGTGAGTTTTAGTTTCCTTTAGTTTGTATTCTACATTTCTGATAATGAAGAAGAGTGACTTTGTAATCAAAGTTATTGTTATGATATATGGTAATTAGTCATCATAACTATTGTGTGGTTAGTTTCTTGTTATATGTCCATTTCAGATTATTACATGCATACCTATGATGTAAACACATTACATCAAAATAAATCAAGGAGTTATTCATCCTTTCGTGAAGCTCATAGAAAATGATTGTCCTACGCTATCTGTGACACTGTCAGTTTGATATTGGCATATGAAATGGACATCAGTTTCAGATGTTGACTGTGTTAACTTTATCTGGTATCTCTACCAGGGTGTAAAGGGTATTCACTGCATAATTGCAATATTAACTTAAACACAATATATAAATAATATATAAATCAATATGTACACAATATTAAACCTTAGAAACCTTGGAAAGCATCATTTTATCACTTGTTGACACAGGCTTCAGGCAGTGGTAGAGATTGCCAAAGAAGGCAGCATGGGAACAAGAAGACAGTCCACTACCATCACCCAACAATACTGGTGGAAATTGTCAGAGGACCATCTAAGAACAAGATGCAAGTGAAATGATGAGTGATGGCCTTTTAAATCTTAAGTTATTTATGGGTTATGTATCTGGATTGTGGATAGGCTGGTGTCAAGAAGACTCCATTCAGAATAAAAATTTCCTAATTTCAATGTGTGAAAGGTGAACTAAAGGATCACAAAAATGATAAAAGTGAATTACAGACCCCAAGGCTGAAAGGGTGGGGTTATTGACTTTTCTACATAACTTAGGAATAATTGCACTAAGATATTGGGAATTCATTCATGTAAAATTGCTTGAGTAAAAAATTACTTTCTCCTACAAACACAAAATAGAGGATCAATAAACTGCCAGGCAGTAGAAAATACTGAGTAATCACAGGTTTCAGACTGAATCTGTTGCTGTTATATACTCTGAGACCTGGCTCTATGTCTAATTAAGTGACTGAAGTGATTTATGGACTATAACATACTTTTAAAAAGTGGAGTTTGAAGGGCAGATTTGTTTTTTCTAGACTTTACCTGTCCAAATAAGAATCTTGAGTTACCCGTGGTGAGACTCAATAAAATCTCCAGTTAATGACTCACCTGGATTTATACAAGACTAAACTAGTCACAGACTCATTTACTAAGACTTGTAACATCTTCTAGCTCTCTTAACCTTGTAGGGGATTGGGTGAGTTTTTTGATGTGTTCTGTTTTTTTAATTGATGAGTTAGAAAAAACATTTATTGCATTATAACCACCAGAAGCTAGACTCTGTTCTAAGTGCATGAGACAGCTGAGAATAAAACCAAACAAAAATTCATGTCCTTGGGCAGTTTCTCTTATAGTAGAGGGGTAGACAAGCAATAAATTAAACAAGTAAGTGAATAGGTGGGATTTTTTTCTGCTGCTGGAGATGGAACCAGGGCTTTATATGTACTAGGAAATGCTCCACCACTGAGCTACTTCCCCAGCCCAATAAATTGATATTTTAAAACACATGGATAAGAGCAAAGTAGGAAAGGTGTATAGGAAAAAGGAGAGAGGAGAAGTAAAATTTCTTGTTGGTAGAGGAGGAAAGCCTTCTGTGAGAAAGTGACATTTGAGCAAAGACTTGAAAAAAGGCAGAGAGTGTTAGATGGGAAATAATCCTAAAAGCAGAACAAATAGCAAATGCAACAGTTCCACCTGACTCAGAGGAGAATACAGGAGACACAATCAATGTGGATATTTTGGGATATTTTGGAGAGTTGAAAAGAGTGACTACTTAAAGAGTTTGGGGAAGATTGTAGGGAAATAGCAAGAGGCAATACAGTATTCAGGAGGCAGAAGACTGGGCTGCTATAGTAATCAGAAAGCCTGAGGATTGATAGTGGGTGGCTTTTGGAACCTGGAGTAAGAGACAACTATGTTGAGAGTCTACCTGGCAGGAGAGCTGCACAAACACTGCAGAAGCAAAATACTCGAGTAAAGACTATGACTTCCTCTTTCTCCCTTCTTGAACTCTTCTGCTGGGTCTCCATTTTTTTTTAATTCACCTGGAAGCAGAGGGCAGGGAGGCCACTATGGTAGCTCATAGAGTTCATCTTTTTAGGGCACAGAGCAGAGTTGAGAAGGGTGGAGAGTATGTCTGGAGGCACAAACTAGACATCCAGTGTAAGCTCTGATGTGAAGAGGAATAGGGACGATGTCACTGTGATTATGCAGGAGAGTATCAGGAGATGAGGTCTGACAAATAGCAGACTAGAATTTCATGGACACTATCAGGCATTGTAAAGTCTTTACCTCTTACCATGAGGGAAACAGATCTGTTGGAGAGTTCTGTGTGAGAGTGTTATGAGCTGATATAGTGTAACAGTATCTCTAGCCAGGGTAATCCCTGCACTCAGGAGGGTGAGGCAGAAGGATCTCAAGATTGAGGCCAGTATGGGCTACATAGCAAGACTCTATTCAAAAACAAAACCAACAGAAAACAATACAAATACACACACACAAATAAAATCCAGTATTTTATTGTTGCTTAGTTAATAGATTGTAGTGGAACAAAGGTGGACTCATGAGAGCAGTAAGGATGCTATTGCCTAGTTCAGTCATAAGAGATGATAGTTTACATAAGCAAGTGCATTGGAGGTTGAAAGAAATGGTTTGCTTCGGATCAAATTTTAAAAGTAAAAGGGTGGGGATGTTGTTTACAGGTAGGGTGCTTGCCTAGCATGGATGAGGCCCTAGTTTGATCTTCAGCATTGCTTTAAAGGACTAAAAAATAGAGCCAACAGGATTTTGTGATTGATTGAATTAGAGGGAGGTATGAGGGGAAAAAAAAAAAAGAGACAAAGAATTGGAGGTTACTCCAAGTTGGATTGAGCTGACATTGATTGATTTGGGAAGAATAGGGAAGGAGCACCTTTTTGGTAATCAGGTTTGGACTGGCTGAGTATGAGGTGCCTCTTAGGACTGGAAAATGGGCATTTGACTTTATGAGTTTTGAGTTTAGGAGGAAAGTTGCAGGAAATTCTTATAATTATTTGCTGCCTCAGCATCTAATTTGAATGTAAATTGGTTTTACTCATACCAGAAGCAGGGCTTAGTCACCCTTGACATGGTTTCTGTTCTCTTCTCAGTTGCTCAGTGTTATCCGTTCGTCCAGATATATCTCATACAACTACCCCTGTTGACCATTTCTCTATGGGACTGCTAGATTCACACATCTTGACTCACCCCACTAGCCCCCATGTTTAGCATGTACTGTGTGTTCATGCTGAAGTGACTACCTCCCTGTCACAGCATGCTTTTATGGAACTCATGCCTATTTGTTCTGAACACACTAGTTAGAGCTCCCTGTGGGAAACCTACTTGGGTAAAGAACCCCAGGAAACGCTTTGGTCCACAGGTTTTTCTTGCTTGCTTGCTTCTCATCCATTGGTTTAGTGTGTGTCTCCTGGATGGCTTTTGCCTTCCCACTGGCCTGCTGGACCTGCTCTCCTCTTCTTTCTGAAGATTAAAGTAGTATTTACTGTTTGTATTATTTCATGTTTTGTTTTGTGCTGCCTCCTCTGTGTCTCACCTGACCAACACAGTTGAACTTACTTCTTAGTATGACTCCTTTCTAGGGAATGACTGTCTTGGTAGGAACAAATCTGACAAAGTTCAGACAAGAGCCGTTAAGGCATCAGCCCGTATAAATGTTTCCTGCGAGAAGAAAAATGTTTCCCAAAAGGTTCTCATGTTTTAACATGCAAATAACTTGTTAAAACACAGATTGCCTCCATCTTTAATGGGGATTTTTTACTCAGTTGGTCTGGGTGGATCTGAGAATTTGCATTTCTAACATCCCAGGTGATGCTGATGACATTTTAAGCATCATGGACGTTTAGTAATAGGAGGAAAACAGTGTATGCGGCCAAGGCTGGCAGGTGAGTCATGGTGGTGGGAAGTTCCCTTCTGATTGTTTACATATTCTCAGTGAAGGTAAAAGAAAGGTGATCATTTGGGAATGAGAGAGGGTGGGAAAATGTCAAAGATTTGAGGACAGAAGTTATAATCATTTAGCAAATGAGAGTTTAAGTGGACTAAAGAAATGTAGCATACTTTTTGAGCAACATTAAAGCCCACTAGAAGTCATGAATTTACACTGAGAGCAGCCAGCATTTCTGTGCATTTCAGTCTAGCAATACTTATTTCCATAATGAAAATTTAGACAGATAGAGAGATTAATTTGACCAGGGTTCAAGTTTTGGTACAAAAAAGAATGTCCTATTAAATGAAGAAGGAGCAGGGATGAATTAAAACTGTTTACAAGGAAGGATTTATAATGATTGACATGGGATTTAAGTTTGGATAAGGAAGAAAAGCAAAGGACTAGGGGAGTGAGGGACAGTGGAAAGGGATCAGGGTTATGGGGAGGTTATATCAAAGCAGCAGCCTCGTTGTATGTGAGGGAACAGAATGCTTCAAATTGAAATTAAGGAGGATTTGTACTTATGCAGTATGACAAGGAATGGTTTATGATCAGGGCATTTGTGCTTGTGAAAGTGTTGAGGTCAAACTTATAGATGAGAGGAGTTCAATGAGCTGAGAGTTTGGGGTGCTGGAAAAGTCATTGATAAGGATATTGAAATTATTAAGATTGAAGATACAAGTAGTTTTTTTTTAGGACAGTGATAATAATCTAGATGTTACGGACTTTGAGAAAGAAGATGGACTCAAATATGGAGTTTTTAGAAAGGACTGAAGAGAATGAGCATTACTGAGAAGTAAGGAGCGCATGTTCCCTCCTCCCCATCCTGGATGGGGGCTATAGGAGAAGGCCTTTTGAGAGGACTGAGGGGCAGTGTCCTCTCCAGGTTTCAGTTAGACAAAGAAAGTTAAGAAAACTGGAGTAGGGGTTATATGCAGGTAGGTATTTTGGTGATGTCTGACTAATGTTCCAGAGGGCACAGAGGAAGGTTTTCAGGAGAGGGAAGAGGCCAGGCATTGGGACGAACCAGGTATGTGGAGATTTGTGAGGATTAGAGCTAATGACTGTTGTGAGAGAAGTTTCTTGGGGCAACTGATTTAAGTAGTGGAAAGGGCATAGTTTTAAGAATTCTGGTACCTCAAGACTGAGAGTGATGTTGGGGATTTGAATATTGAGAGGTAAGGAGGAGTGGGGTCTTGGGACCATATTCTGATTGCTTCTGAGTAGGGTGGGGAGTCCAGGATGGAGTGGCCTTATTCTGAAGGCACATGGTGCTTCAAGTCTCCTAGAGATGAAGTCTTGGATGTCTGGGGAGGGAATACCTGACCTAGAGTGCTCAGCCAAACTTATTTTGATTGGAGGAAATGATCTTGCAAGTATTGGCAGACTGAGAGAACAGTCTCTCAAGTAATTACTCAGCAAATGAATGGATGCAGCATTTTGGAGAAGGCTCACTATTTGTAGTGCATAAAACACAGTGAGATAGAAATGTACAGAAATTCCCATTGTCTGTCTATCTCATGATTAGACAATTTCTTTCATTTTTTCTTTCTTTTACAGACTTTTTATGTGTTTCTTATCCAAATTGTGCATACAGTTGCTTTGGCTTTGCACTACACTGTGAATAGGTCCATTGAAATTTCTTGGCAGGATCCTGATCTGTAGATAACCTTAGATATTTTGTTTTAGTGTTCATTTAAGTCTTAGTTTCTTTGGATTTGGTACATAAAATTGAATCTAATTTGTATTTATTGAATGTTTCTGGTGTCCATATTAATTGATTTTATCCTCTAGGAGATGCAAAACTCCAAGATCTTTAGTAGTTTAAATGAAACTAAATTTTGTTTGCATTTCTCACCATTTTTTTTCTGCAGAACAGTTCCAGAAAATATCAAAAGTGCATTTTGAAGCTTAAATTGGTTTTATTATGGCCAATATTAAAATTAAAATTTATAATTTAAAAGAAGACATGTATGTTTAGAAATATCCATCTATGATCATTACACAGGTTTCTTCTCTCTAACTCCCTCCATTTCAGTCAATAGCAGTGTCACTTACCTGGTTGCTCAACCCCAACCTTGGTGATTCTGTCCTGTAAAACCCAAGATACAATAGTAAATGCTGTGAAATACCTCTGAAATACTGGACTGCCACAAAAAACCTTTAGCTTGTCTTCTATTCATTCTCCTAGATTCTAATTTATATACAGAAAACAAAGTGACCTTTTAGAAATACTAATCAGATATCCTTCTTGGTCTTCAAAATTTCCAAAAGACATTGCATCCCATTTACTATAAAACACAAAGAAAAAGCCCTAGATTTCTAATTCATTTTCTTTCATGCACCCTGAGTCCCACACACCTTTACCACACTGGTCTCTGCTCAGCTCTTTGAACATACTCAATATTATATTCCTACCGGGGCATTTGCCCTTGCTATGCCGTCTAGATGAAGAGTTTTCCCTCAACACATACACAGTTTTATTCAGGTCTCTGGACACATGCCATTTACTTAGAGAGAATTTTCTGACCATCTTATTTACATAGCTAGGCCTCATCCCTATTACTTGCTGTCTTTATAGCATGTTTTGCAGTTTTTCTTTACTTACTCATCCTATATTGCATACTTACTTTTTATTTTTGCTTGTTCCAATGGAATAAAAACTTCCTGAGACCAGGGACTTAATTTTATTTTTCTGCTGCGTCTAAGCACTTAGAACACCTAGAACTTAGGAAAAAATAAATTATTGCCAGTGAAGTGAACTAAAGTTTTGTCTCCTTTCAGGCAGAGTTTTCATAATGGTAAACACTTGATAACTGGCCTGTAGTTATTTTTTTCTAAGAGTTATTATGATCTACATGGATTCTTCTAAATAAACAGAAAGAAAAATTTAAACCCTTTTATATTTTTATTTTTTAAACTTTTTGGTGATAAATCAGACCAATGATAAATGCTCTATAAAATCTTATTTTAAATTAAATAACAAATACAAGTATTTATGTATGTATATGACATACACAGAGATCACATTACAGATTACTAGATATTCAGACAATTAATTCTTTTGCAAGAAATGTGCCTCTAACATTAGTTATTAAATGAGGCGATTAAAATACATTTGAAATACATATTTGAGTATTAGAAAGATGTGACACTTTTTTCACTGTAGTTTCTTTAGGCTTAAAGTCAAGGAACTTTTTATAACTGAAAGCAAAAAAGAAGTCTATCTTAACTAGAAATATAAACTCTTACAAATATTCTTAAAATTTAGTTTGAGAACTACTTAAAACAAAAATTATATATGTTTTTGAAATTTTCACACAACTACATATAAGGATTTCTAGAAAAACTACATATATAATAAATATTTCTCCAATATTTAAATTGAATACAATTTATTCAGTTTTAAAATAATGTATTCTTCCAATTTTGCATTTTTATCCTATAAATAAATAGTATTTGACATTTTTTGGTATGAAATTCTGTCCTCCCCTTTCTCTGGTGACCATGTTCAACACTTTTCTCTCTTCTCTGCATTTTAAAGAAAACATAACAATAAGAATTGAGTGTGGAGATGAGCATGGGTCAAGTTGTTAGGAAGTGTGGTATCCAGTCCCCATTTTAATCACTTACCTAGGTGACTTAAGCAAAGTACCTGACCTTTCCAAGTCTCTAAATTGGGGGTATCACTTACTGCCCTTTCAAATGTCTTTTTGCTCTGAAAGCTGCCGGATTTATGAAGTTCCTAACCGTTCATTCCAGGGAGAGCACTTCTTCAATATTGCACATGCCTTATAGGCCAAGGTAAAGTGCTTTAGAATAATGTGGAACAACAGATTTTCACTACTCTTTTCATTACCTCATTGCATTACATTATCTTGACTATATTTATGCTCTTATGCTACAAAAAAGTCAGTTCTTATCAGGAAATCACTTGATGTAGATAAGATATAAGCAGAATTCAACAACAGTTGGTTTGTTCAGTGAATGAGAATAAAAGGGACAAATGGTATATTTTTATTGAGTTTATCATGTAGGATTTAATATAGTTAGTAAGAATGCAGGGCAAAATAGTGTTCGTCTTTACAGCACACTATCCTACTCAGGGAAGAACACATTAAATTCTATTTTATACTAAATATGCATTCTACACATGTCCCACGTTTGTAAAAGTAACTGTTGGCTTTTAATTTATATACAATATAAAATGCATATTTTAAGAGTGTGGTTCCATGAGTTGTGCAAATGTGTCATCATATTTTATTGGTTGAATTATATGCCCCCAAAAGATATATTGGAGGTCTAACCTCTAGTACCTCAGAATGAGATCTTATTTGGAGATAAGGTCTTTACAGTGGTAAACAACATAAAAGGAAGTCATTAAAGGTAGATCCTGATGCAATATATCTGGTGCCCTCATAGAAAAGGTAAAATGGGGAGAGACATTTATGCAGAGAGAATGCCCTGTGAAGCCTAGAGTTTTATGTTTCTACAGTCAAATAGTTTCCAGAAGCTAGGAGAGAGGATTGGATTAGACCTATCTCTAGCATCTTCAGGAGGAGCATGGCTCTGTCAATTTCACTCTCGAGAACTATGGCACAATAAATTCATGTTCAAGATATCCCATTTGTGGTACTTTCTTAAGGAAGCCCTAGGAAACTGACATGCATATAAACTACCACACTCTGAGGAAGTTCCTGGTGTTCTCTTGCAGTTGCTCTCCAGTTTCTATTCCAAGAAAACATGATCTAACTTCTATCCTTATAGGTTAGCTTTGATTGTTCTTGAACTTTTTTTTAAACAAGGTCATGCAGTACGTGCTCTTTTGTGTCTGGTTTCTTTCACTCAGCACTGTTTTTTTTTTTAATTTTTTTTACTTTTTGCTTTTCAAAGACTACATTTATTTCTCTGGTAAAATGCCATATTTTCTTATCAGCAAAATGCTAATATTAGTTATCTGAGAAACAAGTAGAGGTTTTTCCTGCATTTTGAGCAACTGTAAAGAATTTAAGTTTGCAATTATTTGTCATTAAGTGATCATGTATGTGAAGGTATTTTGAAGAGCATAAGTGTTCTACACATTTATGGTTATACTATTTTTAAGCAAACTGAAAATCCCAAGGTAAGCCAATGTCCTTGTTTTATACTTTATTTATTGTCAAGTCAGATTTCTACAGGCAGTAGCTTCACAAAGTTTCATATATTAATGTCTCAATTTAGGAAATAATTTTGTATGTGCTCTACAAATAATAGTATTTTTTATTCATTTATTCACATGTGCATACATTGTTTGGGTCATTTCTCCCTCTTACCCTCGCCCCTATCCTCTCTCCTGCCCCCCTCCCTTTCAGGCAGAACCTGTTCTGTGCTTTTCTCCAGTTCTGTGAAGAGTAGAAATAAGCAATAATAAGAAAGACATAGCATTTTTGCTAGTTGAGATAAGGACAGCTATACAGAGAGATTTCTAGCATTACTTTCATATACAAATGTGTTACAACACAAGTTGATTCATCTCTAACTGATCTTTATACTGGTTCCTGATCCCCTTCTCGTGTTGACCTCTGACGCTTTAAGGTTTCTGTATTAATTCCTCTGGAGTGGGGACATCAAATGCTTTCATGTTTTGGGTTTTCTAACCCCGTACCTCCCATATATGTTTTCCCCTTGTCATGTGAACCAAGTCCTACAACATTACTGCATTTGCTCTAAATCTAAAATCTGCATATGAGGGAGAACATACGATTTTTGGTCTTCTGAGTCTGGCTAACCTCGCTCAGAATGATGTTCTCCCGTTCTATCCATTTACTTGCAAATGATAAGATTTCATTTTTCTTCATGTTAGCACTGTTTTTTGAGACTTACCTATGTTGTTGAGTGGGTTAGTAGTTCATTCCATTTTATTATCAAGTGTTCTCTCTTCCCAGTTGTTGCAACTAAATTGATCAGTCATAAGCATGTGTGTCTATTTCTGAAGTCTCTATTCTGTTCCCTATTTTGAAAAACTATTTTATATAGTGTACTGCTATAAGTATAACATGAGAATAAATAGTTGAATATTTCCCAAACAAGTTATAACTGAAACTCAGCTCCAAATCTGAAAGAAGTGAAATGGTTTGACCATTTCATTCACTGTCAGTAAATTACAACAAATGAATATTCCCAACACATCTCATTACAGAGATGGAAAATGACGCTATCAAGGGGCTGTTCTATGATACCATTTTTCTGTTGCATCCCTCTGAAAAACAAGCTGTCTTATTCCTAGGTACTGAAAGTGATGCCTCAAATATTTATGACAAGTTGAGAATGTAGCTCAGTGGTAGAGCACTTGCCTAGCTCAAATAAGACCCTGAGTTTGATTTTCAGCACTGCCCCCTAATATGACATACCATGTAGCTTATCCTTAGCTATCACCACACTTCCATGAAAATAATAACTCCTATCTCCAAAAGTTGCTATGAAAATTCTTTATCAGTTAAGTTGTACCAGATCTTGGAATGCATTTTATCTTTTTTCTTCAGTACATTATGCCCTTTAAAATTCTGTGATATTTCAATCTGTCCCTTGTGACTTTTTCTGTGCTCTTTCCCCTGTTATCTGCACATGAATTTCCATTTCTTCTATAAAGTATTCCTTAATAGTCCCAGTTGACATTGAATACTCACTTGGTCTAGCATATCAAGCACTGTGAACAACACATCTTGAGTGCACACATCATGAGTGTTGAAAGAGAAGAGAAACCATTATCATAGTCATATGCTGCAATTTAGGTTCAGTAATGTTTTGGTCCTCAAATCTAAGTTACACAAGGACAATGGTAATTTCCTGTGGAACAGAAGGATCTCTTATGTAGAAAGCTAATATTTAGGGCTCAGACCATGTTATCATTTTTAAATGATTGGTAAATGAGCTTCCATTTGAGAAAACCACACACTGGTAAAACTCACATAGTCCACCCTGATTCAAGAGAAAGGTGCATGGTAGAATGATGCATGTTAATTTGTGCTCTCCCTCTCAGGTGTGTGATCCGAGGCAACGCTCTGGAGACGTGATGTCAGTCTACAGGCAGCAGGAAGCCATCAGAGATCTTTAAAAGGAAAAGCCTGATGGTAGTGGAGGCTTGCCAGGATGAATGAAAGGCTGGGTGAAGGTACCACTTAAAAGGGTATTATAAGAGCTCAGTGTATGAAGATTTGGAACAGAAAAATGCCAATAAAAGGGAGAAGGGTCAGAATGGGAATATATTTAGAAGATAGGCTTAGTGCCAGGTAGATGGAGGGAATGTGGTAAAGAAGAATCCCAGAATTTACAATTTTAAAGTAAACATCCCTTATTGTCTAGTTCTTCTCCAGCTATCTTTTCCCTTTCCCCTTCCTTTTCTGAAGTGTAAAGAAAGCCATAAATCCTGGATAGTGGTCTCAGGATTTATCTCTAATAGAAGAAACTTTTAAAAAATAGATTCTGTCACTGTTTACATAACATTTTAAAACAAAGTATATGTTAATAATGTTTTAATGTATAGGCAGGTGACTTTAAATATGAAACACAACCACAAGAAGACTTTACTTGGTGGAAAACCAGGTTAATGAGACCATTTTGGAGGGAGGACAAAGAAAGATATCTGCTGTGAGGGCGGTAGCTGATATGCCACTCCACACTCATGATGACTATGCAGACATCACTTAATAATTGTTCTTGATAAAGAGTTGTTCTGATGAGCCTTATGTTCACATCCCTTCTGTCTTTTGTGTACTTCATCATACTTTACCAGCACTGCAGAGATGTTCAATCTTTTGAAGCATCTTCCCTGCATAAAGTTTACATAAAGAAATAAAAAGAGATTCTGGCTTATTTTTTAATTAAAAATGTTTTTGATGCTGGGGCTCAAACCCAGGGTCTTGTGCATGCTAGGCAAGTACTCTATCACTGAACCACATCCCCAATACCAGGCTGGTTTTTCTTTAAAGCTTTCACATATGAGAGAGAACATGCAGGCAGTATTTGTCTTTCTGGATTTGGCTTATGTCACTTAACATAATGTCCTCCAGTTCCATCCATTTTGATACAAATAACAAAATTTTATTCTTTATAGCTGAATAATTTCTATTGAGTATATATTAGAGGCCCTTGGTATATGCAGGTATATGGTTCCAAGAAGACCCTTGTTGAGGAAAAACAGTGACTGCTCAGAGGTTCAGTGCTGCACTGTGCATGCTTGATTCGTTTTTCCCATATCACCACCCAATTTCTGTTAAAGACATGATACCTCTCAACAAATCTATTTTTCACTTTATCATTTAAATTATGCACATTAACTTTCACCTTGCTTTTTGGACCCCATTTACTTCTTGGGAGGCATAGTTTCACAAAATTAAGGGCAGGGAAACACTCACTAGATCAAACAACGTTTTAAACACAACTGATGATAAATGAGACTGAGTTTATCTGCATCAACTGAACTATGGAACGTGTGTACAAGAACTTTTGTTGACCGTACTGGGTTAAAACTGTGTGTAATAAATCCACAAATAAGGTGGGCTTACTGTATACACACACCACTTTCCCAGGGTGCATTGTGTTGAAATAGCACCCTTGACCCCATTAATATGGGCAATTAATGATAGCAATCACAAAATAAAATGAACTAAACAAGGAAGAAATAAAATGAAATAGAAATCAGATATTACCCATATTATGTTTATATAATCAAAATTATAGTGTATATTTATAGCATTTTATCCTCTTCACATTTCATTTCCTTACTCGATGCTTATGATAAAACTGAGAAGGTAGCTTTATAACCTTAATTTTACAGATAAAGAAATTGAGTTCCTAAATATTTAGGTAATGGCTAAGATTTTACAATTTATGAGTAGCAAACCTGTATCTTGTTTGAACTTTGGTTTTTTAACTCTTTGTTCAGATTCTTTTCCCAATGTATGTATGTGTGTGGCCACAGTGATGACAGTGAGAATCATTGGAGGTTTAACATTTATTCTTTGCTAAGCCAGTTGTCTCTCTTGTACTCCATCTCACACATTGGAAATTCAGTGGTAGTGGTGAGAATTATGAAAATGAGTTCAGCCAAATTCTGCATAAATTTTCAGGAGGGGCAGGTCACTGTGGCCACCTCTTCCTGTTTGAACAAGTCTTGGACATATTTTAGCTTATTTTTTAAATAGCTGTGTTCACTGAAGTGCTCTCACATACCTGAATCCTTCTGGCACTTGGAGGGTAGTGATGGTAGTAGAGAAATGCTAGAACAAGACTTAAGTATTTCACACCTTTGGTAAAAAGCTTTAAGAATGAAGTCATAATGGAAAAGAAAAGCCACTCATTCCCCATGTCTGTGGGCTTCTACCTGTAGAATTAGTGTGTTATCTCTATGCTATGCCTTTGAGTACCAGTCTGACTTGGCTTACTGCAAACAGAGCCCAGTTTTGCCCTGACTCAGCTGGCTGCTGCTCCACTGTGGATGGTTCCCTTTGTCCTCACTTCTGCTCTGCTGCCCTGTTCCAGACTCCCAGCCAACTCTGCCTCTTCAGCAGTTTCTAGCTCCAGCAGCAATTGGCCTCCTGCCTCATGACCTCTCACCTCTCTGTTGCCTCTGTTTCTGTCCTCTGTCCTACTGCAAATTTCCCAGTCAATGTGACTTTTTTTTTATCTGGAAGGTTGCAATGACAGGTCACTTTGCTCTTTTTAATTTAAGATATTTCCCCTTTTTTTGAGGTACTTGAATCTCATCCTCTGAAGCTGCTCTTGGGAAGAAAGAGCCAATGGGCAATGCCTGTTACCATACTTTTCCTCCTATCCCCACATCTGGTTATATCTTTTATGAGGCCTATGCCTTGGCTTAGAGTGAGGAACTTATTTTCCTAAAATTAGCACTCTGACTACGATCTTAACCTTCTTGGGAGCACGGTGAGTCTTAGGTCCTCAGGACTGGCTCCTCATACTCAGGTCTGGCTTGCTACTAAGATTGATAAGCCTCAATAGAATTGTGAACTAGATTCCAACAATACTCTCATTGACTGATTCCACCGCATGTCTTTTGAAAACAACATTTGAAGACAAATCTGCTGGTTTCTCCCAAGAACACTTTCCATATTAAAATAATATAATCCATGTTAAAAATTACATTAAATTTTAGTTGGACATTAAGTATTTGAAGAGACTCAAGAGAGTTGAAAATATTCTTCTCCTCCTGATTTAATCATTTTCTTTTTTTATTATTATTTTATTATTCATATGTGCATACAAGGCTTGGGTCATTTCTCCCCCCTGTCCTCTCACCCTCTCCATTACCACCCTCCCTCTTCCCCCCACCCCCTCAATACCCAGCAGAAACTATTTTGCCCTTATTTCTAATTTTTTTTTTGTCTTTGCTTCTGTTAATGTGGTTTATTACGTTTATTGATTTTCGTATACCCCTGCACTCCTGGGATGAAGCCTACTTGGTCGTGGTGAATAATCTTTTTGATGTGTTGTTGAATTCGGTTTGCCATTATTTTGTTGAGGATTTTTGCGTCAATGTTCATTAAGGAGATTGGCCTTTAGTTCTCCTTTTTGAAGGTGTCTTTGCCTGGTTTTGGGATAAGTGTAATACTGGCTTCATAAAATGTGTTTGGCAGTTTTCCTTCCCTTTCTATTTTGTGGAACAGTTTAAGGGGGTTGGTATCAGTTCTTCTTTAAAGGTCTGATAGAATTCAGCAGAGAATCCATCAGGTCCTGGACTTTTCATTTTGGGGAGACTCTTGATTGCTGCTTCAATTTCATTTTGTGTTATAGGTCTATTCAGGTGATTAATTTCCTCTTGGTTCAGTTTTGGATGATCATATGTATCTAGAAATTTGTCCATTTCTTTAAGATTTTCAAATTTATATGAATATAGGTTCTCAAAGTAGTCTCTGATGATTTCCTGGACTTCCATGGTGTTTGTTGTTATCTCTCCTTTTGCATTCCTGATTCTACTAATTTGGGTTTTTTCTCTCCTCATTTTAGTCAGGTTTTCCAGGGGTCTATCGATCTCGTTTATTTTTTCAAAGAACCAACTTTTTGTTTCATTAATTCTTTGTATATTTTTTTTGTTTCTATTTCGTTGATTTCAGCTCTTATTTTTATTATTTCTCTCCTATTTATTTTGTGATTTGCTTGTTCTTGTTTTTCTAGGAGTTTGAGATGTATCATTAGGTCATTGATTTGGGATCTTTCAGTCTTTTTAATATATGCACTCATGGCTATAAACTTTCCTCTCAAGACTGCCTTAGCTGTGTCCCATAGGTTCCGGTAGGTTGTGTTTTCATTGTCATTGACTTCCAGGAACTTTTTAATTTCCTCTTTTATTTCATCGATGATCCATTCTTCATTAAGTAATGAGTTATTTAGTTTCCAGCTGTTTGCATGTTTTTTGTCTTTACTTTTGTGGTTGAGTTCTACTTTTACTGCATTGTGATCAGATAGTATGCACAGTATAATTTCTATTTTCTTATATTTGCTGAGACTTGCTTTGTGCCCTAGGATATGATATATTTTGGAGAAGGTTCCATGGGCTGCTGAGAAGAATGTATATTGTGTAGAGGTTGGATGAAATGTTCTTTTATTTATTTATTATTATTCATATGTATATACAAGGCTTGGGTCATTTCTCCCCCCTGCCCCCACCCCCTCCTTTACCACCCACTCCACCCCCTCCTGCTCCCCCCTACTCCCTCAATACCCAGCAGAAACTATTTTGCCCTTATTTCTAATTTTGTTGTAGAGAGAGTATAAGCAATAATAGGAAGGAACAAGGGTTTTTGCTGGTTGAGATAAGGATAGCTATACAGGGAGTTGACTCACATTAATTTCCTGTGCATGTGTGTTACCTTCTAGGTTAATTCTTTTTGATCTAACCTTTTCTCTAGTACCTGTTCCCCTTTTCCTATTGGCCTCAGTTGCTTTTAAGGTATCTGCTTTAGTTTCTCTGTGTTAAGGGCAACAAACGCTAGCTAATTTTTTAGGTGTCTTACCTATCCTATAGTCATTTTCTTTAGCCATGGTTCAGTGACCCTGAGATACAGATAATATGTGTGTGGGTGAGAAACTGAGTCACCAGCATCAGCACTACTTGCTCCACAACAGATTTCATCAATAAATCAAAGCTGAGGGATGCCATGTTTAGGGTGACAGGATCATATCCCTATGTGGGAGAACTTGGGTCCCATTTGGGCTGGAACCTCATATCTCATTTTGAAATCTCCAGCTATGCCAGCTACTGGGGAATTTCAGGATTAAGGGAAACCAGGAGTGGTAGCAAAGGTGGCTTTTATCACAATCATGATGCTCTAAGGGATATGGTTCTTTCAGCTTGATCTGGAATTGATCAAGTAGTAATTTGGAGCAGTGAGAGGGGATCCCAGATTGGTGGATGTTGCATAGAAGCTAAGAGAGTAGGAGAGCTGGCTATCATGTGGGAAGTTCATTTGGTTAACAGGGGATTTTAGTCTTCATCAAGGAAACAGCCAAGATGCCCCAGCACTGACGAATGGATTAAGAAAATGTGGTATCTATGCACAATGGAATTTTATGCAGCCATGAAGAAGAACGAAATGTTATCATTCGCTGGTAAATGGATGGAATTGGAGAACATCATTCTGAGTGAGGTTAGCCTGGCTCAAAAAACCAAAAATTGTATGTTCTCCCTCATATGTGGACATTAGATCAAGGGCACACACAACAAGGGGATTGGACTTTGAGCACATGATAAAAGCGAGAGCACACAAGGGAGGGGTGAGGATAGGTAAGACACCTAAAAAACTAGCTAGCATTTGTTGCCCTTAACGCAGAGAAACTAAAGCAGATACCTTAAAGCAACTGAGGCCAATAGGAAAAGGGGAACAGGTACTAGAGAAAAGGTTAGATCAAAAAGAATTAACCTAGAAGGTAACACACATGCACAGGAAATCAATGTGAGTCAATGCCCTGTATAGCTATCCTTATCTCAACCAGCAAAAACCCTTGTTCCTTCCTATTATTGCTTATACTCTCTCTACAACAAAATTAGAAATAAGGGCAAAATAGTTTCTGCTGGGTATTGAGGGGGGGAGAGGGAGGGGGCGGAGTGGGTGGTAAGGGAGGGGGTGGGGGCAGGGGGGAGAAATGAACCAAGCCTTGTATGCACACATGAATAATAAAAGAAAAATGAAAAAAAAAAAAGGAATGCAAGGGACAGGTACAGTCCCCATAGTGACAATTGAGGAAGAGTATGGCAAATTATCAAGGCCTTAGCTAAGAGGCCAGAGGCCATAGCAGGATTTCCGACCTAGTACAGGAATAGAGTCTTAGTGAGTGAGCAGCTGGCCAAGAATCTCCTGCCCCAACCCCAATAGATGATAGCAGTCATGGTTTCTTCTGAAAGACCAATCTTGGTTGAGATTGAATTAGTAACTGGATGAAGCTGAATTTCCTGATTGAAGGAAGTGATAACTGTAGGAGACAGGCGATATGGAAGAAAGTGACTGGTGTGATATTATGATGTGATAGGAAACTAACCATCCTGGTTTGCTCAGATTGGGGGACTTTCTGGGACAAAGGACTTGGAAAATCAGGTTTACTGGTCACTCTGTGAGGAAATGTATTTGATGGTCATGGTCAAAATACTTTGCTAAGTATTGCTTGAAGTTAAACAAGAAAAACAAACAAAAAAAAACCCTTGTGTTTACACAAAATGTAAAATATAGAGTTGGTGGAAATCTGGGTGATCAATAAATACTCCCTTAACTTCTTACCTCTGTGTATGCAATTATAGCTCTTAACATTGCTGAATTGAGAAGGAAGTTAGATGTCATTTAATTTCTCATTGTGTGAATGATAAAATTGAGAGTCAGGGATATTAGATAAATAACTCAAATTTTGTTACCTAATAAGGGCATAAATCTTTGGAGTCCAAATTCTTTCCTTACCCTCATCATTTTTTCTACGTAACTAATGGATTCCTCTTTTTCCCTTCATAGGAAGCATTTCACACACAGGGTAATTATTTTTTGTTAGATTTAGTCAGTTTTCTGCAAGTCATAGTAAAATCCACCATAGGATTATAAGAATAGGAAGTTGTATGTTCTGTGATTGTTGTTATTATTATTACTAGTGATAGAATTACTACTAGTACCACTGTTTCTATAGTATGAGGAGGATATCAGATAATGTATGTTACAATCTCATTTCTTAGGTGGGTTGAGGTGGAGAACAGTGTGAATTCAAGGAGTCCAGCAGCCCTACCTGACTACTAGATATCTCTTCATGGTCCCCACTGTAAATCTCTGAGATGGAAACTTAGCTCTGGAGTCAATTTACTCTTTCCTCCATGTTGTCATTTTGGTTAATGACTAGGCTATAAATCATACTCAGGCCACACACCCCTGCAGGAGGAAAAGAAATAAGGTACTGCACAGTGACCAAAGCTTTGACCCCAAAAACCTCTACAGGAGAATTCCATACCTGTAGGGTGAGTGAGAATGACAAATAATTCTTCAAGCTTCATAGTTTAAAGGAGCAGATCCATTCCAACTGCAGGGCCAGCTTGTCATTTTTCATTCCATATATTGCCAGGTCCATGATATCTAACATGACCAGAGTTGCTCCTGGGGGATTGTCTGCTAAAATAGAAGAATGTTTTTAACAAGTCCATGGAAAAGAAGTGTCCATATTTTAAAGATGCTTTGGTTGAGTACTGGAGAAAAAGCATTCCAGATTCTTAACTTCTTAACATATGTGCTAGCAGTCTATTTTTGAAAGATTCCTTGTTTTTTTGATACTGGATTGTTGATCCCCAGTTCTTGTCCTGGCGTAGTTGATGTTTGAAGACTGGATCAGGAGTTAAGAGTAAAGCAAACACAAGTTTATTGAAAGGACAGCAAAAGCTACTTATGGATGGGAGGGGATTTGGAAAGCTAAAGCATAGTATAGTTGAAGTTTAGGAGTGCTATAGGCACTATCTGGCTTAGGTCCAACTATTCTACCTTGAAACTGTATTTGTGATTGGTTGACACCAAATCAGCTTCTTGCTGAACTTGGTCACCTGTCTTTCCCTCTCCCTATTGAGCTGAGCATTCCAAGAAGGTCTGGTCAGCTTGTCTTGGCCTTGGGGCCCACTACCCACATTGGGCAGCTGGGTTTTGGTGAGAGGCTTGTTATTTCTCTGAGAAGCCTGTTGTTTTCCATGCCCTTGTACATGTCTGCTTCTAAAGTGCCTCTCTCATCCAAAATGGAGTCACTGCTGTCATTGCTTCCCTTAAAATTCCATCTATTTCCTTTGAAGTTGAATGAAGAATAAATCAAATTTGGTTAAAAGTTGACAAAGTTGAAAATAAAAACTTGTATTTTTTAGCACTTGACCTATAAAATTACCAAAGATATGTTAAATTCTTAAATACTTTCAGCAATCATTTTGTCTTTTGTTTATGTGACATCACAGGTTTAATTTGGTTGAATTGGCTAATTTCTTTGCCCAACACAGTGCCTTGACCAGGAATTGAGTGTGTGTGTGTGTGTATGTATGAAGAGAGAGAGAGAGAAAGAGAGAGAGAGAGACAGAGAGAGAGACAGAGAGAACAGAGAGACTCTGAAGGAGAGCTTCGGACTGTTTGGAATAGTGAAGGGAAAAAAAAGGGTTGTTATTAGAGGTCAAAAACTACTTACCTGGGACAAAAACCATATTCTCACATATTAGAGTCAACTTGTAGGAAAGGAAATTGATGTTTCAAAATAAGTGGTTTATCTGGTTTATCTCCAGAATTCAGTGAATATTTTTTCTCTACCATTCCTGAAACTTCCATTAGTATAGCAAATTTCTGGGTAGTTCTAAAATATCTCTTGACCAGCAAATAATCTCTCATGGGGAGTTTTCTCTTTTTAATTTGGATAATGTCATCTCTATCATGGTCTTACATAAGCACTAAGTTCAATGCTGTCTAAGTAGTAATGACTAGGAGTTTTCTTCAGTAAATACAAGGCTTATTAAATACAAACTAAGTGAATCTCACTGTTTTTGCTACTTAGTAAGTGTTTAGCTTAAAATAGTCACTCCATTTTCTTTCGGGTATAAAATATCTTGCATGTACATGTTGAAAAACAAATATTTGCTTCATGAGAAGACCAAAGTCGATTAATGAATTCATACTGAGAATTGGAGACTGTTTTCTCAGAGTAAGAACTTTTTTCTCTATAATATACTGTTTTCAACAAAGAATCAGTCCTTAAATTAACTGCTCCAATATTCATTACAAGTGAAATTATAATAAAACTTATCTTGTCAGATTAAGAAGCTCCTGCATCAGCTTTCAGAAGACAATGTGGAGCTCCTGAATACACAGATAATACTGCATAGAGCAATCTTAATTATGCCTTCTGGCATGTAATAATACTTCCCATGAAATATGGAGGTCAAGTACACCAATTGTATACTTTTTAGGGTAGGAATGTTGTGTGATTCTTTTCTGATGTACTTAAGATTGCTTACCATTTTCTAAATTTGATTCAAATCAAAATTGACTTTGTAATTTTATCAAGGATAAATCTTTACCTAATCTGTAAAACACAGAAAGTAAAAAAAGAAACACATCTCACGATTTCATGATATACAAATAAGCTGCACCTTCTTTCTGTGGGCACAGTGGAGGCTGAAAATCTTTATTTTCTTGTACTGTTACACTGCATGAGAGAAGGAAGCAAACCCACCTTATAGTCTGTTTTCCCATATGTAAAACAGAAAAAAATGTAGTTAATATCGCTTTTAGAACGATACTACAAAAAACAGCAATAACATTGTCTACCATTATATAAAATATTATAGCCATGTTTTATAAAGAAAAATATTCCTGAAAGTTTTCATTGTAAATCTATATTACAGTGAATAGAAAACTAAATTCACTAAAGGAAGTGGTTATTTTAAATTTTGTTGATTTATCTTATCAAATAGGTTTTCATATCTCATGTTTGCTTAAAGCTTAGCAGAGACTATTAATGAATGAAGGAATCTGCTGTGTTTATAATAGACTTAATGAGGGTGTGTAGATTCCATATTCTGTCCTTGGAATTGGTCTGCATTTTAAATAAACACAGTTCTCCAATTAAACTTGAGGCTGGAGATTGGGAGGATACTAGCCCCTTTGTTTAATAAATTGCCAGTTCTTTCAGTCCAAACTCTGCAATCCAAGATGATCCTCCTAAATGGTGATCTAGCCTTGCCTCTGTCTTGTCCATCACTGGAGAATAGCCCAATTATTCTGACTCACCAAAAATTTATCAGAGTACATGTGTTGTTGTTATGCCCTGTAGAATGCCAGTGCATTATAGTATCTATAGTGCTGGTGCACTTTAACCAATATGCTTTCAGGGAAAATTTTCGATTGGGACTAAATGAATACACTCTGTCTGAATGAAACAAAGCAAAAGAAACAAAAAAGCCCCATTGTGGTATATATACCCTGGAAAGAGGCAAATCAACCTTATTATTCCTAAAAACATGTTTAATTTTTTTTACAACTACTAACTCATAATTGAATGTAACTCAATCATACATTGAATGTGATTGGCATATCATAGGATTTACAAAGACTTGATCTGATTCAAACCTGGTAGGCATAATTGTTATTGTAAATTTGATAAAAGACATAAATGTGAAGACCTAAAGACTATATTTACTGAAATCACTATTTTGAACTTGATCCACTGATCTGAGAATTAGCTGTAAAATGGAAACATCCTCTGCTCACTTACACAGTAGCTGTGGTAGGAAGAATAACACTAACTCCTGCAATAACTGGAGTCATTGTTTTACCTTATGTAGAAAAATAGAGATTATCAAGGTAGGACTAATCTAACCACAAATTCCTGAAAAGTAGAGTTTTCTCTGATTGGAAACAAAAGGGAATGTCAGAACATGAAGCTTAAGAAGAATTCATGATGCCATTGCTCTCTTTGAAGATGGAGGTGGCCATGTGCAAAGATGAGAGAGCAATCCTCAGGACCTGAGAGTCATTATGGGTTGGTGGCCAGCAAGGAAATGGGACCTCCATCCTATGGTAACCTTAGAACTGTATTCTTTCAACCACTTGGACAAAGATATTCTCCTGATGAGGGTCAAATTCAGTTAACACTTTAGGTTCAGCCTTGCAAGAGCCTAAAGGAAGAATCCAGTTGAGTCCACCCGTGAGTTAACAAATAAATGTGGAGTTAAGCTGCTAAATTTGTTATACAGTATAAAAACTGGTACAGTGGGCATGGAGTCAGCTCCTATTTTGGAAAATATTGTGTTGAAGGAAACTTGGCTTTTAGAAAAATGTTGAAAAGCACCTTGTTTCAGCCTTATATCTCCTAGAAATAAATATCTGGGAATTTCCAGAGTGGATGGAATGGAGTGTGTTGGATGTTTTGAGTCATTGCTTCATTAACAGCTGATTAGAACTGATTTCCATCCTTTGAACATGGATTGTATATGTGGAAGAATGAATAGTATAGTCTTGTTGGTACAGGGCTTGAAATTTTCCCTATTAGGTAATCTGTAGTGACTGACATGTGCTCTTTGGCCTCTCTTTTATGGTAGGAGACAATAGCAACAACTCTGGTAAATTTCCTATCTGCAAATTTTTAATATTCAAAAAAGAAGAAAAAGGTAGGCTCAATAAAAAACCTAATTCCAGGCAGTACAAATCCTACCAGTAGCTGACTAGTTGTGAGCTTTGTACTCAAAGTTTGATGGCTCTAGGAAGCAAATGGGATCATTTTTTAAACAAAGTCTACCCCAATCCAGGAAACTGATCCTCTGACATGATCATGTAACCCTGTCTGTATTATCTGAATACTCTTTTAGACTAAGGCTTCTGTATACAGAGAAAAGTTAAAGTAGAAAAAGTAGGGTATACGTCTTCCCACCACTTTTGATATATGTCAACTTTAGGGCACCAGAAATAGTTTCTAACCAACAGTTTTGTTTTCAGACATTTCCAATGTGTAGTGTTTAAAATATAATAATAATGATTGTATAATGATTGCTTTCTGGAATACTAATGCTTTTTCTTCTATACCAAAGCATATTTTATGGGCAGGTAATCTGTGACAAACTTGATTTTCTTAGGTGATTTCTTAAGGTGACAACCCTGTCATATCTAATTTAAGATTTTCCCCCCCAATATCTATGACTGGAATCAGGCTGAATATTTAGATTATAATTATAGGATCACAAATAAGATTATCTAACATTAATGTATAATTCTATTATTTTACTTGGGTTTAAACTCAGGGTTTTGCTCTTGCTAGGCAGGAGTTCTACTACCTGAGTTACTTCCCCTGCCTTTTCTCCTCTGTTTACTTCTGAATAACGGCCTGGACCAGGATCCTTCTACTTTTCATCATTTCCTGGTACCTGGGATGGCAGCCACACCCAGCATTTTTCCATTGAGATATATCTCAAGAATTATTTTGCCCTGACTGGTCTTGGACCATAATCCTCATGATCTTAACCTCCCAAGTAGTTAGGATTATAGGTGTAGGTCACCAGTGCCTGGCTTGGATACTTTCTTATGATGCTGGGCAGTGGTAATGAGCCACAATTTCTTGTCAACCACATAATAAAGAGTGTACTAACACTTAATGTTAATGGAATTAATTCCCCATTAAAAGGCACCATTTGACAAACTGGATTAAAAAGGAAGATCCAACAATTTGTTGCTTACAGGACACCCATCTCACTGACAGAAATAAGCATAGGCTTAGGATGAAAGGCTGGAAGAAATTTACCAAGCCAATGGCCCCCGAAAACAGGCAGAAGTAGCAATACTTATCTGAGACAAAGTAGACTTCAAACCTACATTGATAAAATGAGATAAAGAAGGACATTCCTAACTAATAAAAGGGGAAATAGAGTAAAAGGAAATAACAATTATCAACCTATATGCACCCAATGCCAATGCACCCAATATCATCAAACATACCCTGCAGGACCTAAAAGCATATATTAACCCCAATACAGTGGTTGTGGGAGACTTTAACACCCCATTATCATCAATAGATAGGTCATCCAAACAAAAAATCAATAAAGAAATCCTAGATCTAAAATATACAATAGATCAAATGAACCTAGTTGATGTCTACAGAACATTTCATCCAACTTCTACACAATATACATTCTTCTCAGCAGCCCATGGAATCTTCAAAATAGATCATATCCTAGGGCACAAAGCAAGTCTCAGCAAATATAAGAAAATAGAAATTATGCCATGCATTCTATCTGATCACAATGCAGTAAAACTAGAACTCAACAACAAAAATAAAGACAAAAAACATGCAAACAGCTGGAAACTGAATAACTCATTGCTTAATGAACAATGGGTCACTGATGAAATAAAAGAGCAAATTAAAAAGTTCCTGGAAGTCAATGAAAATGAAAACACAACCTACCGGAACCTATGGGACACAGCAAAGGCAGTCCTGAGAAGAAAGTTGATAGCCATGAGTGCATATATTAAAAAGACTGAAAGAACCCAAATCAATAACCTAATGATACATCTCAAAATTCTAGAAAAACAAGAACAAGCAAATCCCAAAACAAAGAGAAGGAGAGAAATAATAAAAATAAGAGTTGAAATCAATGACATAGAAACCAAAAAAACCATACAAAGAATTAATGAAACAAAAAGTTGGTTCTCTGAAAAAATAAACAAGATTGACAGACCTCTGGCAAACCTGACTAAAATGAGGAGAGAAAAAACCCAAATTAGTAGAATCAGGAATGCAAAAGGGGAGATAACAACAAACACCATGGAAGTCCAGGAAATCATCAGAGACTACTTTAAGAAACTATATTCAAATAAACTCAAAAATCTTAAAGAAATGGACAGATTTCTAGATACATATGATCATCCAAACTGAATCAAGAGGAAATTAATCACCTGAATAGATCTATAGCACAAAATGAAATTGAAGCAGCAATCAAGAGTCTCCCCAAGAGAAAAGTCTAGGACCTGATGGATTCTCTGCTGAATTCTATCAGACCTTTAAAGAAGAACTGATACCAACCCTCCTTAAACTGTTCCACAAAATAGAAAGGGAAGGAAAACTGCCAAACACATTTTATGAAGCCAGTATTACACTTATCCCCAAAGCAGGCAAAGACACCTCCAAAAAGGAGAACTATAGGCCAATCTCCTTAATGAACATTGATGCAAAAATCCTCAATAAAATAATGGCAAACCAAATTCAACAACACATCAAAAAGATTATTCACCACAACCAAATAGGCTTCATCCCAGGAATGTAGGGGTGGTTCAACATATGAAAATCAATAAACGTACTAAACCACATTAACAGAAGCAAAGACAAAAACCACTTGATCATCTCAATAGATGCAGAAAAAGCCTTTGATAAGATCCAACACAATTTCATGAGAAAAGCTCTAAGAAAACTAGGAATAGAAGGAAAGTACTTCAACATTATAAAAGCTATATATGACAAACCTATAGCCAGCATTATACTTAATGGAAAAAAACTGAAACCATTCCCTCTAAAATCAGGAACTAGACAAGGATGCTCACTATCTCCACTCCTATTCAACATAGTACTGGAATTCCTAGCCAGAGCAATTAGGCAAGAAGAAGGAATAAAAGGAATACAAATAGGTAAAGAAACTGTCAAAATATCCCTATTTGCAGATGACATGATCCTATACCTTAAAGACCAAAAAAACTCTACTCAAAAGCTCCTAGACCCCATCAATAGCTATAGCAAGGTAGCAGGATATAAAATCAACATAGACAAATCATTAGCATTTCTAAACACTAGTTATGAACAAACTAAGAATATATGAAAACAATTCCATTTACAATAGACTCAAAAAAAAAAAAATCAAATACCTTGGTGTAAACCTAACAAAGTATGTGAATGACCTCTACAAGGAAAACTATAAACTTCTGGAGAAAGAGATTGAGGAAGACTACAGAAAGTGGAGAGATCTCCCATGCTCATGGATTGGTAAAATCAACATAGTAAAAATGTCTATACTCCCAAAGTAATCTACATGTTTAATGCAATTCCCATCAAAATTCCAATGACATTCTTTAAAGAGATTGAAAAATCTACCATTAAATTTATATGGAAACACAAGAGACCACAAATAGCCAAGGCAATACTCAGTCAAAAGAAAAATGCTGGAGGTATCACAATACCCTATTTCAAACTACATTACAAAGCAATAATGATAAAAATAGCATGGAACTGGCACAAAAACAGACATGAAGACTAGTGGAACAGAATAGAGGACCCAGATATGAAGCCACACAACTATAACCAACTTGTCTTTGACAAAGGAGCTAAAAATATACAATGGAGAAAAGACAGCCTCTTCAACAAAAACTGCTGGGAAAACTGGTTAGCAGTCTGCAAAAAACTGAAACTAGATCCATGTATATCACCCTATACCAATAGTAACTCAAAATGGATCAAGGATCTTAATATCAGATCCCAAACTCTAAAATTGATTCAGGAAAGAGTAGGAAATACTCTGGAATTAATAGGTATAGGTAAGAACTTTCTCAGTGGAACCCCAGCAGCACAGCAACTAAGAGATAGCATTATAAATAGGACTTCATAAAACTAAAAAGCTTCTGTTCATCAAAAGAAATGGTCTCTAAACTGAAGAGAACACCCACAGAGTGGGAGAAAATATTTGCCAGCTACACATCAGACAAAGGACTGATAACCAGAATATACAGGGAACTTAAAAAACTAAATTCTCCCAAAGTTAATGAACCAATAAAGAAATGAGCAAGTGAACTAAACAGAAATTTCTCGAAAGAAGAAATTCAAATGGCCAAAAACACATGAAAAAATGCTCACCATCTCTAGCAATAAAGGAAATGCAAATCAAAACCACACTAAGATTCCACTTCACCCTTGTTAGCATAGCCATCTTTAGCAACACCACTAACAACAGGTGTTGGCGAGGATGCGGGAAAAAGGAACCCTTTTACACTGCTGATGGAAATGTAAGCTAGTGCAACCACTCTGGAAAAAAATTTGGAGGCTGCTTAAAATCTAAACATTGATTTGCCATATGATCTAGCACTGTCACTCTTGGGGATATACCCAAAAGACTGTGACACAGGTTACTCCAGAGGCACCTGCACACCCATGTTTATTGCAGCACTATTCACAATAGCCAAGTCATGGAAACAGCCAAGATGCCCCACTACTGATGAATGAATTAAGAAAATGTGGTATTTATACACAATGGAATTCTAATCAGCATGAAGAAGAATGGAATCTTATCATTCGCAAGTAAATGGATGGAACTGGAGAACATCATGCTGAGTGAGGTTAGCCAGGCTCAGAAGACCAAAAATCATATTTTCTCCCTCATATGTGGACTTAGATCTAGGGCAAATTCAGCAATGTGATTGGACTTGGGTCACATAATAAGGTGAGAGCACACACGGGAGGTATGGGGATAGGTAAGAAACCCAAAAAACATGATACTATTCGAGGTCCTCACTGCAGAGGAACTAATACAGAACCTTTAAAGCAACAGAGGTCAATTGAGAAGGGGATCAGAACTACAGAAAAGGTCATTTAGAGATGAATCAACTTAGAATATAATACATGTATACAGGGAAGCAATGCTAGGAATCTCTCTGTATAGCTATCCTTATCTCAACCAGCAAAAATGCTTTGTCTTTCTTATTGTTGTTTATACTCTCTCTTCAACAAAATTATAGATAAGGGCAGAATAGTTTTTTTTCTGCCGAGTAGTGAGGGATTGGGGGGTATGGGAGGGATGGGGGGTTAGGGAGGGGGCGGGGGGAAGGGGGGAGAAATGACCCAAACATTGTATTCACATATGAATTAAATAAAAATAAAAAAAAAAGAATGTGAACAACTACTATTCTCTAGTTTACCATGTCGCTGAACTGTGATGTTTGATAGGTTAGGCACATTAAGTGAATTTCAACTACAATAGTTTTAAGATAACATGGGTGTATTGGGGCATCACCCCATAAGTTCAAGAGCATCTGTATTTTACTAATTGTTTTGAGGACCAAATTTTGAAGTATTTGCACATACATTGTGAGTAGTGTTGATAACCTTGGACAATATTCGTTGTACAAAGATCTTTCTCGTGGGCATGAAGGATGATTGGTTGATTACAAAAGGAGTTGGTCTGGGATGAGCTCTTCGCTGAAGTATCACAGATTTCAGACTGTGTGGATGATAGATTAATGACAGTTAGTGGAGATATGTCTTTTGATTATGTAATCTTTGATATAACTTTCTACCTTTCAGAAAGCTTATGCACTTAGTGGTACAGACACTATTTTTCTTTTTTAAATTTATAATTCCTTAAAATAACCCTGGAAAGACATGTCATGAATACTAAATAGTAAAATACTAAATCCCAGGAATGTGAAGTATTTTCCTGTCAGGAAGTATTTGGGCCTTCCTCATTTTAGGATAGAGAGAACCTTTTCTCTAGTGTTTTCCACTGCACATTTGCACACACGTTTCAGCAACATCAAATCTGTAATTGTAGTAATTTACACATTCACTTCCTCCACCCCTACTGGTCACCAGAATTTTCATATGATAAAATTTGTCATTTTACACGTTCATGATAATAGTCTATTAATGGTGCTAGTGGAGTCTATGATCAGAAGACTTCCAAATTCTTTGTATCCCACCAGGAAGAATCCATGGCAGCTGGAAGCTGAAAGAGCATATTTCTGCAATTCAGGTATTTTCAGAATCTACAATAACCTATGGGAAAGGGAGAACCAGGTGATTCTCATCCAATAATCAATGAACAGGGAGGGGCATGAGCAGTTCCTGGCCAGGTGAGGGTGTTTCCTGAGCCAAAGCATGGTTAATCTAAGATGTAATACTTTTTCTCCGAGTTCTGAACTTTCCCTACTTTAGCCTGCCTCAAATTCTCCCTGAGAGACAATATTCCAAAAAATTCTTTTTTGGGTGTTGCTGAAGGGAGGTGGCCCATCATCAGTATCTTCTTTGAGCTGACAAGGGGAAATTGTCTCTATTTCTTTCCCTTGAGAATCATTGGGACACAAAATGTCTGAATTATTGTTTAATAAAAGTTAAGGTTTCTCATGGAGCTCTGGGTTGCTCATAGAGATCTTGTTCCTTTGTAGAGATCGATAGCCTTGTTGCATCATGATTTGGGTCCTAAAGGGTTTCATTCTGGAAGAGATAAATCTGGTTTAGAAGGCATGACCCCAACATTAACAATGCTAGGAGCATCAGAAGGAGCCCTGCCAAGTGTAGCAGGAAAGATAAAGAATCTCACTGTTCATTTTGAAAAGTGACAGAGAGTCTTATGGTTACTTTGCCTATCTATAGGTGTTTATATCTGTAGCTATGTTTAACTCTTAGATAGGCCTCTATGTTGGATTGTCACTATAGTGAGCAGTTAAGGGCTGATTACATTAGGGACCAGGGGCACCAGGGGGCAGATATCAGTCCAATTAGAGAGTAAACATCAATAAGTCAGTTCTGTACAGAAAAAAGACTCAGTGCTTTAAGCAGGAGTTAGATACCATTGCAAGTGACATTGCCTTAGTTTAAACAGAGGGCCTTGGCCAAAGACAGAACTTTGCCATTTGCCAGAAGCCTAGAAGGCTTAAATATTAGAGCACATGTGTAAGAGCTTCTTTTTAAAATCTCTTGACTTTACTTTTAGAGGTCTGGCATAATTGACTCCATCTGGATCTGGAGAAGTTCCCTCATTTGTGCAGTTGTTTTGAACTCTTTGGTGGCTGAACACCACTTGTTCCTCTGAGAAGTTAGGGGACACTGACCACGTGGGAGTCATGTCCTTCTAAACTGTTTCTCTGAACAATTGCCTCTGAGGATTTTGCCAATTTGGCATTTTGTCCCTTGGAACAGGAGTGGCTTCTCCCAGAAACTCCAGAAAGTCAGATTTTGTCCCTTGGAGGAGGGGGAGTAACACATTGAACAGATCAGAAGTCAGTGCCAATGTGATGTTTTTGTCCAAATTGAGCAACAAAGAGACTTACTAAAAAATGGCTCTTAGGCTGGGCTTAATTAAATCTAATTGTCTGCCCTGGTTGATAGAAAAATGCTTGTCAGAGTCATTTTTTAATAGGCTTTCGTGTAAATGTTGTGAAGGATCAGAACTGTAATGACAAACTTAAAAGTAATCATGGTCCATCACAGTTTTAACCTTGAATTTTGGTTAGGTAAAGTAACAAGTTAGTGGTTGTCAGTACTGTAAATACAGCAAGGGCCACTGATTTAATGGTTAGGAGAAGGTGATGTTAGTAACTTTAAATAACCCCTGTTTTGATACTCAATTGTATATCAGATATATTATTTAGCCAATGTCAGATAAACCAATGTTTATCCAAAAACAGATGTCAGGTAAACCAATGGTTATCTGACCAATGTCAGGCTTAAATGGCAGAACTTTTAGCATTTATTATAAAAAGCAGAATGTCAAAGACCTTATTAGATAGAATGTACCTTAGATAAAAGAACTATAGCTGTTTACATGAATACATTTTTAACTCTGTAAATATTTTATAACATTTAGATACAAGGCACTAGCCATATTAGAACCATTTAAAATAATTTTTACTTTTTTTTAGTGTTGTTAGAAAAATGCCTTAGTGTTTAGGTAGGATCAAAAGAATAGTAAATAATTTTAAATGGGCCATGAAGAGAACTAGTCATCTGATTTTTGGTTCGTTGGATCAATAATCTCTCAGTACTTAAGGGTCCAGCCAAGTGAATAATTTGGCTTCCCCTATGCTGGCTGGTAGAAAGAGAGAGAGGGAAGGGAAGGGGGAAAATGGACTCACCCTCCACCCCTGCATAAGGACTCCTGAATGGAATTCCCTATGCTGACTGGTGGAGAGTGAGAGAGAGGCAAGGAGGAAAGTTGCCCTTTCAGAGAGAGAGAATGAGAGTTTTTAAGATCCACAAAGCATCCCTCTTGTATCTTGAAAGCCTCAATACAGGTTCCTCTGACCTGTTTCCATCACATGTCTCTGGAGCAAGTGAGTGGCAGAGTGCTCTGTTGTCATCCATTCTTCTAAGGACCCATCAATTCCACCCTGCACAAGGGTTCCTAGATGGGATGTTGACCCTGAGTGTTAATCCAACTATTAAAACATCAGAACTATTATGTACTGGGTAAAGATGCAGATACCAAAACAACATGTAAAATGAAAAGACTGATATGTAGGAAGACAATCTGTTGAGTGTTAAAAGAGAAACATCTTAATAAGAACTATGGTAACCAGTGCAAAATTAACTATCAAATTTAAATTGTACCAAGGTAACTTAGCTGATTCATAGTTTTCATATCAGGCCATGGGGTTGCATTCAGCTTGTGAACTAAGAAAAATGGGAGGATATGTACATTTTAAATAATAAACCAATTAAATTAATGTCTCAAATGATTAGATACAGAAACAAAGATAAGGGGTAAGCATAAAGTTAGGAGACCCAATGACGGAGAGCCTTGGCTTAGAGGTTAAGAAAGTATATCTTAGATTGTTGATCTTAACTAACAGCATGATTTGGAACACATAGCAGGGTTGTTGTTGACCTGCATGTAGTCACTGGAGCTCAAAAATAATAGGCTCAGTCCTTGGGAGTTAATGATGAGCATAATTTAGTATTTTAGGATTAATTACCTTTTTGTAGACTCTTCAAAATGTAAGGTTTTATCATCCCATCTGGAGAGCGAGCTTTTGTTTGGCTTTGATAAAATTTTGTATCCTTTTGTTTCAGGAGTTTGCTATCTGAGATATGGGACTCCTGCGGCAATTAGCAGGAAGCAATGTTTTATTGTGCCAGCACAGACTCAGTGGACTCATGTCCAAAGTTTGAGCCCCAAGAACAAAGGGGTCTCATTTGCAAGCAGTTACAGAAGCAAAAGGCAAGGTCTAATACATATATGATTTTATTTAGTTTTATTGGCTACTTTACCTTAGTGCTACGTGACTTTCCTCTCCCTGGTGCTACATGACCTTCCTCATGTTCAGATTTCTCAGGTTTTATCTGTCTGCTATCCCATTCCTATCTCCCTGCTACTTTCTCAGGACTCAGGCCTAGACTGTTTTCTTCTGATCCTCCTCCCTGCTACACTGTAGCACCAAAAATACCTGACAGTTAATTTGCTAAAAGAGAAACCCATTTTTAAAAAATACACATTAGTGCTTTAAATTTTGACCTTAGAAAACTCTCTAGGCAAACTATAACCAACTATAAACTATAGCCAACCCAATCACATGTAAATAAACTTATAAGCTTTAAGACCTTAATCTTACCTTGAAACAACCTTTGCAAAAACCTGAGTTTAGATAACAATGTTTTAAATAAAACTCTCTATAACTTTCTACCTTAAAAGACTTAGGAAGAAAATTAAAATTAGACCATCTTTTTAAAATAATAATCTACAAGAACATATGGGTCAATAAACCTAAATATAAAGGAGTTAAATGTAGATTGCACTCATGATAGAATGAAACAGGTTGAGATTATTGTTTATAATTTTTATTTTTTAGTCCTAAGGCAGAGAATAATTAGGACTGGTTGGAATTAGAACTTTAGATAACTTTTGAGAGAGTTGTGCACATTAACTTTATAAAAGCAGCTTGAGAACCATCCTAAAGACATTTACACACACACACACACACACACACACACACACACAGAGAGAGAGAGAGAGAGAGAGAGAGAGAGAGAGAGAGAGACAGATGTTATGACCTAGGCATGCCAAAGAATATAAATGCAAATGATGAGGTTGAAATTTAGTGGCTGCAAGTACATAGGTTGGAGACAGACTAAGACATACAGAGAAAGCATGCAATGACATACAAAATAATCACATAGATTCAGAGTGCACTCTTAAATCAATTTTTGTCATTATCTTTAGTAAATTAGTCAGCTAGATTCTTAAGTAGTTTATAACAGATCTTTAATACAAACACTCTACCTTTTGTCCAATCCTTAACAGACCAATGCAGTAAAAAGAACATGTATGAAACTATATTGATCTAGAGAATTTTAACCACAAGTTAGTTGTAATTTTCCTAGAGAGTGGCAAGATGGCATCCCCCATCCCTAGGGGTGGCAAGATGGTGTCACCCATCCCTAGGGAGTGGCAAGATGGCATCACCCATCCCTAGAGAGTGGCAAGATGGTGTTGGACATGGGGTGGCTCCATCATGGTGGCAGCATTTCCCGTGACTACCTGCTGTCTCCAAAGGGTCTCTCAAATGGAATACAAAGACATGTTACATGCAACACACAGGCTCAAAACAGCAATCTGTTATAGGAATAAGACATCTCCCCATGAGAGACAGGTGTCTATATGAGTTAGTCATCCTAATGAAAAGAACAAGTAATTGAAGCAAGCTAAGGTGGGATTTAAAAGGTTTTGTGGTCTCCTTGGATGTAACATCACTTGATAGTTTTGGAGAATTAGTCATAGGCTGTAGAACTTTTTTCCCTTTGAATATAATATCCTGTCCTTTAGTTTTAAAGGCTTACCTAATTTTAAGAATATGAGGGCTAGAGCAAATGGCAGTAAACCTTTAAGCTTTGAGGGGCTTTGTTATTGTTCAATTTACTCCACATATAATTAGATCCTGGATTTTCTCATAAAGGGGCTTTGTTATTACCTAGAAAGCCAAGAATTCAAATCCCATAGAACCTAGCCATTTACAGATCTACAGTTTGGAAAGGACCTTAAACAAGTTTAGAATCTGACATACCACATTGACTATAGAGAGCAAAGATTTATTAATTTTAAAACAAAGATAAAATTAATTGTTAAAAATAAAATCTCTAATTAAATTGTCTTTTTAAAATACTCACACATAAGGATCCATTCTTTTTAACCTCTCAGCTGTAAGTAAGCCTAATTTTATCAGTAGAGAACAGTTAAAGTTAGAATGTTTTTAACTGTTTATTGTATATTGAATTTTAGGGTAATAATTGTGATGGACAGCATTAATTAGTACATTGAGTTCTCCTTTTCTTAAATATATTTAAAACTGACATTTTAGTGTAAAAATGAGATCTTATTAATAGAATAAATTTTCCCTTTAGAATAAATGAATTTTAAATAAGTTACTTTTTTAAAAAAAAATTACAGATATACTTTATGGGTGACCAATGTCAAATCCTTAATTAAATGGCACTGTTTTTAATTTTTGAAAACATACTTAAGAGAATTTGAATACATTTCACATTTAAAAACAGCAACAATCAACATCACAGCTACACAGATATAACCTATATATTAATTTAGATTTTATCTTTGAATGGAATTTAGAATCTTTGGATAAGATAGGCAGACAAGTCCTTGTTAGTCCTGGGACAAGGGAGTGTGATGTTGGAGATGAGCATTTCTGCGGCCTCTGTAGACCATCAGGGTGAGGAGGACAAGAAGAGCAAAAGTGATATTTGGGACAGGAGTCCCAGGGAGAACAGAGGCTGGGCAGGTAGGCGGGCAAGGGAGTGGGTCAGAGGAGGAAGATAGAGAAGGTTGCAGATAGGAAGAAGATGGCTTGGGCAAGCACAGGACCTTGGTCCTGAGAGGTGGCACACTTTCAAAAAAACCTTTTTTTTTTTTTTTTGAGGGGGGTTCCCTGCAGTAGGGCTATGGGCCCGGGTCTTGAGGCATGTAGCCCCTTCCTGCTGCCACCACTGCCGTGGGGATGAGGAGCCATGCAAGGTGAATGGGGAGAGCATACATGAGCACACATGGTCCTAGGGGACTGCCAGGACATTGTGCCCCCTCTTTCAGCCAGTTCAGGCACTGGGAGCCTTTCAGCTGGAGGCTGCTGGGCAGGAGCTGTCGGCCTGTGCAGAGGGCCCCATGCACACAGGCGCATGCAGGTGTTGCAGCACATATGCTGCTGCTGCAGCCACCACTACCTCCATGGTCACGGTCAGTATTGCAGGGCTGGCAAGGTGGGGCTTCCAAGGCCTGTGCTGTGTGTAGACCCAAAGGAAGGTTAGGGAGGATAAGGTAGGGAAGAGGTAGCAGCACCTAGCAGCTCCCATTTCTGGAAAACCTAAGGCCTCATGGGCAGTCCTGGGCCAGATGGCAAACTTGTGCCTCCTGGTACTGGCCACTTCTGTAATTCTGCCCTTCTTGGCTGCATTTCTATCAGGATTTGGCCACAGTGGCTTGTAGGTGTGTGTAGGCCTTGCATGCCTCGTGGCACATGGGGCTGGGCTAGTACAGATCATCCTAGCATCTCCCAGCAGCATGCACTGGGTGACAATGTGATGCACTGGGAGAGATCCATGCCTTGGGGAAGGGGTACAGGGAGAGAGGACAAGGAGAGATTGGTTAGAATAAAATGAATCAGTAAGTGTAGCATTTTACCTTTTTAACTCCATGGCTGGCTTCACCAAAAATGTTAACAGTGCTGGTCAGTCTGAGATCAGAAGACTCCCAAATTCTTGTCCCACATGGAAGAATCCATGGGAAGACACATGGGGATAAATGGAGTTTATTAAGAATTAGGGAAGGGAAATACAAAGGGAAGCATGGTGAGGCCCAGGTAGAAGCCAGAAGCAAGAAGCATGCTTCTGCTCTCCAGGTGCTTTTAAAACCCACAATAACCTATTGGGAAGGGAGAACCAGGTGATTCTTATCCAATAATCAATGAGTGGGCAGGGGCATGAGTAGTTCCTAGTCAGGTGAAGGTGGTTCCTGAGCCAAAGCGTGGTTAATCTAAGATGTAATTTTTTTTTTCCTATGAGTCCTGAACTTTCCCTACCTTAACCTGACTCATAACCTGTGGGGACATAACTTGCTGTTATGTTTTGTGAACATGAAGCCTTTCTTAAAGAATTTTGCATAGCATTTTTGAATTTGCAGATGGAACAGACTTATTGTTTGATGCCTTTGGCATGTCTGAGCTGATCTCAGGACAATACTGTGTCTGAGGTTTCCTATGTTTTATTAAAAGACAGGAGAAATATGATTACAATGAACACAGATATTAGTAGCTTCCTAAGTTATTTCTGCATTACATCACATTGGACTATAATTTTATTTTGGTCATGAATATTGATTAATCCAGACAAGGAAAATTGTTAGAAAACTTTGTTAAAACTTTTATCTACAATGCTGAAGGCAATGTTTCTCCACTTTAGACTACTGATATTTTAGGCCAGTTAATTTTTGTGTGGGCTGCAGGATGTTTAGGAGAATTCTTGTCTCTACCCATTAGATGCTGGTAGAACCTCTCCATGGGTTGTGATGACCGAAAATATTCCTCAGATATTGTCCTCTGGGAGGTAAAAGCACACATTCTAGAATCTCTGGCCTAAGAGGCCTTAGCCTGGGGAAACTTGACTTAAGTGTTTCCAGAGTGAATCTCGATACTAGCCACAAAAACCAAAGGTGTGTAGTGGGCCTGAAGGGCTCCTTCATTGTTCAATGGAATCAACTTCCTGGTATTTTAAAATTTTATTCCATTCTGGTACTCCAAATTCTTTTCTCTTTCTAATCTAGCTCCTCTCCAAAACCATTTCTCCCTTCCAAGTCTGCAGAAACTTGAGGACTAAAGTTTGGGCTAAGCAAAGGACTTCCAGGATCTGCCTTATCTGTTGTGGAATTTTATCATCTTAGCATTTATTAATTTACTTACTCATATTTCTTTTATTATAATGTAACCACTTCATATAATTCAGAAGAAACTACATTTGTTGCACCCATCTATTCACAGTTGAGCCCTTGAACAGAAAGTCATATTACTCCATTCAGTTTGTTGCCTTGATAGACAAATAACAGGTATTTCCCTGTCCTGCACATCATCCCTCTTCTGAAATGCCAGAACTCTTTCAATCACTGAATACATAACAAAGCATATCTAGCTTGAGTTTAGTCTTTAGAAAGGCTTGTTTTGAAAATCAGTGGAAGGGATTCCAAGATGGCGGCTAGAGGGAGGAAGCAGAAAGCGTGCCTCCTAAAGTAAAATCTTGGAGAGACGCTGGAGATACACCTTACAAGAAAAACCACCAAGAAGAGGCAAAACTTTGACTCCTCCACACCTCCAGCCTGTGCATAGCATCTCCACCTCACATTAAACAGAGAAACCAGGAGGGCTCCCACACTGCTGCCTGATGGCAGTGCCAAGATGCCTTGAGAAGACATGGACCATAAGGTGAGCTAAGCAGTACACGGTACTCCCACAGACAACCCTGGGACAGATCAGCATAGCCCCCTGGACAGACTGACCTCCACCCGGGGAAAAAAGAGAAACTGAGTAATAAGCAATAACAACAAAAAAGACATGTAGCAAAGAGGGCAGGGCACCCTGAGTGCCAAAGAGGAGAGGAGCGTAAATCCTTCACAACAAGCTGGCTGGAGAAGGCAGGAGTAGCAGCACACATTCAGCAACCAGGAGCAGGAAAGCTTGTAAAAGTGGCAGAGGGAGGAAAACTCCACAGGAGAGGGGGGAAGACCCACTTCCCATGTGAATTGTAAATAAACACGCCAGCCTGAGAAAGCTGGTGCAGTGTCATCTCCCCCAGTGTGCTTGGAAAGGGGAAATCTTGTAGCAGAGGCTCATGCACAGGAGAACTCTGAGTAAACAAAGCCTGAGGGGCCAGGTGAGTGCTAATCTCACCCCAGAGATCTGCATAAATAAAGCCGCCAGCAACAGCAGGCTGACAGCAGCAGGCAGGTGAGCCACAGCCTCAGATACCATTCACAGAACAATCTCCAGACTCTTTTTTTTTCTTTCTCCCTACCTTTGATGAAACAACAACCAAACTACACCTGCATGCTGAAAAACTTACTGGAATTGCATTATATTTGAACTTGGGATACTTTGTGGGTTTTTTTATTGTTTTGTGTTGTTTTGTTTTGATTTGTCTTTTTTTAGTTTTTTCCCCTTTGATGAGACAACGACAGAACTACTTCTGAGACACCATCTCCAGGATGGGAGGCTGAGGGACAACACCAAAATTATTAAGACTGAAACTTTATTGCATTTGAACTTGGAGATTTTTTTTTCATTTATTTATTTTTTATTTTTATTTTTATTTTTTATTTTCAATCCTCTCTCTGTTTCTCTAATGCCTGTTCAGCTTGCTGTTGATTAGTACATTATCTCTCCCTGTTTATATCTTTGAAACTTTTTTGTTTGTTTTGTTTTTTCTTCTTGTTTGTTTGTTTTTCCCTTTTTCTTTAACTTCTTTGCTTACCATCTCCTGTCACCCTTCCATTCTAAATATCACCATTGTTATTATTACAAGCTAGAAAGTACTTAATTGGACACAGTACATGGACAATAACAACACCAAGGGCAATGATGGGAAGACAGAAAAAACAGGGAAACCAGTTTCCCCACAGCAAAAAATTAGTACAGGAACCAGAGGAAAACAGATTTCAGATCCAGATTCCAACAAAATGAAGATAAACTATGCCAAAGAACCCAATGAAGCCCACAAGAACAATCTTAAAGAAGAAATACTACAGGTAATCAATGACAATTTTATAGAGATGATACTGGATATGGTCAACAAAAATGTACAGGAGACACTCAAGAAATTCCAAGACAACAAAAATAGAGAATTTGAGAAAGCACAAGAAGAAATAAAGGAAACCATAAAAGCACTGTATAAACACCAAAGTGAAACAGAGAACATGATTAATAAAGAGATAAATGAACTCAGGACAAAAATAGACAACATTAAAGAGGAAACCACCCAGGATATGGAAACCCTCAGAAAAAAGAACGAAACGAAACTGCAAAACAAAACGGAAGGCCAATCCAGCAGAATAGAACAAACAGAAGACAGAATCTCAGAACCTGAAGATGAAATGGTAATTAAAGGAAAAACTGAAGAACTATTAGTTAAACAACTCAAGACCTGTGAAAAGAAAATGCAAGAACTCACCGACTCCATCAAAAGACCAATCTGAGAATCATGGGCATTGAAAAAGGAGAAGAGTTGCAAGCAAGGGGAATGTGTAATCTATTCAACAAAATAATAACAGAAAATTTCCCAAATCTACAGAAATCTATTCCCATATAGATGCAAGAGGCCTCCAGAACACCAAAAAGACCCGATCAAAATAGAACTACCCTACGACATATTAACATTAAAGCAACAAGTACAGAGACCCGATAAAGAATATTGAAGGCTGTAAGAGAGAAAAAACAAATAACATACAAAGGTAAACCCATCAAAATCACAGCAGACTTCTCAACAGAAACATTAAAAGCAAGAAGAGCATGGGGTGAGATCTTCTGGGCACTGAATGAAAATAACTTCAGCCCCAGGATACTCTACCCAGCAAAACTATCATTCAAAATAGATGGAGCAATAAAAGTCTTCCATGATAAGCAGAAACTAAAACAATATGTGACCACAAAGCCACCACTACAAGAGATTCTTCAAGGGATTCTGCACACAGAAAGTGAAACCCAACATAATCATGAAAAAGCAGGCAGCACGAAACTACAGGAAAAGAAAAAGCAAGACAGTAGAGAGTAACCTCAACTTAGGTACACACAATCAAACCTTCAAACAACTAAGACAACTAAATGACAGGAATTACCACATACCTATCAGTACTAACGCTTAATGTTAAGGGACTTAATTCACCCATCAAAAGGCACTGCTTGATGAAATGGATTAAAAAAGAAGATCCAACAATTTGTTGCTTACAGGAGACGCATCTCAATGACAGAAATAAGAATAGGCTTAGGATGAAAGACTGGAAGAAATTTACCAAGCCAATGTCCCCCGAAAACAGGCAGGAGTAGCAATACTTATCTGAGACAAAGTAGACTTCAAACCTACATTCATCAAACAAGATAAAGAAGGACATTTCATATTAATAAAAGGGGAAATAGACCAAAAGGAAATAACAATTATCAACCTATTTGTACCCAATGTCAACCCACCCAATTTCATCAAACATACTCTGAAGGACCTAAAAGTATATACTAACTCCAATACAGTGGTTGTGGGAGAGTTTAACACCCCATTATCATCAATAGATAGGTCATCCAAACAAAAAAATCAATAAAGAAATCCTAGATCTAAAATATACAATAGATCAAATGGACCTAGTTGAAGTCTACAGAGCATTTCATCCAACTTCTACACAATATATATCCTTCTCAGCAGCCTATGGAACCTTTTCCAAAATAGATCATATCCTAGGGCACAAAGCAAGCCTCAGCAAATATAGAAAATAGAAATTATACCATGCATTCTATCTGATCACAATGCAGTAAAACTAGAACTCAACAACAAAAATAAAGACAAAAAACATGCAAACAGCTGGAAACTGAATAACTCATTACTTAATGAACAATGGGTCACTGATGAAATAAAAGAAGAAATCAAAAAGTTCCTGGAAGTCAATGAAAATGAAAACACAACCTACTGGAACCTATGGGACACAGCAAAGGCAGTCCTGAGAGGAAAGTTTATAGCCATGAGTGCATATATTAAAAAGACTGAAAGATCCCAAAGCAATGACCTAATGATACATCTCAAACTCCTAGAAAAACAAGAACAAGCAAATCACAAAACAAATAGAAGGAGAGAAATAATAAAAATAAGATCTGAAATCAACGAAATAGAAACCAAAAAAAACCATACAAAGAATTAATGAAACAAAAAGTTGGTTCTTTGAAAAAATAAACAAGATTGACAGACCCCTGGCAAACCTGACTAAAATGAGGAGAGAAAAAACCCAAATTAGTAGAAACAGGAATGCAAAAGGGGAGAGAACAACAAACACCATGGAAGTCCAGGATATCATCAGAGACTACTTAGAGAAACTATATTAGAATAAATTCAAAAATCTTAAAGAAATTGACAGATTACTAGACACATATGATCATCCAAAACTGAACCAAGAGGAAATTAATCACTTGAATAGATCTATAACACAAAATGAAATTGAAGCAGCAATCAAGAGTCTCCCCAAAATGAAAAGTCCAGGATCTGATGGATTCTCTGCTGAATTCTATCAGACCTTTAAAGAAGAACTGATACCAACCCTCCTTAAACTGTTCCACGAAATAGAAAGGGAAGGAAAACTGCCAAACACATTTTATGAAGCCAGTATTAACAGTTATCCCCAAAGCAGGCAAAGACACCTCCAAAAAGGAGAACTATAGGCCAATCTTCTTAATGAACATTGATGCAAAAATCCTCAACAAAATAATGGCAAACCAAATTCAACAACACATCAAAATGATCATTCACCATGACCAAGTAGGCTTCATCCCAGGGATGCAAGGGTGGTTCAACATACGAAAATCAATAAACGTAATAAACCACATTAACAGAAGCAAAGTCAAAAACCACTGGATCATCTCAATCGATGCAGAAAAAGCCTTTGATAAGATCCAACACCACTTCATGATAAAAGCTCTAAGAAAACTAGGAATAGAAGGAAAGTACCTCAACATTATAAAAGCTATGTATGACAAACCTATAGCCAGCATTATACTTAACGGAGAAAAACTGAAACCATTCCCTCTAAAATCAGGAACTAGACAAGGATGCTCACTATCTCCACTCCTATTCAACATAGTATTGGAATTCCTAGCCAGAGCAATTAGGCAAGAAGAAGGAATAAAAGGAATACAAATAGGTAAAGAAACTGTCAAAATATCCCTATTTGCAGATGACATGATCCTATACCTTAAAGACCAAAAAAACTCTACTCAAAAGCTCCTAGACACCATCAATAGCTACAGCAAGGTAGCAGGATATAAAATCAACGTAGACAAATCATTAGCATTTCTATACACTAATAATGAACAAACTGAGTAAGAACATATAAAAAAATTCCATTTACTATAGCTTCAAAAAAAATGAAATACCTAGGTGTAAACCTAATAAAGGATGTGAAAGACCTTTACAAAGAAAACTATAAACTTCTGATGAAAGAGATTGAGGAAGACTATAGAAAGTGCAGAGATCTCCATGCTCATGGATTGGTAGAATCAACAGAGTAAAAATTCTATACTCCCAAAAGTAATCTACATGTTTAATGTAATTCCCATCAAAATTCCAATGGCAGTCATTAAAGCGATTGAAAAATCTACCGTTAAATTTTCATGGAAACACAAGAGTCCACGAATAGCTAAGGCAATACTCAGTCAAAAGAACAATGCTGGAGGTATCATGATAACTGACTTCAAACTATATTGCAAAGCAATAACAATAAAAACAGCATAGCACTAGCACAAAAACAGACATGAAGACCAGTGGAACAGAATAAGGACCCAGATATGAAGCCACACAACTATAACCAACTTATCTTTGACAAAGGAGCTAAAAATATACAATGGAGAAAAGACAGCCTCTTCAATAAAAACTGCTGGGAAAACTGGTTAAAAGTCTGCAAAAAACTGAAACTAGATCCATGTATATCACCCTATACCAATAGTAACTCAAAGTGGATCAAATATCTTAATATCAGACCCCAAACTCTAAAGTTGATGTGGGAAAGAGTAGGAAATACTCTGGAACTAACAGGTATAGGTAAGAACTTTCTCAATGAAACCCCAGCAGCACAGCAACTAAGAGATAGCATTATAAATGGGACTTCATAAAAATAAAAAGCTTCTGCTCTACAAAAGAAATGGTCTCTAAACTGAAGAGAACACCCACAGAGTGGGAGAAAATATTTGCCAGCTACACATCAGACAAAGGACTGATAACCAGAATATATAGGGAACTTAAAAAACTAAATTCTCCCAAAGTTAATGAACCAATAAAGAAATAGGGAAGTGAACTAAACAGAAATTTCTTGAAGGAAGAAATTCAAATGGCCAAAAATCATGTGAGAAACTGCTTACCATCCCTAGCAATAAAGGAAATGAAAAATAAAACCACACTAAGATTCCACCTCACCCCTGTTAGAATAGCCATCATCAGCAACACCACCAACAACAGGTGTTGGTGAGGATGTGGGGAAAAAGGAATCCTCATACACTGTTGGTGGGAATGTAATCTAGTACAACCACTCTGGAAAAAAATTTGGAGGTTACTTAAAAAGCTAGACATTGATCTACCATTTGATCCAGCAATACCACTCTTGGGGATATACCCAAAAGACTGTGACACAGGTTACTCCAGAGGCACCTGCACACCCATATTTATTGCAGCACTATTCACAGTAGCCAAGTTATGGAAACAGCCAAAATGCCCCACTACTGATGAATGGATTAAGAAAATGTGGTATCTATACACAATGGAATTTTATGCAGCCATGAAGAAGAACAAAATGTTATCATTCATTGGTAAATGGATGGAACCAGAGAACATCATTCTGCGTGAGGTTATCCTGACCCAAAAGAGCAAAAATCATATGTTCTCCCTCATATGTGGACATTAGATCAAGGGTAAACACAACAAGGGGATTGGACTTTGATAACATGATAAAGAGAGAGCACACAAGGAAGGTATGAGGATAGGTAAGACACCTAAAAAACTAGATAGTCTGTTGCCCTCAACGCAGAGAAATTAAAGCAGATACTTTAAAGCAACTGAGGCCAATAGGAGAAGGGGACCAGGAAGTAGAGAAAGAAGGTAACAAGGTACACACATGCCCAGGAAATCAATGTGAGTCAACTCCCTGTATAGCTATCCTTATCTCAACTAGCAAAAATCCTTGTTCCTTCCTATTATTGCTTATACTCTCTCTTCAACAAAATTAGAGATAAGGGCAAAATAGTTTCTGCTGGGTATCTAGGGGGTGGGGGTGAGAGGGAGTGGGTGGGGGGTAATGGGGGGGCTGGGAAAGAGGGGAGAAATAACCCAAACATTGTGTGCACATATTAATAAAAAAAAGAAAATCAGTGGAAAAATATCCAGAGAGAAATTGCTATGCAGACTTACAATGTAAAAATACCTCTAGCTGACATGATAACAAAAGCTTTGTCAAATTGCACATGATAGAGTCAGTGACAGACAGTTCTTGGAATCAGTCCTCGTGATATTAACTGATCCATTGGCAAACTGCTCGTGCTCCTACTCAGGTTCATAGATCTCAGGCTATGTGCTTATCAGCAGGAATTCTATACATTTGAAAATTTTCTTGCAGGTTCCTTGTATTTCAAAGAATTCTGTTTTGTTTGAATCTATAAAAAATTCACCTCTGCTTATGACTTCCATTAAGGATTATTTGTCAATTTTCTAAAACTCCAAAAATTAAATTTGCATTTAAGGCACATGAAAATAAAATTTTATATTAATTCATCTTATCTATTGTTTACTGATTATAAAAATCTATGAAATATTTATCCAGTAATTAATAGAATTAAAAAGAGAAATAATAGAGCCTTTTCATCAAACAATCTAGAGAGAAAAATCTAACTTTTTTTGTACGTATTTTTCTGCTAGATTTTTTTTGTTGTTGAAAGCAAAATGAGGGCACAATATAAATTCCCCTTTCTCTGCTTCACATAATGTGGACAAAAAATAGCTTTGTATGATTCACTTTTGGTATCTGTAAGGTATTTTGTTGCATGGATAATCATATATAATTACGTTGATTTTATGTTATATTCAACATTGTAATCATGGTAATTAGAATTCTTGTGCATACATCTTGGCATATTTGTCTTATTATTTCTCTTAGACAACTTCCTCAAGTAGAAACATAGGATTAAGAGATGATGCATATTTTGCATTTGGTACGTGTTGCCGTACTGCTTGCCAGGAAGAGGTGCCCAATTTCCATCAAAATAGGTCCCAAGTGCACCTTTGCCTCCTTCTTCACCACATTTTTTTGGAATAAAAGTTTAATACATTAAGACGCCACCAAAATTTTGAGGTCTTGGATTGATTTAGTGGAAGTTGGGATTATTTTCTCTTAAACAATGTATAAAATTTAGTGTTTTCCCAGATGAAAATTTACCAGTTTAACTCACAACTTAAAGTTGTCTAAGTATGGAGAAAGATAGGTATAGATTAAGTTCTGGTTATTCGGAAAACATAGACTTGTCAAATTGACAAATTGAGAGCATCAGTTTGTCTTTTGAGGAGAGTGTCAGCTCTGTAAGCTTCTCCTTTAGAAATTCTGATGAAGAGAGAAGATGGTTTATAAGATATTGGCTTATTTTTTATCACATTCAGTGACAAAGAAAAACCTTAACCTCACTTTGTGGTGTTTCTTCTGATGGAGTTATTTTTGAATCTCTTTGCTCTGCTTACTTTTTAGATGTTAAAGCCCAAGGGAAGCACAGTTTGGTCCTGAGTTTGATGTGAGATGGTTTCCAGAAACTGGGCCAAAAGATCTCGTTTACAATATAGTGATTGCAGCCAGACACATGGCCCTCTCCTCTGGTGGAGTGAGAACCTGCCTGGGGCTGGATCAGGGCCAAGTGACAGCTAATGACACACTGGACTTCAATTTTTTTCTGTCATAGGCATCTCCTATGAATAAATTATGGCAAAAGATAGATCATGGGGGACGCTATCCCTGTGATTTTCTTCCCTTCTATATCTTCCCTTGATTCATATGCAAAGCTAGTTTGGTTGTAGAGCTAGTCTAATGACTGAACTCCCTGTAACTTTTCTTTTTTTTAAGGAAGAGGATAATGGGGTAAGATTAAACACTTAAACAGGACTTTTGCCTCATGTGAAAAGTCTTTTATCCAAATGACATGATAGAATGCATTATTCAGAGTTCTCTAGAAAACCCAACCACTAGTGTGTACATGTGTGTTTATGTGTATTTTAAGGAATTGGCTTATATGTTTGTAGGCAGTGGCAAGTCCAAAATCTGTAATGTAGTCCAGGAGGCTGAAAACTCGGTCAAAGTTTTTGTGTTTCAGTCTTAAGGCAGAATTGGTTCTTCCTGAGGAATCCTGTCTTTTCTGTTAGACTCTTCAGCTGATTAGATGAGGCTCACACATGCTATGGGGTGAGGGTGTCTATATTACTTACAGTCAACTGATTCTAAATGTAATCACATTCACACATCCCTTCACAACATCTACAAAGAACTGGGCACCATAATCTAATTGAGGTGACATAAAATTAAACTTCACATGGCCAAGCATGGTGCTTCATGTCTATAATCCCAGCATTTGGGAGGCTGAGGCAGGTGGATTATGAATCCCTGACAGACCCTAAAGTCCACAGTGTCCCCTGCACACACATGCACGCTCACATGCATGATCACATGCACTCACTGAAGCACACATACCCTTTTCAGATCAATTCCTGGAAAATCCATGTCACAGTAAAGGGAAAATATCGTTATCTCTGGTATCATCATACTCTAGTGTGTGGGCAAATTGAGTCAGAAAGGAAGGTAGTTATGACAGATGACAAATCAGAACCTCCAAATTTTGTTTAGGGATATTTTTTAAAATATCACTGGTTTTAGAAAAGTGAAAATTGTTCAGGGATCTGTAGCAGAGGGTCTTATATGTACAGAGCTCAAGAAGAAAATTATGTCAATTTGAGGAGACACTTCAAAATGTATTTGGAAACTATGGACTATGTCCTTCTCAATAACTTTAGAGCTCTATAAACTTCCTTCTTTTCAGGAAAATTAGAATATTCTTTTTTTCACTGGCTGTATGTCAGATTGAGTAGTTTGGTAATTTCAATATTGGGTTCAATTAATTTTCATTCTGCATATATGAAACAGGTTATACATTCTTCCATGTCATTCAGAAATATAAAATGAATTTAGAAGGTCAGAAATTACATGGAATTACTTCATTAGAATATAATTATTCTAGCTGTAACTCTTCCCAATGTAGTTTAATGTTAAAAGGCAACATTGTTATTCCAGGAAAAGTTTGATTAGAGACAGCAGGTTTTTAAAAAATGCCCACACTTATCTTATTTCCTTTGGCTGATTATTATAGGGATAGCTTTTAGAGAAAGCTGGAAACACTGTGAGCTATTGACTCAAGGAAAATTCTAATTTTATAATGAAGAACATTGTAGCTCTTTTCAGATTTAAGGTTCTCTTTTGGGAAAAAAATCTGGTAAGTGATACAGAAGACATGATTGGTTTGTAAAATTTATTTTGTAATTGACTAATTTGAGGGTGAACAATGACTTATGTTTATAAATACATGATGGAGTCTTTAGATTCTGTCATCATCTCCACGTCCACCTATTATGAATGCCTGAATGAGCATCAGACACATACAGCCAGTTACTCATCATTGAAAATGTAGACACTATTGGAAATTCATGGCAGTATCTTACAAATTCCTGCTTTTGAAAGTGTCTGCAGCCCTTAATTCTTGTTAAGAGGACAGTATTCAAGACAGTTATCTGGGTGGCCTCAGACCAACCTAGTTCTTCCCTTTTTTCATTTGTGGTTCTTAATAAAAACTGTAGCATATGCTGGCATGCACAATCCTGAGATAAGAAATTCCTGGCCCGACCACCTCAGGCTTTTTCTAGACCCCCTGCATCCTGGTAACAAGATGCTTCAGCCCAGTAAGTCCCATAACCTTGGAGGATAAAGCACAAATAGGCTACTTTCCAAGGTCCCTTAGTTGTGGTACAAATGGGAATCGCAGTGCAGACTCCATCTGCTCGTGGCCACTTTCCTGAGCCTCCAGGGACTAATCCATAATGAATCCTAGGCTTCCGTTGTCCTTTGCTGTCTATGTATGAGTAGTAAATCTGCTTCTTGTAACATGTTACATAGGAGTGTGTTGTACTTCAATGAACTCACAGAAGTTGTAACTAGTGCATAGTGAGCCTGCTTCGTAAAACAGTATTTCCCATTTTTACTTTAGGTCTGCCCAAAGATAGGCACAAATGATATTAAATATTTCACAAATCACAAAACTTTAAGAAATGAAAGGCCCATGTTATATCTCAGTTCTAGCAGAAAATTGGTAAAGTATTTCATAAAAAAATTCATAAGAACCAAAGAACAATGAGTCCTCATTTTTATGTCATTTGACACAAACTTTATTGAGCCTATCCATCATCCATAAAATGAATGAAATCAGCTAAGTATTTTTGTGTGATATCGTATAGATCGTGAACATCCAGAAGGACAGGCAGAATCATATAACCTGATTCTCTCATCCAGGAAACAGTAAGCAAGCTGGTAGAAAATTTTATAAGTAAATCTAGGGAATTATTATTATTATTGTTATTTATTATCATTGTTGTTGTAGCACTAGAGATCAAATCTAGGGCCTCACACATGCTAGGTAACTGCTCTGTCACAGACCTACATCCCAGCCTTACCTAAGGAATTTTTAAAAATGAAGATGAATTTTGAGACCTCATCTTCTACTTTGAAATCGTGTGTCTCGTTATGCTTCTGGTAGGTAGGTTCAGAAAAGCTGATTAGAGCTTTGCCAATATGAAAAAAAGTTGAGCCTTGCTACAACCAACCAGTCAACCAACCAACCAACCAACCAACCAGCCAACCAGCCAGTCAGCCAGCCAGCCAGCTAGCTAGCCAACCAACCAGCCAGCCAACCAAATAGCAAGCCAGCCAGCCAGCCAGCCAACCAGCCAACAAGCCAACCAGCCAGCCAGCCAGCCAACTAACTAGCCAGTCAGCCAACTAGATAGCCAGCCAACCAACCAGCCAACCAACTAACCAACCAGCCAGCCAACTAGCCAGCTAGCCAGCCAACCAGTCAACCAATCTATCAGCCAACCAGCCAAACAGCCAACCAGTCAACCAACCAACCAACCAGCCATCCAGTCAGCAAGTAGATCACATTAAAACAATACAAAGGAAAACTCTCAGATTTAGAAGTTAAGTGTTCTTAGGGAAGAATTTGTGATGGTGTTAGCCTGACTTCAGCTAAAACAAGTAAGGAATTGAATTCTGTCCTGTCAACCTTATGGTCTTAGAAGATCATATCTACTTCATCATGTTGACTGGCATGGGCACCAGGACAGCAGCTTCCTTTGTCTACAGGTGAGACACTTTTTGTGTTTGTCCAACAAAATGTCTGAGGTTGGGTACTTTAGGAGGAAAAGAGGTTTTATTTGGCTTATAATTCTAGTGGCTAGAGGGTCCAAACAATATGACACTGGCCCTCTTGCTGTCTGACAAGATGGCAGAGAAGTGAGACGGGAACTGCTACATGCACAAGGGGTCAAGCATATGGGGTAGCCACAGTTTGTAACAACCCAATATTGAAGGAACTAACCAACTCTGTGAGACTAGAATTAATTTATTGTAAGGGCAGTGTTTCCAATAACTATATTACCTCCTACGAGGCCCTAAATTTAGAGGGTCCACCACCTCTTAACATTGTCACACTAAGGACCAAACTTCTAGCACATGAACCCATGGGGAACACAATTAAATTATATGTAAACTACAGCACTTTACCGCCCACAATTTTGGTCTTCCCACCTTTTAGGTCATAGGTTTAAGCCAAGTGACCTTTTAGGCTATATTGTGGGCTAATGTGTCATCATAACAACTCTTACAATTGAATTTGAGGAATTAATTCTCAAAAAGTAGTGACTTTTTCCATGTACAGTTTGTGGAGATGACTGTATTTTTATGAGACAAGGGACTATGTCTAATTTCTTCATTGCTATAAATCCAGCATTTAGAGGTTGGCATAAAATAAATTTTCAGTTAAAATCTACTTATCGAATAAATGCCCATGTGTGTGAAATCAATGACTGAAAATGATCCTCCAGAGGTGCCCAGAAGTGTGCTAGGATTATTTTTTAGTAATTTTCTGGGAAGAGCTTATCGTCTGGCCATTAACCTTATTTTATTTTACTTTTTTGTGGTGATGCTGGGATTTGAAATCAGGACCCTGTGCTTTCTAGGCAGGCATTCTACCACTTGAGTCCTATCCCCAGTTCTTTTTTGCTTTAGTTATTTTTCAGATAGAGTCTTGTGCTTTTCTCCCAGAGCTGGCCTTGGGCCCCGATTTTCCTACCGGTGTCTCCTGTGTACTTGGGATTATAGACATGTACTACCACACCTGATCCTACTTTATTTTATTTTTAAACTTAGGCCTAGAGATATGTCATTATATGAATTGATCCATTTAACTAATTTTCTTTTTTGTTTGTCTTAACATAAGTAGCAATGCTGCCCTTATATTTTAATTATAATGCTTTCTTACAGTTATAAGGTCTAATTAACTTAAACCCATGCTCAGTAAATATAAACAGTGAGTGTTTTTATTTTCTAAGGCATACTTTAAACCTAGTGTCATGCAAACAACATTGTCTGATTGGAATTTCCCCTAATGAATGGAGACCATAAAGAGGACTTATGTCCAATATCAATTATTCATGCTCCAACAACTTGGGTATCCACACATTAGAACTTGTCTCTTTCCCAACAATAAAATCAGCTTCTTTTTGAATAGAATACAGGTTGCTGTAAGGTGAAAATATATCCTGCCTTGAGCGGTGGATATTTGTATCCATCCATGTGAGATAGTCACATGTGGTCATAACTTGGGTGAAACATAACAAAGTACTGGAAAAAGTTATGTGAGTGTGCTGTCTTTTAAAATATCTTACTGTACTTTTACTTGTTCACTGAAAGGAGGCATTTTATAGCTTCTTTTTGGTGTGTCCGAGTTGCTAGAATCACTACTTTTGTGCTTTGACTAAGTAAAATAAGGGCTACTGGAACACAACCACCACACCACCCCAACAGTAGATCTGACAATCTAAATAGCTACCAAATGACTAACAGTGAGTAGCATAGACAGTGTAGGTATCTTGGACAAAGGCATAATCTGTGACCAGGGTGAGATGGAGCAAGACAGGTGAATTTTCATCATGCTTCTTTGAATGGAATGCAATTTAAAATTTATGAATTGTTTGTTCCTGGAGTTTTTCATTTAATATTTTTGGACCATGTTTGATGTGGGTAACTTAAACTGTGGAAAGTTAAGCCACAGATAAGGGTTTCATCAGAAGAATATATAGAACATCAGTGGAAAATTCAGAATGGTTTCTAATATGCAGGTGAAAAGTCAACCTGTGAGATAATCTAGCAAAATTATCTGCTAGGACCAGCTGCTGTCTCAGGGATAAGAGTCCTTTTACTCTCTGCTGTTCACAGAGTACATAAAAATTGGAACCATTGGAGGCTAAGTGAAGAATTGCAACAGAAAGGCAAAGTGAAGGATATGAGTCATTAAGACTGTTCAAACATGTGTAATTATCCACTTGGAACTCAAGTAGAAAGGCAGTTCTATGACCAGCCCAAGATTGCCACAGGTAACTTCGACAAACAAGAGTAAGTCTGGAAGTGTTTATTTATAGCATTTAAAAGTTTATTCTTACTGAAAGAAATAGGATTTTTTGGACTATGAAATGGCACATTTATAGCTTCTAATTGTACAAAACTAGATAGTACCTTCCACACAGAGTTGGGAGTGGATGAAATGTAAGCTGGATGTGAAGTGGCTTAGAGGAAGGCTTGGTACAAACATGGAACCATTGTCATTGCTGCTGTTATTTAAGGTAACACATTTCTGGGACTGATTCCAGTGAGAATCCAGCTTTTTACAGGGGTGTTACTACATTGTACAATGTGGAAAAGTGCACTGCTGCTCTCCATACGTACTTAATAGTCATAGCACAAAACCCAGTTGCTGATTGTTTCCCTTTTCCAACCTGTCTTAATTGCTTTCCTTTTCCATGTTTATCAAGATACCTTGAAGAAATCGTAATGTAGAAACTATGGCATCTTATTTTAGTAAAAATATTTTAGTGAAGTCTTTGTACATTGCTTCTGAAGTCTAAATTACATTACAATCCTCTCTATGGAAATGTGATTTTATGAGGCAATTCTTTTAATGTAAAAAATGAGAAACTCAATTTTAATCTGAAGAATTAGAAAAGTGCCTCTCCCAAACTGGTATGTTGTTTTATTCCTATTAAATGAGTCAGTCAAGAAGAGCTTGCTCATTTGCTTGAATGGACATGCACTAATACCATGCTTAACATCCAACTGTATTTAGATTGACATGTATCATCAAATAAAAACTACAAAACTCCATCCAGACTTTGTCCAGTTCTGGAACTATACCTTGCATTCTGGACCCCATGCTAAATGTGTTACTATAAACTCACTTCCTGGAAATCTTAATTTTAATGTCAAATATTATTTTCTAACTTATTATATTCAACCATTTATTTCATAATACAAATATGTAACTATCCCCTGCAGGTACCAGTTTCTAAGAGTCAATTCTTGCTTTTAAAGAACATATGGTCTTAAGGAGAGACAGACATTTAGGTGATTCTGGTTATGAGGGATAGAAAATAGGTGCATAAATGGGCAGCGATGGAAATAATTCTGGCTGAAGAAATTACTGAAGTCCATTCTAGTGAGTATAGGCCCTTTAGCTGTGGCTGGAAAGATGAGGAGGTTTCCATGGAATAAGTAGCAGGGCTATATATCCCCAAGGAGTGGTGGTGAGGGGCCCAGAGGGTAGTGGTCCAAATGCATTTCCATATGCAAAGCAAGACCTGAACCCTGAATATTTAGCCCTTCTAACCTACTTTCTAATCAACAGAGAAGAGGATGCACAAGCTGCGTGGTAACAGAGACATTCCCTGATAGCAAAATACAGAGTGGGGAATCAGATCATTTGGATGCCTTTGGATTTTTTGTCAGCAAGAAATTAAATTATCCATTTTTTCAGGCCATAAAATCCATGTTAGCTCTCTTATTCATTTTTTCATTCACAGCTAAATATGATTCAGAAAACAGTGCCTCTGCCTCCTCCTCCCACTTAGGAATGGCAGGTGTTACACACTGAATGTTACTGGTGGCTGGGTTAGACAAGGAGAAGCAGAGCAGGTAGAAAAGTCAGAGTCTGTGAGCAATTTGTTGACCAATTGTTCCTTATGCATACAGAGAAGGCAAACATTCCTAACACAGGCATCTGCGGTTCCAAACATTTCCTTGGATTCATTGTTTCTCCATTTTTAGCAAAGGTATTCAGGATTAGTTTAGGCAGAAATTTGATCCACTGTACACTCATCTGGAAACTTGTCTTGGAATTCTTTTCTTCATAAAGACTAAATATCTTGGAACAAAATAAAGGCTAGAACTAAGACTCTGTTAAGACTTGTCCATAAAGGCATGTGCTATGTGGTGTACCTTCCTTCCCTGCCAAGTGTGATGTGCAGCTCATAAATGAAATTTATGAGAAACACAAGCCTTACGCATTTCCTTTCAGTATTCCTTAGGAATGCAGCACTTATCTAGTTAGCAAGACTTTTGAATGTTGCGAGCTCCTGTCTACTCCTGTCAGTTCAACAAAAGCAGTTTCATCACAGCCAGGCATGGCCTGACATTCATTCAGCTGTTAAGTTGGTATGTTCTTGTTAGAAGGAAAGTATTACTCTCTCCAAATAATTGCCATAAGAGAATGTGATAAAACACTTTGCTATGGTATACTGACTATTAAAATGGTTCTCCTACAGTCCTCCACCTCTCAATTTCTCTGGCCTGTGCAATCCCCTCTTACATTGAGTGTGCTGAACATAGTACCTGATTTTTAGCAACAGATTTGGCAAAAGTGATGGGATATAACTTCCAATATTAGGTTTTAAAAGTCTGTGACTCCAGTTTTGCAAGTATTTTATGTCTACTTGCTTGCTTGCTCTTGGGAAGCAAGCTGCCATACTTTGAGTTGCCCTAGGAGAGGCCTATATGGTAAGAAACTGAAGGTGGCCTATGGCCAATAGCCAGAGAGAAAATGAAGTCCTAAGTCTAAAAACCTTCAAGGATCTGACTACTGTTAACAACTATGTGTCAAAATAAGCTTGGCACATCTTTCCTTAATTGCACATTGAGATGACTGCAGCCAAGAAGAGCCCCTGTACAGAGGATCCAGTTAAAGATCCTTGTATAATTTTTCTTCTCCAGAGGTTCTGACAGTTGGAACTGAAACATACCACAGTGGGGTCATACCAGAAGAGCACTGAACTTACCTATGAGCTCAGCCTTACTCCTTGCAGCATAGGCCTATAGTCAAACAATAAATATTGTACACTCCAATGGGGACAGATTCTGTCTGAGCTCTAGTAGTAGTTCTTAGAAATCTCTGTGGTGAAACTCTAAAGTTGATACAGGAAAGAGTAGGAAATACTCTGGAGTTAGTAGGTATAGGAAAGAACTTTCTCAATGAAACCCCAGCAGCACAGCAACTAAGAGATAGTATAGATAAATGGGACCTCATAAAGCGAAAAAGCTTCTGTTCATCAAAAGAAATGGTCTCACATTGATTTCCTGTGAGTGTGTGTTACCTTCTAGGTTAATTCTTTTTGATCTAACCTTTTCTCTAGTACCTGGTCCCCTTTTCCTATTGGCCTCAGTTGCTTTTAAGGTATCTGCTTTAGTTTCTCTGCATTAAGGGCAACAAATGCTAGCTAGTTTTTTAGGTGTCTTACCTATCCTCACCCCTCCCTTGTGTGCTCTCGCTTTTATCATGTGCTCATAGTCCAATCCCCTTGTTGTGTTTGCCCTTGATCTAATGTCCACATATGAGGGAGAACATATGATTTTTGGTCTTTTGGGCCAGGCTAACCTCACTCAGAATGATGTTCTCCAATTCCATCCATTTACCAGCGAATGATAACATTTCGTTCTTCTTCAGTATAGCTATCCTTATCTCAACCAGCAAAACCCCTTGTTCCTTCCTATTATTGCTTATACTCTCTCTACAACAAAATTAGAGATAAGGGCAAGATAGTTTCTGCTGGGTATTGGGGGGGGGGAGTGGGAGGGGATGGAGTGGGTGGTAAGGGAGGGGGTGGGGGCAGGGGGGAGAAATGAACCAAGCCTTGTATGCACATATGAATAATAAAAGAAAAATGAAAAAAAAAAAAAAGAAATGGTCTCTAAACTGAAGAGAACACCCACAGAGTGGGAGAAAATATTTGCCAGCTACACATCAGACAAAGGACTGATAACCAGAATATATAGGGAACTTAAAAAACTAAATCCTCCCAAAACTAATGAACCAATAAAGAAATGGGCAAGTGAACTAAACAGAACTTTCTCAAAAGAAGAAATTCAAATGGCCAAAAAACACATGAAAAAATGCTCACCATCTCTAGCAATAAAGGAAATGCAAATTAAAACCACGTTAAGATTCTACCTCACCCCTGTTAGAATAGCCATCATCAGCAACACCACCAACAATAGGTGTTGGCGAGGATGCAGGGTAAAAGGAACCCTCTTACACTGTTGGTGGGAATGTAAACTAGTACAACCACTCTGGAAAAAAATTTGGAGATTACTTAAAAAGCTAGACATTGATCTACCATTTGATCCAGCAATACCACTCTTGGGATATACACAAAAGACTATGACACAGGTTACTCCAGAGGCACCTGCACACCCATGTTTGTTGCAGCACTATTCACAATAGCCAAGTTATGGAAACAGCCAAGATGCCCCACCACTGACGAATGGATTAAGAAAATGTGGTATCTATACACAATGGAATTTTATGCAGCCACGAAGAAGACCGAAATGTTATCATTCGCTGGTAAATGGATGGAATTGGAGACCATCATTCTGAGTGAGGTTAGCCTGGCCCAAAAGACCAAAAATCATATGTTCTCCCTCATATGTGGACATTAGATCAAGGGCAAACACAACAATGGGATTGGACTTTGAGCACATGATAAAAGTGAGAGCACACAAGGGAGGGGTGAGGATAGGTAAGACACCTAAAAAATTAGCTAGCATTTGTTGCCCTTAATGCAGAGAAACTAAAGCAGATACCTTAAAAGCAACTGAGGGCAATAGGAAAAGGGGACCAGGAACTAGAGAAAAGGTTAGATCAAAAAGAATTAACCTAGAAGGTAACACACACACACAGGAAATCAATGTGAGTCAATGCCCTGTATAGCTATCCTTATCTCAACCAGCAAAAACCCTTGTTCCTTCCTATATTATTGCTTATACTCTCTCTACAACAAAATTAGAGATAAGGGCAAAATAGTTTCTGCTGGGTATTGAGGGGGTGGGGGGAGAGGGAGGGGGCAGAGTGGGTGGTAAGGGAGGGGGTGAGGGCAGGGGGAAGAAATGACCCAAGCCTTGTATGCACATATGAATAATAAAAGTAAAAAAAAGAAATCTCTGTGGTGATCAGCAAGGGAAGCATGTGATCTTATATTCTGGTGTTAGGTTGTTTTAATGAAACTAAAAAATAAAACAACACAACGACCACAGCTCCATTCTATTGTTTGGTGTGTGCTAGAACCTACCTCACCTACAACCAGGTGTTGGCAAAATGGGCTTGGCCAAACAAGGTCAAGTTGGGAGTGCACTGGATATCTAGTGAGTGCTACTTTTGTTTGGTGGTGAAAACAAGTAATGAAAAAAAGGAAGGGAACTTTGTAGCACTACCCCTTAAAGAGCTCTGGATGTGCCCATGGTGGCTTCTAGAGCTGAGTTGGGACATGAAAAATTGATTTGACCCTTGAAGACTGAGGCTGTCAGATCAGCTCCAACACAGAGTCCAAGGTCTTTCTTCTATCATCAGTCCTTGGGTGTCTGCAGAAGCTTCCTAACCCCAGCCCTGGGGAGGGGTGAGGTGGGCTTCTTATTGCTCCTGGGTTTTCATGCAGGGTACAGAATACTTCCATAAGCAATGCCTTACTCACAATTACCTGGCAAAGTCCATAGACCCTAAGAGGAGATAAATGGAGTGCTTTCTTCTTCACTGTCTTCTGCTAGCTCACATTTTGCATAGAAGATTTTACTAAGTTAGTACTACACAGTATGGCTGTCACCAGTCACACAAGGCCAGGCATCACTTGAAATGGGGCTAGTGAAACCGGAGAACCTAAATTTTCACTTAATTTAATTTCATTTAAATTTAAATGATCATACACAGCAGTGATTACTGTGTTGGATAGCAAAGTTATAGAGGCTCTTCTCATTAGAGTGATCTTTTGTTAATTTATTTTTGGCTCATATTTACAGAACCCTTTCCAATGTCAAGCAACATACTTAGAATTTCCCATATATTCATCCAATTTTCACAGAACCTGGTGAGGCCCATTATGTTATTTACATTTGCCAGAGTGGAAAGTTGGATCTTAGAAAGATGAAACGCCCTGCTTCAAATCACATAGGCAGGAGATAGGACTCAAAATGAAGTTAGTCTGGCTTCAAAGCTGTGTTTTCTGAGGAAAGAGAGTAAATCAGGAATGAGGTGTGGAAAAATATGGACAGAAGACAATGACAAATGTTACCTTTTTATAATTTGTAAATAATTTTATTGCTTATTATCAGCAATTGTATTAGTAAAAAGCCATATTCTAAACTTTTACAACATACATTATTTTCCCCCAAGACACATCATTTATGAAAACAATCAGTGAACTTCAAGTGTCTATAATGTACACATTTATGCTATTGTGACACTAAATACTATTTGTATTTAGTGTCATCTATATAACACTCATCTATTGTAAGTATATGGGTTTGTGGTATGCTTCATGGGAGGCCATAAACAAATCAGAGAGATGGACTGAAATGATTCCTGGGTGGGTACTGTTTACAGAAATAGAAGGCACACAATAAACATTTATTGTTGATGAAGATGAAAAGAATTCGATTTTTCAATGCCCTTCCCAGTCCATTTTTCTTAAGGAATATGTGTTATATTTGCAACCAACATTCTCAACATCACAGAGACCTTGGCACTTTGAGTGTCATAACTGCAGTATAATTTGGACTGATCACATTTGCAAAAAAAATGTAAGTATGATGTACTGATAACATTGTGCTAAGTACTTTATGTAAGTCAGGGAGCTTCTCCATGAAACAGCCTGGAGCTTGTGCATATTTGCATCTTCTTATGTAAGAAGATCATCAATGCCAAAACACGAAGAAAGTCATTCAAAACAAATTTAGCCTTTGGACCTCATGGCAGTTAGACTATTAAAGTGCTTCTAGTAGAGGTATTTGAAAGAAAAAGATACTACTTATACTACCTATTAAGTTTGTTAACTAGAAGAATGGATGTGACAATTTTAACTTAGGATGTTTTGTTTTATTCAGGAAAATTCTTAGCATTGTTTTATGATTTCACTGAATTATGACAATGACCTTGGATCAAACATTTAAGCTTGATTATAAAGTGGCACAAAAGTCTGATAATCTATCCTCAATGTTCAGTATACAATTTTTAAACAAAAGAAAGAACCCACATAAAAACACACATGTTAAGATCATTTGCAGCAAACTATGGCACTTTTGAATTATTTATTAAATGCTTTTACATCTAAAGGTAAGCACTTCATAAAATTTGCATTTGGTAAGAGACAAAAATGATGTCAATAACATCATTTTTCATTAACTGTATAACTTTCTAAGAAATTAGTAAAATTTTATAAAAGATGAATAAACATTTGTCTCATTTATATCTGAATGGAATTCCACAGAAGAGAATCCAAATTTTATTTTTAACTTTTTTGGTAAGTCCATTTTACATCTTCATGGTCAAGTTCTGAGAATTTTTCTACCTAGTATAAGATCTGTGGGAGTATTTGGTTTCTTATCTTTTGCTCAAAAGTGAAGTATTTGCTGTATGTGAAATGATGTAATTCCCCTCATTCTACAGTTGCAAAAAACTGTCAAAATCCACTGACTAAAGCCAGATGATTTTTAGGAGGCAGTTGTTAGCATTGAAGAATTATTATTTGCTTATAGTGCCCATTGAGTCCCCTTGATTGTGTTATAATTATTAAATTAAATAAATAAGATTCAATTGTGATTTTTTTTACTTCACATCTACCTAAAACATGAGCAGACATTTGGGGACGAATAAGTCCATCTAACATTAATTTTAGATATCACTTTTAGAACATTTCTTTAGTAGATATTCAACCAGGTTCTATTTGAACTCTCGATAGCAGAGATCTTCACAAAGTAATATATAGAGTCAATAAGAAAGCTCTAGTTGCTCTTTTTTTTTTTTGCTATACAGGAATACTTTGAAGATATTGGGTTCATTTCTAGACCATCACAATAAAGCAAATGCCACAATAAAGTTAGTCACATGATTTTTCTGGTTTCCCAGTGCATATTAAAGTTATGTTTTCATTATACTGTAGTCTGTTAGGTATGCAATAGCATTATGTCTATAAAACCATGTATATAGCTTAATTAAAATTTTTTTTTGTGAAAAATACTAATTGGCACCTGAGCTTTCAGCAGGTTGTAATCATTTTGCTGGTGGAGAGTATTAACTCGGTGTTAATGGCTGCTGGCTGATAAGGGTGCTGACTGTGGAAGGTTGGGGAGGCCATGACAATTTCTTAAAATAAGAAAGCAATGAAGTTTGCCACATAGACTCTGTTATTCATGAAAGATTTCTCTGTAGCATATGATGCTGTTCAAGAGATTTTTATCCACAGCAGAACTTTTTAAAAAATTGCAGTCGATCCTTTCAAAACCCTGCTTCTGTTTTATCAACTCAGTTTATGTAATATTCTAAGTCCTTTGTTGTTATTTGAACAATGTTTACATCTTCATTAGAAGTAGATTTCACCCCAAGAAACTGTTTTCTTTGCTCAGTCATAAGAAGCAACTCCTTATTCTCTGATTTACCATGATATTGCAAAACGTCAGCCATATCTTTAAGCATCATTTCTAACTCTACTTCTTTTTGCCATTTCCATATCTGCAGTTAATTCCTCCATTGAAGACTTGAACCCATCAAAACCATACATGAGGGTAGGGATTATCTTCTTGCAAACTCATGTTATTTTGATAGCTTGAGCTCCTCTCATGAATCATGAATGATCCTAATACCATCTAGGACGGTGAGTCCTTTCCAAGAGGGTTTAGTTTACGTTGCCCAGATCCATCAGAGGAATCAATTTCTATGACAGCTATGGCCTCATGAAATGTATTTCTTAAAGAGTAAGTGTTGAAAGTCAAAGTTACTCTTGATCCATGGGCTGCAAAAGGGAGTTTGTGTTAGCACACATGGAAGAAACTTTGGTTTCATTGTACATCAACAACAGAGCTCTCGAGTGAAGAGGTTTCCTGAGCAGTAGGTCTCAACAGTGGTATTACATTATTAAATAAATCATATTGCTAACAGGCTTTGTTGTTCCATTTGTAGAGTACAGCTAGAGTAGATTTAGTGTAATTCTTAGGGGCATTAGGAATCTTAAATGATAAATAAGCACTGAGCATTGATTTCAAGTTAAAGTCACCATATGTATTATTAGCTCCTAAAAAAAGAGCCAGCCCATCTTCTGAAGATTTGAAACCAGAAGACTTCTCTCTAGCTGTGAAAGTCCTACAGGCATCATCTTCTGGTGTAGTGGTGTTTTTATCCATGCGGACAATCTGTTGTTTAGCATAGCCACCTTCATCAATGATCTTAACTAGATACTCTAGAGAACTTGAGGCTTCACTTTGCACTTCTATGTGATGGAGATGGATTCTTTCCTTAAACCTCATGGACCAACCTCTGCTACCATCACACTTTTCTCCTGCAGTGTCCTTACCTCTCTCAGCCTTCACAGAGTTAAAGAGGGTAAGTAAAAGTCATGTTCTGAATTAGGCTTTGGCTTAAGGGAATATGGCTGGTTTGATCTTGCATCCAGACCACTAAAACTTTCTCCATATAAACAATGAGGCTGTTTCTCTTTCTTATTCTTGTTTTCACAGGAGAGACACTTTCAATTGCCTTCAAGATCTTTTCCATTACATTCACAACTTGGCTTACTGTTTGATGTAAGGAAACTAGCTTTCTGTCTATCTAGTTTTTGACATGTCTTCCTCATTAAGATGAATCATTTCTAGCTTTTGATTTAAAGTGAGAGATGTGTTCTGTTTAGTTCTTTTTGAAGTCTGGTAACAAGGAGCCTCCTTTCATTTGAATACTTAGAGGCCACTGTAGAGTTGTTAATTGGCCTAATTTTAATATCATTATTTTAAGAAACGATGGCGTACAGTCAGTAAAGCAGTCAGAATATATGCAATGTTTATCAATCCATTAAGCTTATTGTCTTATGTGGGCATGATTCATAGAATCTCAAAACAGCTATTATAATAACATCAAAAAATTACTGATAAAAGATCACCATAACAGATATAATAATAATCAAAAAGTATGAAATATTTTGAGAATTACCAAGCATAACACAAATACATGATAAGCATATGCTGTTGGAAAAATGGCACTAGTAGACTTGTTTTATGCAGGTTGCTACAAACCTTGAATTTGTAAAAAAATGTACTATCTGCAAAGTGCAGTGTAGCAAAGTGCAATAAAATGAGATGATTCCCTCTGGCAACTTCCACCCAGTGCCTCAAAAGTATCAGGCACACAACACAGTAGGCTCTCAGGCACTCAATATATACTTATCGATGAATGAAATAATGATCAATTCTAGTTCTGACATTTTTCTGGTACTGGGATTTGAACTCAGGGCTTCACTCTTGCTAGGCAGACACTCTACCACTTAAGCCATGCCAAGCCCTATAGTTCTGACTTTTTAAAAACTGCATATAATCTCCCATCCTACTTCACTCTTCTCTTTTCCAAGATCAATATTGAAGTTTCCTTCAGCTAGTCCTTAAAACAACATGATTATCAGATGTTCTGTCAATTTCATCACTCTTCTCTGCAACAGATCTCTTAAAATGTGGTTCCATACAACCAGGCACAAAACCCCTCATAGGGTCAGCTCTGAGCAAGATAGGAGCCTTGTATTTTCTTAATATGGGCATTCGACCTGAAATATGACCTGATCCCAGCACGTATTCCTTAGGGCAATCCTTTCCTGTCTGTGAGCTGTTTTGTGTCAGGCAAGATCACTGATTGACACATAACTCTGTTCTGGGAGAAGGATTACTTCCTTGAATTTCCAGGATAAGGAGGGGGTGGAGAACGCTGTGCTGAGGCCTGTGGGGCCGGGGAGTATGGAGGAGGCAAGTCTGCACGGTATTCCCTCTCATGGTCATAACTGTAGGGGGGCGGTGCCACTGAAAAAGAAAAGGAGAATAGCATCAGGTATTAAGCAAACATCTGAGTGTCTACTATGTTAAACCACTGAGCTAACCACTTCAGGAGGATAGATAAATTTTGCCTGCAAAACATCTTATTTTTTAAGGTTCAGAACACATATGTATGAAAGGGTAAGTGCTCCTAAAGGTGGCAGCCATGGATCAGATTATTCAGAATTGGTGGCTTAGAGACAGTCTCTTGGAAGGGTGATGATGAAGGGGCAGAGAGAGAAGAAGCTGGGGAACAATTCAAGTTTGGCCCAAAGCACAGACACAGGAGAATTCCTTTGTTTAAGCAGAAATTACATGGAAGGGAGAAATGGGAGAAGTCATTGAAGAGACCAGTTAATCCTTGTGGTGGGTTTTGAGTGACATGTATGGACTGTGTAATATGAATTTATCAGAAAATTTTTTGAATGTGTTTGTGAATATGCTCTGGGAAGATGGCTATCTCAGCAGTATGGAGGGATCATAAGAGACTCATGACAGCAAAGTGAAAACATTCGTAAGAGCCCTGAGCAGCTAAGAGCTTAGGTGATAAGTGGGTATGTAGGAAACAGAATGAGAGAGTGAAAGAAGAGGTAAAGGTGCTGGATACCCATATGGGACTCCTGCAACTTGGAGGCTTGTGGAGTCATTACTGAAATAAGAAGTGAAAAAAAGGAAGACAAATAAATTTGGGAGTGAGGATTAAGAATTTAATTCTTTAAATCTTATTTGAAAATTTGTCTTTAATTTTACTATAAGGTACATCAGTGTATTTTAAAAATCATGTTTAATACACTTTCCAATGACTATGCATAGATGTCTATTTTGTAATGGTCTCAATTCCATATCCAGGGTTGGAAGATAGGCAGCCCTGGAACTGAAATTCACCCCTGTCTTCAAGAACTAAATACTTCTGAAACATATTAGCAACCACTTAGTAGTCAGTTTGAAGATATGCCAGAAGTTGAATCATCCTCAAGATCCTGAGTGTACTTGGAAATCGGCATGCCTTAATTGGTTACTGTGAATGTATCCCAAATCTCAAGACTGGTGTCTTGGAAAATAAATGGCCAAACTTTCAATGGTAGAATGGCAAGAAAAAAAAGCAACATTTCAACAGACTTATTTTTAAATGTCTTCCAAATTGTGCTCTTCTCAATAAGAATTTGATAGTATTCTGATAAATCAGCATATACAAGATGGGGCCTAAACCAATGTGCAGAAGCAAACTGTTTCCTTCTGGAGTTTTCTGGTTAGCATTGCTTTATTAAGAGTTTGATGATTGGAACCATTTACTGACCCTATAGGTGGAGAAAGTGAGGACACAGAATTGAGTCACCCGAGAAAAGAGGAAGGAGTCACTGAGCACTGCCCCATTTGTAAGTCTCTAGTAGACTGAGCAGGCTGGGACTTCAGCAGAATACACAGGTCTGTAAAGACATCAGCAAAGATGCTCACAGCTTTTGTAATGCTCCTTCAGACCAGGGTTTCTCTAATCTCTATTTTCTACAACAAAATGAAACAACTCTTGTGGAGTCTACACACATGCCCACTGAATTTTACATCTACTTCTCTGCTCCATTAAACTTAGTAGGACTGGAAACAAAAAGATTTATAATGAACTTCATCCAATCCAAGAAAGGAAAGGCTGAAGCCTTTATATAGAATAGGAAGTTCTAGCTGGATGCCCACTAGACTGTAAGAACATTGTTTTTATGCCGAGGCTTTCCCCTGCCTCCTGCTTGAGGAGCCCATGCTGACTGATTCTACAGATTAACTCTGTATCATTCTCTGTCATGAACCTGTGGTGTGTTTATGGGTCTGTAACAAAGTGTTGACTCTCTGCCATCTGCATTAGAACTGCTGGAGAACATTTCAATGGGAGTCCTTATGGTCTATGCAGCTGCATGTTGAACTTGAAAATCTCAGATATGAAACAGTGTTCTTTCATTCATACGACCTTTGAATTTTAATAAGGTGCTAACAACATTGGAGAATGGAAATCTGAGGACTATCTATAATGAAATTAACATGGTACAACTTTTATAATATACCATTGGAAAAAATTATCAAATAGTACTTGTGTAATGGTGGACTGTGTTATCTTTCCTGATGATAATAAGATTTCATTAGGAAGTAACTCTAAGGAAGGTGCATGGTGTCATCAAAACCATTCAACATTATTTTAGAAAATGCCTGACTCTCACCCAGAACAAAGTTGAAGTAAAGGCCATAAAGTTGGTGGCAAGACTGCCACTGTCCCCATGCCAGCCACACAGACACAACAAAGACTCCCACTGTCTCTGTGCTAGTCACACAGACATAATTCTCCTCTATGATGGCCTGGGGTGTTCTCCTTCCTCTCAGAGAACATCGGGACGAGTCCGGTCATGTTTTACATCCCTGGTCTTCATAAAGGACAATCTTCTAGAACATTCTTCATTATCGACCTTTAACCCATGAAGGCTCTGAACATGTAATCTGATTAATTTCAACACTTTCCCCAACTTCAGTGTACTCTGTGGAAAACAAAGCATGCCATCAGAAATTCCTGGGTGTTGTCTTCATTTTCATTCCTTCACCATGTTACTCCAGCTCAGGACACTGGAAGTTCCTTTCTGACTGTGTCTATTTCTCAGAGTAACAAGATGTGTTGAGGGGCATCTGCTGTGAGAAAGGTGGAGTCAACTTTTTTTCACTAAAACCTCTCTGTTTTCGTTTTAGATGTTATTTTATCATTTTTTAAATATTTACTTACATGTGTTACATTGTTTTGGCCACTTCCCCCTCCTGGAGTGAATTTTTGAGTTTTGAGAAAGAAGAAGAAAATGTGAGATAATTATATGAAGGAGTGGAGGCAAACATTCACTTCCCCTTTTTACTCTTAATTAATATCTGATTTTCCAGGATAGAGACTTCCTCTACACTGTCAAATCGGAGCTGGTCTGTTTCCCTCATATCCTACAACCTATGGGGCCAAGAGGTGCTCAGTATGTTTGTGGTTTTTATAACCATCTTTCAAACCATTAAAACTGAGCTCTTTGCAGCACATATGCTGTGAGACCATACCACTTCCTCCTGTGGCCCTTCCTGCCCCAACACGTGTTCAGAACATCTCATTCATTCCTACAACCTTTCCTTCCTCTCTCCCTTCCTCCTTTCTTTTTTTCTCCCTCCCTCCCTCTCTCTTTTCTGTCCTTTTGTATTTGAGACAATGTCTCACTATGCAATTGCCTCAGTCTCCCAGGAGATGGGATTACATGCGTATGATCCTGCACAAGGCTCATTCTTGGTCATTTCAACATCCATGTAAGCCTGCTTCTCAGTTCCTTGATATTTTTGCCTCCAGTAATCTTTTCTTCACCCTAGTCATTAACAATAATGGCACTATTTTATAAACTAAATTTATAAATATGACACTACTCTTTATTTCCCTAACCTACCCATTTCATCACTTCTGGGACTTAATTTACTGGATTTCTAATTTACTGATGGCAATTAAAAAAATTAAACTTACGTCACCTTTTTTCCGTTTTCATGTCCTTTTTTCAGCTTAGATTTATGCTCCATCACTAAAATTACTATATTGTCAATGTCCTTATCTTTTCTCTCCCTGTGGCCTAGCAGAAACTGACTGATTAAATTCAGCATTCGACTACCCTGGATCTGTATTCAGAAGCTAATGTGGTTAGAGAAGAAATCACAGTCATATGACTGGTCTTTCTTTCAATAAAAGACCATTTTCTTAAGTGTGTTGATCCTTGTCGTTGTTTGGAGATTACATATTTCTTTAGGCATTTTGCACACCATTTTTGGAAGTGACGTTCCTGATTTTCTTCTTAACTTAGAACACATCCTCAACCATCTTAACTCTCAAAAGAAGACTTGCTTCTTATTTCACTGAGAAAGAGGTATGAATGGAAGACTGTTAAACTCTGACCACCAAACCTACAACTTCCTGCATTTGTACTTATGTCCTGCCTTCCCCTGCCATCATCAACTGTCAACTGCTTGATTTCACTGAGGCTTGCCACTTTACTTGTGTACTGGATCCCATTATTATTCATTCTCAAGGACCCTGATTTTTAGTAATTCCCTATACCTTCTGGATTCATCAGTTTCCTCCTCTATTTTTCCCATCAGTATTCTTACTAGCAAAATACAAGATACCATGATCTGAATTACTCCACGAGAGAAAAAATTCCCATGACTTCATGACCCTCCCAGTTTTCTTGCCCCATGTTAAAGCAAAACACTTCAAGTGTTTTTCTTGCCAGCTCTACTTCATCATAGAATATATCCTTAAGTTTTGAGTACAGTGTTAATTTTGTAAGTATTATTAATATGACAATAAAGAAAGCTTTCTCACATCATGTTTGGACTCTCTGGCTTATACTGAGAAGGGGTACCTTAGTGAAAACAAGACCACATTCACTGTAGCCATCACTTCCCTCCAGTATGGATTGTGTCTTCATGTTTGTAGTCACATTACTACAGAGAGCCTTTCCAGCAAGGCTTTTTGATGTATAAAGAAGTTACATATCACCTAAAAGTTGTCATATTCTGTAAAAACATAGAAATTTTCTCCAATATGAGTTTGTGGTCTTGCATAGTTTTATCAGAACTTAAAAGTCCTCCCATGTTCAGTACAGATGTTTGTAAGCCTGGCCTCATTTGTGAATTAAGTGACGTGAATGGAGTGTGCATGTGTGTGTGTATGTGCTTTTGAGGTCTGACCTCAGGACCTTGCACTTGCTAGGTAAGAACTTAAGTCACTCCCCCAGTCCCTTTTTCTTTAGTTATTTTTCAGATAAGGTTATCCTTTTACCCAGGCTGGTCTGGGACCTTGATCCTCCTACCTATGCCCTTCTTGTAGCTGGGATTACAGGTGTGTACCACCATGGCTGGCTGAGTGTTAATTTCTTAATGAAGTGTTTCCAAGAGATTTTAAAGACTACAGGTCAGTTGTTTTATAAAATGTGAAAGAGCATTAAGTAACTAAGGCTAAGACTTTCTGAAATAGAGTCATGAGATAGTGAGATAACTGCACTCGTACCTGCTAAAGACCAAACTGCAGAATGTGCCAATGATTGGATAAATCAGTTAGGGTCAGCACCCTGGACTTCCATCTCTCAGCTGGAAGTGGGACAGGTTTGTGATTTAGGGTATCCATCCAGTCAATGAACTGTCACAGAAAACAACCTTCTATGGAAAGCTCCTATAAAAAAACTTCTTCTGCATTGCCTAATGGGTCACTATTAAGGGCTGTCCTGATTCAGTGTACCCTATTTCTTTTAATCCTTGCATCAGTCATTTCTTCCAGTTCACAAGAGTGTTCTTCACCTTGAATTTGAAACATATTTTCTCATGCTAAGAGGTCGGCTGCAAAGTCCCAGACAGAACACTGAAGACATGAAGCTGTGCTATCCTCAGAGCAACACAGTCAAAGATGCATGATGCTCGTCTGTCCCTCTTGGCTCTCACATGGGCTGAGATAACCTTCATTATGTTCTTCTTATTTTTCTGGCTTCTAGGCTGTAGGACTATTCAATACAGTAAGTTGGGTTGTCATCTCAATTTTCACAGGGCTAATTAATTAACATGGGTAAAAGCCTTTTGTATTTCCATAGATGAAGGATTTTGAAAAGCAGTCAATACTATGATGTGTTGTTTCTTGATCCTTTAAGTGAAAGCTTAATTAATGACTTTGTGGAGAAAATGGGAAGAAATCAAGCACATTACTGTTGTGAAGACCCAGTCTTTTTGTAGAGGAAATGCTTCCAGCATGCCATCCATTGTGTTTCTTGCATTATTCATTTTCCAGAGCAGTGGACTGACTAAGATGGCAACACATAGCAGTGATCTGCCAGTCAAAACCATGCCACTATAGTTTCAAAACATGTTTCCAGGCACAAAATACAAACATCTGAAACACATGACCTTAGGTAACTTTTTTTTTTAATTGCAGTACTGGAGTTTGAATGCAGGGCCTTATACTTACTAGGCAAGTGCTCTACCACTTGAGCCACACCTCCAGTCCTTTTTGCTTTTTTCATTTATTTTTCAGGTCAGGTCCAATTTTTGCTTGGGGTTGTCCTTGGTCCTCAGTCCAACCTCCACCTCACAAGTAGCAGGGGATACAGCCGTGTATCATCACCCCTCACTTGTTTTCTGAGAGGCTCTCCCAAATTTTTTGACCCAAACTGTCCCAGTAGCATGATCCTCCCACTTCTGCCTCCCATGTAGCTGAGATTATAGGTATGTACCACCATGTTCAGCACAACAATTTTTATCTTCTAATTTTATTCAAAGTTTGGACTTACAGAAAGGTAAAATAAAACATAAAACATCTTATAAAATATTTTTAACTGTCTTGAAATTAATTTTGATTAAGTTTTTTTGTTAAACAAATGTATATCCAGAATATTATGTAAGGAGCACTTCTCCCTGCCTTATTTTCCAATAATGTCTCTGTTAAGACTTTCCTCTGTTCTTGTCTTGGGTTATAGATTGACCCAGGAAAAAATGGAGAGATGTGAAGAATAAAAAGTAGTTCTACCTATTTGTTTTTGCTGTATCTTCATCACAGTATACTTATACCAACCTCATCAATATTCTTGGCAAAATGGGAATACTGGAAATCACAAGTTGTTTTTATAGTGAATAAAAGCTATGTATTACTAAGTGGAACTTAAGGTCGATTCCCTGGGTATTGATATAGGACTAAATTAGTTCTTGTCAAGAGTAGTGCTCTTCATTTACCAGCCAGGTCTGTTAAGTGCCCAGTCTATGCCAAGCCTGGTCTCATATGCTTAGGACAGAGAGGTGAAGAAGCAGACCAAGATCCTTGCCTAATAGAGTTAATATTTTAGTAGGAAATGGATAGTCAACAACAGACATCATCATTAGGTAACTATATGGTCTCTTACAAGATTAAAAGCACCATGGATAAAGATAGGGCAGCCTAGGGTGCTGGGCACATTTCAACTTTAAAATGGGGACTAGAGCAGGTTTAATTCAGAAGGTAACCTTTGATTGAGGACTTGAAGGAAGTGAGAAAGTCTGTTTTAAGCAAAGCCCTGAGTTAGGAGCGTGTCCTGAGTGTTCTCAAAATAGTATGGGACAAAATGTGATGACCCCACAGTGGCAAAGGGAAGAAGAAAAGAAATTGAGGCCCAATAAATTTTTGAAAAGGAGCCAATTCATTCAGTTCCCTAAAACTACCAGTAAGGAAGTTGCCTTTTACTTTGGGTAAAATGAGTAATCACTGGCTTTGGGTCTTCCTCTAGAGGAAATAGAGAAACAGCAGAAGATTTTGAATATGGGAATGACATGATCTGATATGTATTTTTAAAAGTTTGTTCTGGCTACTTTGTTGAGGACAGATGCCAGGGGGCCAAAGGTAGATGCTGGGAGTCTAGCTAGGATGTAAAAACAGTAAAGGAGGTGAGAGCTGACAGTGTGGCTCCCACCCGGGAAATCAGTGAGAAGTAGTCAGACACAGAATGCATTCTGAAGGTACAGATGAGAAACTTTCCAGATTGACCATATATAGGTTTGAGAGATTGAGTGTGTTCAGGGTGGTAAAGCTGTAGACAAGGAATCAAGATGACTCAAGGATTTTGTTCTAAGTCACTGGAAGTCTAGAGATGCCATCAATGGAAATGGTAAAGGTGTGTGTGTATGTGTGTGTGTGTGTGTTGGGAAGAAAATCAGAACTAAAGTTTTAAACATACTAAATTTGGTATATTTATCTAAGTGCAGATGTTCAATAGACATCAAGACAAAATAAATCTGAAAAGAGGTCTGGAATGGAGAAACATAACTTTGGGCAGATTAGCATGTAAAGGATTCTTGTTACTGTGAGGCCAAAGGATGCAATCAAAGAAGTGTAGATGGTTTGTGGAAGAAGACCCAAAACTGAGCCCTGAGAACTGGAAGAGGAAGACCTGACAAGAGAGGAAGTGGAGAAGTTATCATTCCTGTGCTCATTATCTCAAGTGGAAGCTACCAGAGAAAATATTAAAAGAAGAAAGAATGATTAGGAATCCATCGGAGGGCACACTGTATGTAGAAAGTGCCTTGTTCATTTTCTATAGAGACTGAGAGAAAGAGGACAGTGTGGGTGGGAATTTGTTTACTTAACAGTGTGTTAAATTTATAACTTGCTAGACATTTTATATGTCACATCGTCCACACATGGATTGACATAGAAAGAAAGCACTGCTGAAATCTCTAATGAAAAAGGCAGTATTTTGTTTATGGAATCTCAGGTACTCAATGTATTTATATGTGGTACTTCTCACAGATTTTCAGCATATACTTGTCAAATTATTAAGGTATTACCTTTACTATTGGTTAAGAATTTTAATATTATGTGAAAATCCATTCTTTTTGTTGAAAGAAGATATCTAAAAACTTTCTTCAATACTTTTTCTCAAAACACATTGTTTGGATGCCAGTTTATTGAGATATATGGCATGCTTTCTCTAAAATTACTTGCCAGAACTCACTGGTGATAAACACTGTGGGTGTGAATTGTCTATTTATCTTAATTCTGGTTGACTGGCAATTGTAGTCAGTGAGATAACCATTGAGAATATGACTATCCTCAAACACGTGATGGATTTTCTTGCTTGGACCAAAGTAATCTCTATTTAAAGCTACAGCTTCAGTCTACATTTACTTAGAAATGCTGTAGAAAATAGGAGATTATTATTTCAGTGAGTCTTTAATGTTTCTTCCTCTCTCTAAGGAGCAGAGCCTGACTAACAGCCCTTAGTCTTCTTTCAGGAGTAGGCAGTGTTACTCACCAGGATAGGAAGAGATGGCGTTGATGTGGGTGGTTCTGATGACGCCTACTCGGGTCCCCCGGTTGTTCTTCATGCACATGCAGATACAGATGGCAATTCCTGCAATGACCCCCATGATGAACACAATCCCAAACACGATGCCAGCAATTGCAGTGCCTCTAAAAGGAAAAGAAACAAACAAAAAACTAAGTAATTAAAAAAGGACTGTAAGGAGTCTTCAATCTTTCAAATACAGCTCCATGACTGTATGACAAATGTTTCTTTACAAATGTTCTTAAAGATGATTTTTTTTTAAAAAGAGAATCTCTTGAGTCAGCCAAACAAATGTTCTCTTATATTTCAACAGGTAAGAAAAAGTTATAAATCTTCAGGGAATCCTGACACCGTTGATCAATCCATCATTCAAATTCTCATTTTAAAAATTCATGTATTCATAAAAAGCACAATTCTTCACTTGCAATCACTAAAAGAATAATTAAAAACCATTTTTTTCTATGCACTTAAACAGTAAAGATTCATCCATTGAGCATGGAGTGCATGTTTTTAAATGAAAACAACTTGATAAATGACAAAATATTAAATACAGTTTAACATTTATTCTTGATTAAAACTCTTCATAGAATAAGAATGTTTTTCTTTATACAACAAAGAAATCCAAGACAAACATCATTTTTTATGCATAGGACTATTACAGCAAATAAGCATTCTCATTAAATTTGGGAACAACATAAGCTAAACCACCAATTCTACTTATGTTAACAGTTATCTTCAGAAAGTTTTAGCTCATACAATAAAACCATAAATAGAAAAAAATGTATGAAAGGGTCAAGATTATTATTATTTGTGGATAGTATGATTTATAGGCATCTACATTTGTCCACTATTTTGAAAAGGAAGAAACAATCAAAGATCCAAAGTTTATTTCAGATTAGGTTTACAGAAAGAGGAACACAGTACATGGTGACACAGTTTCAAAAGCTCTTTCTAGAAGTCCTTAGCATTTCCTTTACCACTGGTATTATGAAATTTCATAATGTGCTCAGATTAAAAGATATTTTGTCAGACCTTAGGATACTTTATTTCTGGAAACTCATGTTCTTCACAGTTTTTGAAATTTCATCGACTTAATCTTCCAACGTTTTACTGAGCTTGTGAATTTCAGTCATTCTATTTTTAATTTTCAATTGCTTTACCTTGTTCTCTACTGTACTCTCTTAATGTTTTAAATAGTTTCTTGTATGCTTTCATGGATGCAGTTTCTTAACCTCTGAAGGTACTAATGATATATTCTTTAAAACATTCTCTGAATGTTAAAGTGTATTTCTTTTGTCCTGTCCAGATTCCTTTTTAATCAATTATTTTGATCTCTTTCATGTTTGATGTGTTCCTGAAATGTCTAGTGATCCTTGAATCCCCTCTGCCATGGCTTCCATACGGCTCCTGTGTCCACGAGCTTGGTCACAAGCATGGCAACATGAAGAGCTGGTGGAACCTTTAGAGGTGTAAGTTAGGTCATTGATGGGGCGCCCCTGGAAGAGATTGACATAGTTCTCAAGGAATCTGGTTGCTCTGTGGATTCCTGTCTTGCCCTGTGATTCCTCTCTCTCACACCTGTTCTGTCATCTGACAAGATGTAACATCGTCAGGTGGGCTCTTGGCCGAGGTGGTGCCACACTAGTTGGACTTTTAGATTAAAACTGTGAGATAACAACCTCTTTTCTTTATAAGCTACACAGTCACACATAAAAAAGAGGCTTTAAATAGTTCAGTGTGCAAGGCGAGAATTTCACAGGAGAGTACCTCAGAGGAAGTCCACCTGAGCTCAGTTTTCATATATCTTTTCCTTGGGGTGTTTCATTTTTCTTCACAAAAAGATACTAACCTCACTGCTAGGATCCTGAACTATGGACTTTCTTGATGGAAAGGATGTAACTTTTCACAAAATCCTCTTGCTTTCACCTCAGGGACCCAGTGTCTTTCAGATTTAAAAGCATGGTTTCAGAAGCCAAACGATCCACCTTCCAACTGCAGCTGGTGAACCCTGCACCAGTCTCTTTGTACCTCAGTTCCTTATTTATAAAGTGAAACCAAATTGGTCCTTATCTGACTTTTCTGCCACATAGTTTTTTTCCTTTTTGGATGGTACCGGGTTTGAACTCAAGGCTTGCAAGGAAGGTGCTCTACAGCTTGAGTCACACCTCCAGCCTTTTTAGCTCTGCTTATTTTAGAGATAGGGTCTTACGTTTTGCCCAGGATTCCTGCCATTGCTGGAATGACAGGTGCATGCTACCACACCCGGCTTTTTTCCATTGAGATGGGCTCTCAAAAGCTTTTATGTCCCAGCTGGCTTGGAATAGTAATCTTCCTGATCTTAGTCTCCCCTGTAGCTTGGGATGACAGGCAGGTGCCACAGTAACCAGCTATTGGTTGAGATGAGATGGTGTCTTTTCCTGGGCTGGCCTCAAACTGTGATACTCCTGATTTCAGCCTCCTAATTTGTCAGGATTATAGGTGTGAGCCACCAGTGCCTGATTCTGTCAAATTTCTTATCATAAGTCTTGTGCTCATGGACTTATTCACCAGATCAGTATATTCTTATTTTCAGTGCTCTCTGAATATCCATACTTTTCTAGGCCAGTCTCATAATCTCTTAACCTCAACTGATGTGTCTCACCTTTCAGGAATGTTCAAATTTTGGAAAGGGAATAAAAACACTGAATATTGTACAATACTTCCAAAGGCAGTAGGCATATCCTGCATATTTACCTTTGTACAATGAAGGTGACAATATTAACACTCATGGGTTACACAGTGATTAGAGAAAAGCCCCAGGTTCCCCCAGGCCTAGTCTTGCCACCAATGACCCTTATCTGCACTTCTGAAATCCAAAGAAACTGCAAATTAAAAGTACAGATAAAAATTGTGAACCTCGATTTGTGGGTATTGACAAGAAGATCTTTTCTCTCCCAGACTTTGCCCTACTCACTTAAAAGATAGAATACCATGGAAAATTCCAACAAACTTCTTTATGATATTTCTACAGGCATCTTTACTTTGTTATTAAATTATCAAGGCAGAATAAAACATATTTGGGTGTGTAGCTATTAGTAATTAGAAAACTACAGAGCCTAGAGTTCAAAAAATGAATCTTTTCAAGAAAAAGATTTATCAAAGGAGATAATTTGAAGTAAGATAATGAAAAAGTTATCTGTAAACCTCCTTTGTATTGTAATTTTCAGGCCTAAATAAGATTAATTGGAGTGCTTAATTTATGTTCCAGAAATAACCAATGGCCCAATTATTTAGGCATTGAGTTTCCAAAGTATGTGTTCAGGGAGCTGTGAAGATAGCAAACTGAGGCATATTTGTATCCACTAGTACCTTTTTTAAATAGAGGAAGGTAGAAAATTAGTCACATTTTGTTTCCATGTTGGCAGTTCAGGTAAAAGTACCGGCTCTTAAGGTCAATCATGAGGTTGCAATTAATGTTTAAATAAGTTTTTTTGATTAAACTATGATTTGGGTGTCATTGATCTTTGATACCCATTTGCAGTTTAAATTACCATGTGAGACATGATAAATAAAAAATACACAGCATGGTTTACTTCATTATCAATTAAGAGAAGTATTAAATAAGCAGTAATTTACCTATATATAAATAATTTGGTTTAGTCAACTGTTGGGGAGAGAGAAGCTATTAATTTGAGAAATTTGGTATCATTATAACTTTGAAAAATTTTAGAGAATATGTTTTTCAAAAGAATGATTTTCAGGGATTGCATATTTTTTCCTTTTTAAACTTTTATTTCAGAATAATTATAAATTCCCAGGAAGTCATAAAAGTAGTACAGAGAAGTTTGGTGTGTCCTTCATCCAATGGTTGTATGTTATATAACTACATTACAACATCAAAATGAGAAATCTGATATCGGTATAAAGAGTGTGTATAATTCTATGTCATCTGAACACAACCATCATAAGCCAGCATGGTAACAAACCGTAACACTTTCCTCATGTTACTACTTTATGATCACATCCACTCCTCACCACCCTCACTACCTCCTGGTACTACCACTCTGCCTTCCATTTCTGTTATTCTGTCATTTCAAGAATGTTGTGCAAATAGAATCACACAGTGTGGGACCAATGAAGCAGCCTTCTTTCAATTGCATAATGTCAGAATCCCATCCTAAATTTTGTGTGTGTGTGTGTGTGTGTGTGTGTGTGTGTGTGTGTTATTGGAGTTCACTTCTGTGTGAGTAGTATTCCCTGGTATGAATATAACACAGTTTGTTTAATCATACTTGTTGTAGGATATTTTGGTTATTTCAGGTTTTACAAATAAAACTGCTACCTATGATTATGTATAGGTTTTTGTGTGGACACAGGTATTCACTTTACAGTGAGAAATACCCAGGCATGTGATTGTTAGGATGTGTAATTAGGTATATGTTTGATTTTCAAAGGAATTGCCAAACTATTATTCAGAGTGACCATACCATTTTATGGCCACACCAGCAGTGTCTGAGATGCACAGTTTCTTTGCATCCTTGCCAGTATTTGGCATTGCCATTATTTTTAAAATCCAGTAGTTTTGGTGGATGTGTGGTGATATCTCATCATAGTCTTAATTTACATTCCCCTAACAGCTAGTTAGTCATGAGCTTACCTGACTTCACTAAATCTTCTTCAATAAACTGTCTCTCCTCTTTTTTTAAATTAGATTGCTTATTTTACTGTTGTGTTTTTGAGAATTCTTAATAAATTTTAGATGAGTCCTGTATCAAATATGTAGTTTGCAAATACTTTCTCCCATTCTGTAGCTTGTCCTTTTGCTTTCTCATGAGGGTTTTTTACAGAGCAAAAGTTTTTAATGAATTTTAATTTGTCAATTTTTTTCTTTTGTGTATTACACTTATAGCACCATGTCTAAGATCTTCACCAAGATCTTGAAGATTTTCTTCTATTTTCTTCCAAAAGATTTAGTTTTACATTTGATATTTAAACCTATGACCCATTGAAGAACCTCCAAAATATCTATATTGCTTAGAGATCAAAGACATATACAAAATGGGAATAAAATGATCTTGAATCTATTGTGAATTATAGGGTGACCCACATATTACTTTATCAGTAGAGTTCAATGGTAAATACTTTAATGAAGAGAGCAAGAATGACTCAAGCTAAAAATTATTTTTTGAGAATTGGTTATTTTGCACTCATCATTGCTGATCAAATTTTCTGAACAAAGTCTGGGTGTGGCAGTGTACATCTATAATCCCAGCAACTCAGAAGACATTGATTGAGTGGATCGTGGTTCAAAGCCAGTCCAGGCAAAGAAGTTAGTGAGATCCCCATCTCAACCAATAAGCCAGTTGTGGTGGTGTATGCCTGTAATCCACTTGGGAGGTTTAAATAGATAAATGGGGATCTGAAGCTAGTCCCAGGCAAAAAAGGGAGACTCTACCTGAAAAACAACTAACTTAAAAGGGCTAGGAGCTGGGCTCAAGTTGTACAGCACCTGTCTAGCCAGTGCAAGGCCCTCAGTTCAAACCCCAGTACTACTAAAAAAAATTGCTTTTTCTGAACAAGTGCCCAATTCCGACTTGATTTTGATCCAGTATTGACTCTGGAAGTTAAGTGGATAGGATTAAGTGACAGTAATTAAACATTGTTTTTCAGTTCATTGTATGAACTGAAACACACAAACACACACTGAGAGAAAGAGAAAGAAAGAGAGAGAATCAGTTTATATCTCAAGAAATACTCAGACACTTGTTTTCTCAAATAAAAATCAAGTATTAAGTAAATTCCTCTAATGTATATTTATAATCTATTATATGTAGATATATATATTTATAAGACATGTAATGATTCATTCTTGATATATCTGTATGCTCTGTGGATACCAAATGTCATTATTTGATTAGATGTCAGCATAACTTTGAGATAGCACAACAAAACATACTGTATGTCAAAATCTAAATGCAATGATTCATAATTACAGAAGTTACTAGAACCTTTTCATATGGTATTTTCTTTTTCTATAGGAAGTGATTCATTTAATCATTTACTTGGCAGCAGTAGGTTTAATTTCCCAAACATTCCCTCAGGGAGTTTGTCATTATGCCTGCAATTCCGCATGGCTGCCTCTAGATGGCAACTTTCATGCCTAATCCAATTAAATCTGTCCTGAGCATCTGCCATATGCTGCATGATTCTGGGTGCTGGAACACACAGTTGCATGGTATATGACATTTGCCTTCAAGAATTCAGAGCCATGTAGCTAGTAAGAAGAGACAGATTTGGAGAGTTAACTATCTTCAGGCACAGATGAAGACCACAAAACCATGAAATAATTTGATCATAATCAGCAAAATAGGTGAATTTTTGAAAAAGATAGTAGAAAAGTAATAGGTAAGAAACTAATGAGTTATTAATGGATTATTAATACTTCCCCTTAGTTACACATAATAGTTTTTCTTTTAATTCATAAGGTGCTTTTGTGAAATTGACTCCAACCCACGTGTTTTGCAGGTGAGAAAAACCAAATAAATAAGAAGCTAAAATAAAATTTTTGTCAGATCTTTTATCTAGTTTTGTGCTTAAGAACAGAGCCTAGCCATCCAGTTTCCACCAAAGAGCTCTTTAGATGTCATTGTCCTCATTCTCTCATCCATTCCACACCCTTGTGGGGTCTCTTTATTGTACCAGAGACTCTACTAAGCACTAGGGAGGTAAAAATGAAAAAAAAGTCTAGCTGGGAAGTTGAGAAGGAGAGCAAAGAATACCTGGAAATTTTGGAAATCCAACAAGGTGTGACTGATTGAATGGGGAGCGAATGAGAAGCGGACATGCAGAATGCCTATTATGGAGGCGACTGCACTCAGCTACACACTACAGTCATAAAATGATATGAAAGAGAGGAGACAGGAGATGGTAGACTAGATTGAAATAGCTGGAACCACTTCATGCATGTACTTCTGCCTTCCACCTTCCAAACCTACAAAATTCTGTTACTTCCAGACATGGTACTCTCATTGCATTGTATCTGCACAGTGCACCCTTTTGCAGTAACCTTTGCTGAGATTTTCCACGAAGCCAGACACCTTAACTTGCTTATGATAATTACTTTAGATAGGGCTTTCTTCTTTTTTATCTGTGCTTTTTTACTATCATATTTTGAGTGTAAAAAGCAAACCAATATTTTAACAGAGATTACGAAGATTCTATTGAAAGTCAACTTTTTTGAGGTTAGTTCCTGAGAGCATGTAAGATTTGAGGTGTGATTATGAAAATTCAAAGCTAATCTGCTTATCTCTCCACTGGCTCCAGGATGGACAGTTTCAAATATATGTGGAGGTTCACAGTCATCGATCCAGGAGAACAACAGTTGCCTTTTGGGGCCTATAATTTAAAGATTTCATAAGGGTTCTGTGGGGCTGGAGTTGGTGATGGAGGATGAAAATCTTCCCAAACTAGCTGTTGAAGCAGGTTAACAGACCTTGATGGCATAAAGGACCTCTGGCAATGAACTCGTGTGCTTAACCTAGTGTTTTTTTTTTTTTTTAATGTGACTTTGCTGACTGACTGCTTGATTGCACATTATAAGCTGGCCTGCCCAAGAAATAACCCTAATCCTCTTCCTGGACCCTGAAAGTCCCCATCCTCTGTCAAGACAAGCCTGTGATTGATCACTGTCTGTTGGGGGAGGTCTCCTTTCCCAGGGCTGCCAATGATTTACTTGGTTCTGACACTTATTATCTGCATGCAACTCTCATGAGCTGGAGGTTGACCAGACATGACAGCTGCTGCCTGGTCACATCTCTCAGGAGGTCTTGTTCATGACCACACCTGTGCCAGCTGATGGTGATTGATTGGAGCTGTCACATTTTGGCTTTCTCTTAGGATCTAGCCTCATGCTCATTAAAGTCATTTACAAGCAGTCCAGTCTTCTCACAGCATCAATGATATTCTCTCTTACTGTAGATGGCTGTTGCTATAGAGCACCAAATAGCTCCTGGCCTTTAAAATATCTTCCTGTTATCTACTAAACAACAACAAATTTCAACCTTGTCTCATTCTAGTAGTAGAAGCAAATTCAGAGAAGGACTGTGATTGGCTTAGCTGGTGATAGACTTTCAAGAAGGCCTATTAAAAAATCACTATAATTATCTAAGCAGAAGGTATAAAAAGACTCAACTTGACAATATACAGTTAGATCAATACGCATGGAAAAGGCCATAGATACCACAGTGGCTCAGCTCCAGTTAGATGCCTTTCTATGCACCTGCCATTTGTTACTACTGGGGAAAGACTTGGAAGATATAAATGTGGTTGGTTTAGAAGCAGAGGCAGAGGGGTTGGCCAGACATAGATGTCTGCACACACACTGTCACTTTATGTAGTTGACATTCTTAGAATTCCAGGTCCAAGTTTGAATCTATAGATGTGAACAAGAATTACAAGGAATGAAGGACAGATAGATACTCTCAAATCTCAGTTCTGTAAATCCCTTGTCTAAACCATAGTATTAGAAAGGTAAATTTGGACAAGTTTGTAGGTGTGACACCATGAGGATTTTTATGGACTTCTATTCTGACAGACCCTTACTTCAAAAAATAGTTTGATGTCAAGGCTGGAGGGATTCATAAATTATGTAGCAACAAAAAGCTTAGAATATCTCCCTAGTCTAGATATGCTGTTGGACTGAAGGAGACAGAATCTGAAGAACACACACACACACATACACACACACACAATTATAATGAAAGGAAGGCATTAACTGCAAATGAGGAAGCATGGACTGGGCTTAGGAAAGCAAAGAGGATATGAAATCACCTAATCCCCTAATCTAAATGTGTTAGTGTGTGTGAGGACATGCTGTAGTGTATGGGTGAGTACCTACTGGGCTGTGTGTGAGTGAGAAGTTGTGTGTGTATGGTCTTGAGGCTGGATTACTGAAAGAGGAATCTGAATCTGTATATTAAAGGAAGACTAGGAATTAATCAAAGAGAATTGGAGGGATTATAGTAGAAGCACATTTCAGATAAAAAATATGCAAATGCCACAGGAATGTAATATTTTATGGTATGTTTAAGGAAATGTGAAAAGCTAGAGTTGCTTGAATAGAAAAAACTGAGAGGTAAGGCTGAAAAATAAGCAGAGGTTTGGTGGCCCCATTAGGAAGGTCTTCAGTGACACAGTAAAGAACCTAGACTTTTTATTGAAATCTATGGGAAACAAGTGAAAGCTCGGATCACAGAGTAGATTTGATGGGTACCAAACTGTACTCAGAAAGTCCTATTGAAGGCCCATTGTAGTTATCTGAACAAAGGATGGCAAAAGTCTCAACTTGATAATGATACTGGGCTAGGGAAGAAGGTGTATGTGAGGGACTCAAGAACACAGAAAGTAAATTCACTGTTATCTTAAAATTATCAAGTTTAAACTCCTGAAGGACTTTATGCTATCCCTGGTCATCTGAAGCTTTTGGATAACCCCAGCATTTAAAAGGCACTAAGTCTGGAGGGAGCTTATATTTCATTTTGGCAAACAGAATATTGGAATATTCCTATATTTTAGAATAGGAGGACAGGGCATAAACTTTGTTTATCCTTGTTGCCTAATGGTCTGATTTTAACCAAGTATGTTTTTTGAGGGTGAACATGTTTATAAAAGGCATACTTGATTTTAATACTATATTGCACAAACTTTTAGGATAATGAAATGCATAGACAAGAGGTTTGATTTATTTGCATAATCAGTGAACTCTTTAATTGTCCTCTGAAACTAGTGTCCCTGAGCCTCTGTACAACATAAATTAAAAATAATAGTCTGAGTTATTCTTAGATTGCTTCATGCAGCCTGATCTTTCCATCCAGGTCTTTGTACAGTTAGAATCTAATTGGATTAGATGATGCTTGAGGTTCCCTCCAGCTGCCCAGCACCACAACTAATTAGCAGAGATTCTACTTCAATAATACAGTTGCTGCAGGTTAGCAAAGGAAAGCAAAGCAGAGGTAGAAATTTCAGCCTAATGAACATGGAAGTGAGTTAAACTCCAGTGTGATGATTAATTACAGTCCAATAAGAACAAAATTCTATGAATGTTGACTAGTTACAATTTAAGCTATATTTATCTACACAATTTTTTCTACAGTATCATCTCCAATTCTAAAGTGGAAAGAGAATATCTCTTTTCAACAATTTTTATTTCATTTATTGTCAATATAAACAACAATCTGGTGGAATCACAATCAAGGTAACAGTAAATTTTTATCTATGTAATTATAACTGCATGCACTCATTGATATGATTTAGCCAGCTCTTCTAAAATAATAGTTCAATCTCTCTCTCTCTCTCTCTCTCTCTCTCTCTCTCTCTCTGTCTCTCTCTTTCTCACTCTCTAAGAGTCTTGATATGCACCCCAGGATGGTCCCAAACTCACTGTATAGTCTAGACCAGTCCCAAACTCATGAGCCTTTTATCTCTGCCTCCTGAGAGCTAGAATGGCAGGTGTGTACCACTACACTTGGCTTCTAGCCAGCTCTTAATTAATTATTTTCACTTTGGAGGGATATAGTTTTCTCTTAAAGATCTTGGCAAAAAAGACTATACCATGATACAGTAGTTGGTGTGGAAGATATCCTACATGAATTTTTTTTCCTTAAGAGTAAGAGTTAGGATATGTTAATTAGCTCTATTTACTATTCCACAATGTATACATGTATCAAAATATTACATTGTATCATATAAGCTATAAACATATTTATATTTTTATTACTTTTCAATAGCAAAATGAAAGATTAACAAGTCAGATGGATTCTGTGCCTTTTAAGAGTAGAATGTTTTATTGAGTTCTCTGAAATTCCCATAGGTCAGAGGACTTCTCACTCTTACAGCCATAAGATTTACAAGAGGGATTTATTTCTGCTTTGAGCCATCAGAGTGATGTTCTTAACACCACAACTTTGTTTCTTTGTATGTCTCAGAAGTCAGGGAAACTTCATTCTGCTCCAGGTATTGGGACAGGCAATAAGAAGGAGAGTAGCAGAGAAACAATTTTTCTACCAGGGGAGAAGAAAATTAGTCAAGATAAGCTGTGTAGACTGGCTATAAATACATAACAGTATAAGCAATAGTTATTCAAGTAACATATTGCCTATGTAGACATGCAGAAAAGGCACATTACAGTTTGAACTATCTCTACTGATTAAAGTTTCTTCTGATTAAATCATTGAAGATTAGGCAGAGAGAGGTAGACTCAAGAAGAAGAAACAGAAGCATGAAATAAGGGGGTAAAAATCTTTTGTTTCACAGTTCCATTTTAGCAAAGAGAATATGGCAGCAGGGCAGTAGAGACAGTTAAGTCATATCAAATATTCATTCAGTCTCCACATTTCCAGTTTCCAGTGCTTTTTGGAGGGGCCATGTAACTATTAGAAAATTAATGTATCTGTCAACATCAGATAGAATCCATGTCTCTTCTTCCACTCCTCCTTCTCCCCAATCTGTTTGTGAGACTGGAAGTAAAGGATTTTGGGATGAAGAGCTAGCTCACAATATAGAATGAGGATGTCACTGAGTCATGGCTTGAGGGAGACCCACACAGCAATCGAAGTGTGCTGAGATAAGTCATTGAGATTTCAGTGTTTATTTGTTTCTGCAGCATCAGCTTCATGATTAAGAGAACAGATGTGGATTTAGTGAACCAATCCAGTGTTTAAAGCCTGCTTCCCACTACTAAATAAACTCTGTGACTTGACCCCTCCGAGCTTCAATTTGTGAGCAAAAATCTTGTTATGAGACTAGAACACTATAAAGCATTTCAACTAAGGAAATGTAATGGAGCAGTGAACACTAGAAATACTGCTTTCCAAGGCAGATGAAGCTTCGAGGGACTCAGGTGTGGATGTTAGGCTCCTCCAATTATATAGCTAAGTAAGCCTGCACAGGGCACCTACCTGATTTGGTAAGGAATGTAAGAGTCCATTCCACGTTGTTTCAGCACTGGCTCTGAGTTAGATTTAAATACTTTGGCCCTAACTGAAATCTATTAAATCAGAATCTCTGGGAATTCAGACATTGTGATATTTTTACACTTTTTTTTTCAGCCAGTGTTGGGAATAGTTACTGAATTGGCATAACTGGAGGCTAAGATTTCCACAATGATGTCTAAAGCTGCTTAAGAGTTTTGTGTCTCAGTAGAAGCTGGTTCAGAGCTTGAGGAAAAGAAACTTTGGGTGGGCTCTGAAGTGTGAAACTGGAAACCAAGTGATTTTATTGGCAATTTCTCAATAAAAAGGAGTAATTTAAGCCAAAACATTTTTAAGGACAGAAATGACATAAAAGAAAAGTCATTGTGAATATTATTTTCTTCCCAGTCCTCATTTTATTTTATATTTTCAGTTTACTAGGTATATGTAAAATACAGAAAGAAATCACAGATAATAAAGTGTATATTCAATATAGAAAACCTTGTTGGTGTGGGAGGGCAATTACCGGGAATTGAACCCAGGCCTCATACATGGCAGGTATATGCTCTACCACTGAACTATACCTCCCACTGCCTTAATTTGGAAAAACGTTCATGATTGGTGAATATACAGAACTATAAACATTAACAAAATGGTACAGAAATAGAGATACTGAAAAATTGTTGGCAATATTGTATGTTTCATAGATAGCAATATAAAATTGGCATATCAGTGTTTCCCAAATGGAGAAAAAATTCAGTCCAGCACCTAGAAATTTCCAGATTTGTTGATATCCATAATTTATTTCATTATCTGATCCACTGATGACCTAACTCATGTTCAGCAAAAAAGGTCAATTTTCTATTAGAGGTAAATGAATCTTATCAAAAAGGTGTATGCTAGTGTCTTGTAGGCATTCATAATTGTTACTCATAAATTTTCCCTGCTTGTGGATCACTAATGTCTAGTAGGATGACAAATCTGAAAACTTCTTATCATTAAAGACACTTATTGGACAGTAATGTATTGGTTATTTGGTCTTAATAATTTAAGAAGCTTACCAAGGGGCACATAACTTGGTTATACTTATTTGCAATGGTGGCAAGCTTTTTATATTTTTTCTTTACTGCTATCAGAGTAAAATATTCTTAATAATTTTGACTGGTCCTGAAAATATTCTCACAGTTGGTCAGATTTAATTTGCAAAGGAGACCTTTTGCACCAATGTACTTTCAGCAAGAAATCCATATCATAAAAATTCCAGGGAACCATTCCAGAAACTTATTTTATAGAACCAGTTTTGGATAATGCCAATCAATTCACTAGTTCATGAATATGAAGATTGTTTCATCAATCTTGTATCACTCAAGTCTAGAGCACAAAGTAAACCTTTTAATAAGAATTTGGATTTGATTCTATAAAAAGACTAGGTCATTTTTTAAAAGCAAATCAACTAGCAAAAGTGCTATGAGAATCATGCCTACAGTGAATGATGGTCACAAGAGAAGGCTTCAGTTTTGTTCCATGAATCTTATCCTTTGTTTTTCCCTTCTGCTGCTAGCACAGAATTTGCTTCTTATATATTCCCTAAGGGAACTTCTATAACCCTATGGGGCTAGAAAAATAAAATTTGATTTCTTATCATTTTAAATTCAATTTATTAAAATGTCATGGTTTCCCTATCTGACCCACCTGAGGACTCAGACATCCTGCTTCCTACAATAATATTTTAATATTGTAAAATGAATAATTATTTTGTGTGCGGGGGGGGGCAAATCCAATTAGAATCAAAGTTTGTTATGTTATAAAATGCCTGAGGAATGCAAGTAGTTTTTTACATTGAGAGATAAGTGAACATCTCCCTTTGGCACACCTAAGTGTAGATATTGATTTTTGCTTTCCATTGGGTTAAAATATCTGACTGGAGTCTCAAACTGAGCTCACTTATTTAATTTGTATTGTGTATTTTTATTTGTTTGAAATTTCAAGCAATATAGTTTTAGATTTGGTGTCAGCCCTATGCAATGTCTCCTCTTTACTTTGGGTAAGTTTTGGAAAAAATGTGAAGAATATATCTCTTCTTCATATTTTCACATTCTATATGTATTTTTCTAGGAGCGTAGATACAACAGTGACTTAGAAGGTGTCACATTTGCCCTCTACCAGGGAAGAAAGATAGTTAGATAACAGATGTATTTGATGCTTAAGGTAAGAGGTATTATGGAAGTTGTAATTAAAATGAGACTTGAAAAGTGAGTTAGTTGAGGAAGACAAGAAAAACTATTCAGGAAGAGGAAACTTGCAGAAAAGTGGGAAAGCCCAGGCTTATTTTAAGAGAGAAGAGCTTAGCACAAGCACTGTCTATAGTTTTGATGGTAAGGTGTTTGACTAATGTTTGCAGATGAGTAACACAGAGACTAGCTCATGGTCAAATTGCTGATAGCCATGGTAAAGTGGACACTATAAAGTAAGGGGCTGGTTATCTGCAATAGAGCTGTGTTTCAGAAGTATGCAAGCAAAAGGAAAGCAGATTACAAGAGGCAAGAATGGAGACAGGTACACAAATTAGGAGGTTGCTGAGTAACTGAAGTGAGGAGAGACATTGCTGAGTACAGTTATTGAATGGTGGTCCCCAAAAAGATATGGCCATGTCCTAATTTCCAGGACCTGTGAGTGTTACCATGTTTGGAAAGGACCATTGGGATGTAATTAACTTAACGATCTTGAAATGTAGAGTTCATTCAGGTTCATGTGGGTAGTCCTTAAATCAAATGACAAGTACCCTTCCATAGAACACACAAAGAAATGCGACTGTGGAGGCAGAGGTCTCCACATGAGCCAAGGAATGGTGACATCACCAAAAACTGGAAGGAGACAGGAAGGTTTCTTCTTTAGGGAATACAGAAGGAGTGTGACCCTGCCTGAGCTTTTGTTTTTCAGGGGACTTCTTGTTCCCATAACTGCAAAAGAATTCATTTCTGTTATTTGAAGCTAGTGGTTTTCGTAATATGTAATGGCAGCTATGTAACTAGTACAGCAAGGCAAGAGAAAAACAAAGGAGGAGAGAACATGGTGCATTGGGGACTCTGAACAAGTCCACTACAGCAGGATCTAATTATATTCATGAGAGAGAAGCCAGAAATGAGGCTGGGCAGGCAAGCAGGAGGTTACATTTGTGAAAAGCTGCTGGGTCTGTATGCACATGGAATGCCAAAAGATCAGTGGGTGGTCAGACTGGCAGAAGGAGGATTCTGTTTTTGAGAAGTGGGAAGAAGAGTTGGAAAGGGAAGAAAAAAGAACTGAACACAGTATTTTCTTGTAAGAGGAGGGGTCTACAGCAGTGTAGGAGTGAGGGGGAAAATAGCTGGGGGAAGAGGGAAATTTACATTTTGTCCAAAATACAACAATACCATAGCTAGCTTGATCTGCTGTAACACATACCAGGTTGGGTGGCTTAAAGAGTAGATATTTATTTCTCACAGTTTGGGAGGCTAGAAAGTCCCACATTAAGATGCCAGAAGACTTAGTTCTTGGTGAGGATCTGTTTTCTGGTGTGCAGATGGTTGCTTTCTGTCTGTGACCTTCTGTGACAGAGAGAGGATGCTCTGATATCTCTTCTTCATCCTGTGAGGGCACAAATCCATCATGGGATTCTGCCCTCTTCACGTCAGTTAAAACTCATTACCTGTCAATGGCCCTGCCATCCTAATACTATCATAATACCATCAGTTAGGGATTATATTTTTTAGGGACACAGACATTCAGTTCATAACAAAGAATTTAACTATTCCATGTGGCAATAGGGCCTTGTTGGATAGTCAGCATAGAGCTATTCTAGGTCCTGAGAGTTCCACCTGGAAGGGTCATGGATCTGCAATAGGAGAGTCTGTCTGTGTGGTCTGGCAGATGGAAGCCAAGAGGTGGCATAGGGAGGAAGAGACAGCGTAACTCACAGTAGATATCAACAAGGGTACCAGCCCAGCATAGGAGAGGTTTGTTCTAAGTTATGGGGTTGCTATCTTAGGTGCCAAACAGCTTAAGAAAATACCTATTAGGAGCTGAGCAAGAACTTTCCCCTGACCTCCTCTCTTCTCTCTCACAACTGTCATAAGTGGTGGGGCAGTGCCAATGGATGAGAACAGAGCAATTGTCCAGATTCCTCTCCTTAAAGTCAGGTGAGCCACCAATTGCTGGCCTCCAGTGGTAGATGGGGAAAAGCATAATATGAAGTCTGAAATGTTTACTCACATTTAAAATTTCTGAAGTACAGTGTTTTGAAACTTAGAAAACTTAAGGACTAAGTGTAAACAGAAATGTCAAGGTCTGCTACATTCTCAGCCATCAGAGGGGAGAGTTGAGTTGAATTTTGCTTATCTATCAAGCATCACACTTGTTCCATGTATGTTCAGACATTAAAAAAAAAAGGACAGACATATCCTCTAAGGACTGCTAGTGAGGAACAAAAGCAATAAGGTGGCAAAGGCCCATTCTGAATTAGATCCTTGCTCAATTCCTTAGTGCTGAAATAAGGATGGACAAATCAATGTGTCCAATGTGCTTCTAATTCTTAGAAAAAAATTTATTCAGAAATTTCTGAAGTATCACATAGAGATTCCATTTGTTTTCCCTAGACAAGGGAGAGGTCTCTAACAAGGTTAATACCAAAGACCCAGTATTGAGAGATGGAATTGAAAAGGCTTTTCACTCAGTTCACATGGGCTGTTTCTTTCCCCTTGGTTCATTCACTACTTAATCTTTTGGTCTCATTTTCTTTGTCTGTACAGTATAGGTAATGGGTCCCAATTTCATCTTATGTTATCATGATGGAAAGATTCCCACTGTTAGACTGAATGAAAATCTGAGCAGTAATACCCACTTATCTACCTCTCTGAAGTATTGTAAGAATTAATGACGCTCGCAAAGTGTATTGAAGATGAAGAGTACACCATAAGAGACAGGGCTGAGGAGTATTATTAAAAATGTCAAAGGATAAGTATATTTTAATGAGTGTGGAAAAAAACCCATCCTACACAGGGTCTTGATTTGCTTGCCTGGTGCTTCAGGGTAGAAATAAATAGACATGATATCTGAGTAGAAAAATAAAAGTAATCATAAAACTTAATAATCCAAGACATTAATAGTAAGCTATTCTTTGAACCCTAAAAATGTCAACTTAAAATTTTAAAATAAAGTACTGATTTATGCACCCAGAATCTAATGAAATCAAGCAATATGTCTTGGTGATTTAGAATCATCTGTACAGAAAGGCAAAGGACTAAAGACAGAATATTCAGAATTAGTATTAAGACAAAGGTATCAAGGATACTCTGCTGTTCCCAAGTCAAAATACACCATGGCAGAATTCATTTGCTATGTATCAACTTAATAACAGTTTTTTTTAGTCTTGCAAAAGGAGATAAAACGAGGATATGTGTTGCTTGCTTTGTATGATAGTCAGGGAGCTGGCAAAAGCACAGGAAGAGGACTAATAATTTCTTCAGTCAGTTACATTATAGAGCAATAAAGGTAATAAGAGAATAGAAGAAGAATAAATTACTTAAGAATTTGAACAATTTTAAAGAAAGTTAAAATCACTGTGTCTCCTATGTGCTAATTACTTCAGGCTATAAACTCTCCAGAAAAGAGTGTATAAATTATTTTGGTCCTTACAATTCCTCTTGGTTTTTGCTCACACATGGGTGCAATAGACTTTTAGAGGATTATAATTCCCTGTGTACATAAAACTGTTGTCCACATGTAGCTACATATTTAGCTCCAAATATGTTTTATATTTCATATTTTTTGTGTCTATGTTGTAACACACCAGTTAGCTACAGGTAAAATTAAAGAAAAGTCATTTTAAAGTTCTTTTACTTTTAACACCATGTATGGAACTGGTGGTTTTCTTCTCTTACAGATGAATATTCCTGATGATGAAAAATTTCTTTTTATTCCCTTATTCATATATGCTAATTTATTTTTGACAAGATATTTATATTCTGCCCTATAAATGTGGTCTGAATATATTTTCTCTAGACAAAAGCATTTTATATTTAATTCTGATGGTAGGTGAGTGGATGGAACTCATAGCAGAGTTAATGCTATTTTTCTTACAACAAGGCTTAATTTTATAGCTCCATTGGAGCTGTCAAGAAATCAGTCTCTACAATAATATTCTAATTTCAGCAGAATAATTTTACCACTATTAAAAGCACCTGGAGATACTATTCTAAAGAAAGTAATATGTGGTGACTTCATTTATCTCAGGTATTAGCGAGGAGATTAGAATCTGTTCTTGAGTGGGGGAATCTGTTGTCAAATATTTGGATCCAGCAATTCTTAACTACTTATTTTATTCTTTAAAAGAGAAAACAGTAATGTGAGCTATTTGGTCAAAATTAAACCAAATTATATTTTAAAAGAATGTTATTTGGTATTATGTTTTGGTAAAAGTTAAAATATTATTAAACAAATAACTAGAAATCCCATCTAAGAAATTACAGATAGAAAATTTGCCTTTTAACTCCTGTTCTTGAGACAGTACAATATTCACACACACACACACACACACACACACACACAAGGATTTGTATATATAAAATTCTTTCCTTTTTCAAATTTATTGCCTCTCATCTTGTTTCTGTTCACTTTTGTCCTCTTGGTGTCTGCCTGAAAACCCTGTTGCCAGGGGACCAGTTTTGAAGAACATCTACTGCTGTGGCTTCCTGGAGAGTTAAGACATCTAATGAGAACCTGATAGAAATCACCAGTTTACTCCTGAGCAAGCAATAGTTTATAAAAATACTTACCTCAGTATTACTCTTTAGGTATAGGATGTAAAGGAGAAAAAAATACCTTTGGAAAAATCTAAGTTGTATAAATCCATGCAAAAGGGAGATGGGACAAAAAAATGAAATTTATACTTTACTTATAGAGGGCCTTTAATGCTCACAGAGATTCAGATTTTTAAAACTACTAAGCTCTATTATCTGTATTTTAAACTCTATTATTTGTCTATTATCATTCTTTTTAGACTGAAGGGAGTTTTAAAGCAGCAAATTCCATGAACTGGCATAAGGACAACTGTGAAAAAAAGCCAGTGATAAGTGAGAACAAACACAACCATAAGAATTCCATTATCAACTTGAGGGATTCTGAATAGGGTCCAAGAGTTCTGCCCATCCTAATGGTGACCAAGTAACTTGCTGTATTATGACAAAATATAACAAGAAATATGAAGAATAGATGAATGCACAAGGAAAGTGTGCTCTACTTAAGAAGTTAGGGACAGTCCTGGTTCCTCAAGGGGCAGAGATTGGGAAGACCGAGGTTCAAGGGCCAGCGAGGCAAACAGTAAGACCACTTCTTGACCAATTAAAAAGCTGCGTGGAGGTGTGTGCCTGTCACCCCATCTATGCAGGAAAAGTAAAAGGAGGACTGAGGTACAGGCAGGTCCTGGGAATAAAAGTAACACCCCATTTAAAAAATGAGCAAAAAGTTCTGGGGGTGTGACTCAGGTGGTAAACCACCTGCCTGGCAAGAACCCAAGTACTGCCAAAACAAGCAAGCAAGCAAATAAGTTGGAGATATATTCAGGCTGTACTTGCATGCATTGTTGAAAGATAGTTAAAGATACTTTTAAAATGTTTATGTCCAAGTGATAACAATACTACAATATAGAAAATTTATGTGAATTAAAACACAGATCAGAGATGAAATTAGACATGAAAAGTGGCCCCTCCTTGCTAAACTTTTATAGTTTTTGTTTTTTTCCCCCCCCCTGTACTAGGGAGTGAATGCAAAGCCTTGAACATGTCAGGATGTTAGATAAGTGATCTATCACTTGGGCCATGTTCCCAGCCTTTAAAAAAATGTTATTGTTGTATTGGGTGGGGGTACATTGTAGCATTTTACAAAGGTTCTTACAATGTATCAAATATATCACACTTGAACTCACCCCCTCCACTGCTCTCTTTCATTCCCTCTCCCCATGAATATGGTGCAAATAATGTATACACATGTATGCAAATGCAAAAGTTATACCTGTTAAAACTGTTCTAGCCTTTTGTTTTAATTTTGTTTTGGAGAGAGAAGGTCTTACTAACTTTGCCTGAGCTAGTCTAGAACTTGCCATCCTCCTGTTTCTGTCTCCTGAGTAACTGGGATTACAAGAGTATACCACCATAGCTGGCTAAACTTTTATAGTTTGGCACACTATTAATTATACTTTCCTTTTCATATAGGGCCTCATGATCATCAAGACATGGTAAAGTATTTAGAACTAGTTGTTTCTAAAAAAAAATTGTAAGGATGCATTTCTTCATGAGAATTTAGAAGATGCTGGGAGATGTCACATTCTACAGAATTTATGATAGCTTTGATAACCTAACTTTCTGCCATGTTTCAAAATGTGACTATGTATTAGTTATTCAACCTCACCAAGCTTTAACTTTTTTTTTGTAAGAAAAATGTACAGAATTAATGTAGCTTATATAAGGTTATTATGAGAATTAAGCGAGAATGTGTACTAGGTAACCAGAATGCCTGGAACATGACAAGTGCTTGATACTTACTGGTTATTGTCATTATCATTATCACAAAGTTAAATTAAGCCAATATAATGATAAAGTTCTAATACAGAGTTTACGAGGGCAAGCACAGAACCATATCGCTAATAAATAAACTGCTGTTAAGAAAATGAAAGGAAGTTATTGTTTGCATAGCACCATACAGTGACTTTCTGTAGAAACTAAGTTAATATAAAAAAAAAAAAACAAAAAGGATTTTTAATGCTTTTCATAGGTATGAAAGAACAAATTGATCCAAGACTGTATTAAGGAACTATTCATTCTTGGAAGATGTATAAAATCAAGGTCCAGCCCCAGTTCTAAACTCTCTTTAGTTTCTTTACCCTTTATTGAGGTATAATTTACAACAGTAAAGAATGCACATATTAAATTTGCTGCTTGACGAATTTTGTGTATATGCCCATGGAGCCACCACCACACTAACATATAGGAAGTATCACCCTACAGTCCCCTTGTGTCCATTCACAGTCAATCTACTACCCACTCCCCAAAGGGGATCATTCTTCTGTTGATTACATCAGGCTTAAGATTCTCTTCTTAACCTGGCAAAAGAACCTTTAAGAATAAGGCCATCATTGTCTTCTCTAGCTAGACATGAGTCTTCATCCATTAACTTCATTTTATATGTATTCTAGATCACCACAGTTCTAGCCTATGGTCATTCTGTCATTAACTCATCCCTAACCCTAACTTCTTTGCACTGTGATATTCTTCCGACACTTATTAACTATTACATTACTGAATTTCAATGCATATTTGATTAGTAAACTCTATAAATGTTATTTTTAGCCATCATTACATTGTATTGTGTTTTCTAAAGAAACTGTAGTCAAGTCTAAGTAAGGTGACAGAGGAAATGGGCTAGAAGAAGACATGAAGGCAGTACATTCTCAAACTCAACCTTCACAAAGAAGGTTTTCTGGTTTCAGTTTTGAAGTTAAACCATCCTGCAATGCACTCATTGTTCTGGGTAGGAAGCAGCACTCCACGTGTTTCCATATCAGGGTTTCCTGTGCCCTTAATCTTACTGACTCCATGTTCATATTGTGAATCCTTCCATTCTAGGAAAGAGAAACATACTCAAAAGGAGTTTGAACCTCTGTTAGATCCTCTCCAATATAGATGGGTTACCACTTGCTGAAAGGTCCCTGGTCCCTCATTTGACCACTTAACCACTGGATGCTCCACAAACAAGTGAAGCTACAAATGACAAGAGGATCAAGGTTTATAGTTGCTCACAGAGAAACTAGAATCATTTCTAAATCATGCTTTTCATAACATTATGAGTAAGTTTTGAGCTTAGACATTTTATATTCACTGCATGAAAATAGGAAAAAGGTTATAATGCAACTTGGAACAAAAGGCAAAGAGTAGCTATAAAAACCATCATCCCATAGGTTGCTGTGATTTCCACATGAGTATGTTCAAAGGGATCATTTTACTGTTAACTTTAAATTCATGCTCAATTTTGACATGAGACACACGTCTTCATTCTTTATGTACTAATCCTGTGAAAACTGATGATTTAGTCACCAGTTATAAGGGGATTATTGCAGTATTCAACCAAACATGCCTCATGCTGACTGGAGAGAGATTTCAAGTTGATGAGGCAAAACAACAGTGTCCCAACTCAGAACATATGCTATCCTGTAATAAGAAAAAATGAACCAAATAGAAATAATAAACAGTGTTGTATTGCTGAAGTGTAATCCCTTAAGAATATTGGTGACTTTACTGCTTCTCATTGTTTGTTTATTAGCTTTAGAGTAATTGATTTCTTAAAAGAAATTTATCCTTACACAAATTTCAGAATTCAGATCTCTACATGAACCAAGGAATCAGGGTCTGATTTTCTCAATGGATTTCTCTTTTATAGACAAATAAAAAAATGAGGTCAGCCATTAGAAGAATGGTAATCATTTAATAATGTTGGCTGGAAGCCATTGTTATTATAAAGAAGTATTATGAAGATAAATCAATCTTGGGCAATAAAATGTCAAAGCAAACAAAAAGCCTGAATAATAATTAAAAAAAAAACATCTTGAGTAAGAAAAGTCTGATGCTCAAATATTGTTTATTTTCAAGTTACCCAACAAATTACTGAAAGAAATAATTACATTTTCCTAATTAAGAATTTTTCTTAATAACTGAGCATGACAGGATGGATGTTGAGATACAGGTAAGACATCCTCTTAGTTATGGTGACACCAGGCAGTGCTAATAGAATGGTATTTATAGTTCAACACGGATGGAACATCTATTACATGCCTTTGTTTTAGGGGTTTGTCGTACCCCTAAAAAGAGTTATCGGATAGGACTGACAGACGAAGGTCAAATTCACCATTGAAATAAAGTTATCTATAATGGACCTTGAAGGTGAGGTCAGGGAAAACTTCACAAATGACATG